>NW_020954576.1:75934759-75954706 GCF_900497805.2 Vombatus ursinus | reverse complement strand
TGTCACTGCTTAAGGCAGGTTTCTTAATTTTTCTGGGCTTCAGTTGCCTCCTCCATAAAATGATGCAATGGGATTAGGTGATCTCTAAGACTCTTTTCAGTTCTAATAGTCTATAAGTCTAAAAGACAAGGATTCTAAGACTTGTAGTTCTAAGTAGTTTATTCCACCATACCCCTCCAAAGGTTATTCTATGATAACAAATCATGAAACACAATGACCTCAGAAAAATCAAAATTTCAAGTGATCCAAAAGGCAATGAAAAGACACATGGCTATAGCACATTATCAATAAGAATTTGTACGTGAGATGTAACATAAAAATACCACCAAAGCATGTATAACCAGAAAAGGAGAGGTCAGTCTGGTCAGGTGCATGAGGGATGATGGATGGGCAGCTTGAGTGTTCAATTGGTACTCACAAAATATTTAAAGGTTTAGAAGAAAATCTCTACGATGTTGGGTAGATCTGCTCTGGGGGACTTTTGCACAGAATAATACACACCATCTATACAGGTAGAAAGAATACCCATGTCAATGAGGTCATGGACCTAATTAACTGCTAAATTACAAATCTAAAATCCAGTGCGGCTCAATCTGATTACCCAAAGACGAGGTTGTACCTACCAAAATAGTGAGCTGGAACAATCAGATGAGTTTGATGCCTTTAAAAAGTCTTTGAGTCTAGAGTTGTATCAAATGTCTAGATGAAGGGAATTTCCCAAAATAGTCTCATGCTGAAGACAGGGAACGGAACTGTGTGCTCTCTGGCCACTGTGTTAATTGGAAGAAGAGAGCAGGTGAGTAAAGGCTTCCACTAAATGGCAGCTCTTGAGACCCAGAATGATAGCAGTTTATATGGGAGCATATATGAGAACAGTTTTTGCTAATCAGTTGACAACCCACAAAGAGACATCATAGCAGAGTTTGAAGAAAAAAAAAGTGGGGGCAGCTAGGTGGCACAGTGGATAGAGTACCAGCCTCGGATTCGGGAAGACCTGTGTTCAAATCTGGCCTCAGACACTTGACATGTACTAGCTGTGTGACCCTGGGCAAGTCACTTAACCCCATTGCCTAGCCAAAAAAAAAAAAAAAAAAGTGTTTCACTTTGATTTAGATAATCTAGGTGTAAATCCCAGCTCTGACATTTACAACTTTTGTGACCTGGGAAAGTCACTTAAAATCACTAGACTGGGCCTCAATTTCCACATCTGTAAAAAATAAATAAATAAATAAGGAAATTGAACTAGATCGTCTCAAAGGTCCCTTCCAACTACTGGTTCATGATCCTATAATTTGGATTCAAATCCTGGCTCTACCTATGTGACTTTAGGCAAATCACTAACATATCTGGTACTTAGTTTCCTCATCTATATTATAAGGACTAGACTTCTAAGGTCCCTTCCAGCTCTAAAGTTATGATCCTACCCAGAATCTCAATGAAGCAAAAGTGACACATGGGTAGATTAGGTAGATGAAGGATAGAGGTCAAATAGCATATCCAGGAGCCAGATTAAGTCAGAGGCAGACAAAGTGTCAATACACTTTCTGTCACACCATTTGAAATATATCTGTTTGAAGAGGCAACTCTCCATCTAGATTTCTAGTTGCCTACTACCCAGTCCTTTTCATTCCCCTAGGGCTCAGAAGCTAGAGAGAGAGAGATATTCATATTCAAAGAAATATTGACTGTTAAAACTGAGATAGTTGAAAACAAATATTAACCATTTTGAAGTCACTTGATTTCATTCTTCTGACTATAACGAGGACAGGGTAAGGATCATTCTAATACCAGCTCAAGAGTAGGTAATAGAAGACTAACCCTTCAAGAAAAAAAAATCTAAATGAAAGAGATGACTAATTCTTAACGTGTATGAATGACAAGAAAAGGAAACAAGTTGGTCTCATATCCAGGATAAGAAACAGTAGATTACAGTTTGAGGCACCAGAAAGAACCAAAAGGTCTCAAGTTCATGAGAAAATGGGCAACTAGGTGGTGAAGGGGTAGAGTTCTAGTCCTGGAGCCAAGAAGACATCTCCCTGAGTTCAAATCTGGGCTCAGACACTTATTTGCAATGTGATCCTGAGCAAGTCACTTAACCATGTTTGCCTCAGTTTCCTCATCTGCAAAATGAGCTGGAGAAGGAAATAGCAAACCACTCTGGTATCTTTGCCAAGAAAACCCCAAATGGAGTCACAAAGAGTCAGACATGACTGAAACGACTGAATACCACCACCACAATGGAAAATACTCTATGGATGACTTATGGAAAAACATAGATGACTTTGCACAAGAAGACTAAATGCTGAGGGATTGCAATTTGCATTAGTGGAGTGACCACCTTCACCAAAGAAATCATGCCTCATTTAAAGGAACCAAGTACCAAGTCACAAACATTAAGATAAGACTAGACACAGCCAGGGGTTGAAGGTGTGCATGGAGAGGGGTGGAGAGGCCTTAGCTGCTGTCTTCTCCCAGGAAGCAATCAGCAGTCTCTTGGGACAGGTGCAGACAACCCTTACAATGGGCAGAATGTTTCCTGCTTCAGGATATTCCCTTTAACTAACAGCTGTAGGTCCTCTGTGCTCAGGACCTGCCTGAGCCCTGCTGTGCAATGCTTTGTCTGTGGGTTCACCCTATTCTCTGAGGGTGGGTAGTAGTAGTCCCAGCCTGTCTTTCCAGCCCACTCCTTTTCCCAATGTGAATTAAAGCCTTGGTGATCATACCCTGCCTAACTGGAAATGACTTAGCTGGACGCCCATGGCCTCTGCCCCAGTGAATGTCTTAATTATTGAAGGTAGACAGCTATCTCTTCCCTAATGAATTTCCAAAGCCTAAAATGTGGGGGAAAGCAGGAACACCCACAAATCTGATGGGAAATATAATGCAATTTTGAAACCCAGCTCTATTAAACATTGGAAATACCCAAACAAAATAAGAGTGGGGCAGGAAATCAAATTATAATTCTGAGGGCAAAAAGTAAAGTCAGAACATTACCAGTGGTAAGTGAAGGAAAATCCTGATGATGAAAAAATTCTGAGAAAGATATATAAACTGTTTAGAAGGCCATGGGATTTGCCATACTCATTCCTATTCTCTTCCAAAAAAATATGGTGAACTAGGATTCTCGGAGGGTTTTTCCCATCGGAAATATATCTCCAATGTTAGATTCAGTCAAAAGGCTTCACAGCCACATGTGGCCTCAAAGCGACAGGTTCCCCACCTCTGTTCTAGGATAAACTACAAACTTTTCAGGTTGTCATTTAAGGCCCAAACCTTTCCAGACTGATTTCATACTATTCCCTTTGGCATACCTTACATTCCAATAAAACTACATTACAAGCTATTACCCACTTTCATCTGAAGTAAACTGGGTTCTTTAGGTTCATATACTACTAAATATTTCGGGAAGTGTAGAATAGGCCAAAGAAAGGAGGAAAGTAAGAAAATTAGCAAGAAAAGAACCATCATCCTTCTCTTTCACTGGGTGGTCAGAAAACAATTAGGCTGAGATAAAAGGTCCCTTTGGCTATTTCTGGGCAGCTCAGACGCCCTTTCTAGGAGTCAAGGCACCCACTTTTCAAACAGTAGAGCAGCCATTTTGAGATCAGATCTTCATACAGAAATGTATTTCCTTGGATAACTCCCAAGTTAACCACTTTCCATAAAAGATAAATTAGAACAGAAAAGAGTAGTTTTGTTTATTCATTAAAACCAAAGTAAAAATGCTGATAACTTCCATAGAGCTCCATGACCCTGGACACAATTCACCAGGGGAAGGTGGTACTGGACCCATGAAATGTGACTCACTATAGCTGAATGGTTGTGAGCACCTATTACATGCACAAAAGCTTCCAGGGAGCTGAAGGAGCACTTCCCCCATCACCAAAATACTATCCAAGCAGCCTCAACGACCGAGCGATAGCTGGAAACTGGTGGCAGGGGGCAAATGTGCCAGCAAAGATTCATGAGGAGTGGATGTCTGCTGAGCCCTCCACATCTGCAAGAGATGCTAGCCAAAGGATGTGTCTGACAGGTGCACTGGGTTGGAAAATCTCTGGCAGAGCACATGTCTTTCCATTAATGCCAGGATATAGGGAAAGAAGACAACCATCACCAGTTGTTCTTAAAGATACATATAGATAAACAAAGATAAGTTACCACCTTCCTTGGCAATTCCAAGCCTCATTTTAAGGCAGAAGCTCTTAACCATTTTCTGTGTCATGGGCCACTTTTATAGTCTAATGAAGACCTCTTAAGGCAACTAGGTGGCACAAGAGCCAGGCCTGGAGTCAGGAAAACCTAAGTTCAAATCTGGCCTCAGACACTTGCTAGCTAAGTGACTCTGGGCAGGCCATTTAACCCCTGCCTCAGTTTCCTCAACTATAAAATGGGATAATAACCACACCTACCTTGGGGGCAGCTAGGTGGCACAATGGTTAGAGCTCTGGCCTTGGAGTCAGGAGGACCTGAGCTCAAATATGACCTCAGACACTTGATACTTAGTAGCTGTGTAAACCTGGGCAAGTCATTTAACTTATCCATATAAAATGCTTTGCAAACCTTAAAACTAAATAAGCCATGTAATGCTAGCTATTACTACTAATTAGTAAATTTCCCCTAAATCACAGATGTTGTTAACTGTTTTGCTAAAACCTAACTGATCTGTAACATTTTGTTTTTTACCAGAACATATCTGTTGTCTAAAAAGTAATGGACTTGGAGTCCTCGGCACTAGTTAGAAATAAGTCCAGCAAGTGGAGGAAGGGATGCAGACCAGCATGGATTTCAGCTGACACTTCTCCCTTTTTACATGAGAGAGGTCAGCAAAACCTCCTCAAATATACCTTGCCTTCTAAAAGAAGAGGAAGGCTATAGGGACCTCCTACTGTCTCCGCCTGTGTGCAGGATGTCTAACAAATTGGCTAACAAATCCACAGCTGCTGGGACAGCACACAGTGTTTTAATATAACAGGCTTTTATTCTGTTGAAACACTTGAGAGCAGGTGGGTGTTTCATGGAGAGGCTGAGGACTGCCCCCCTGCTGTGCTCACACAAGTCAAAAGCTTTCAGCCAAATGAAGCGAAATGTGTACTAGATAAATCCTGCTTCTCCTAGGTGAGGGCCCTACCACCTTGACAGGGACATGAGTCCCTGCCTCCAACAAGGCCTTAGCACCAATGTCTTACTCAAAGGCTAACAAAAGCAAGACCCTCTCTGCATTCTGGCCTTTGTGAACAAATGGGAACTTAGTTCCCAGCACCACTCTGGCTGTGGCAGGAAGGTAAACAAGGTGCTCCCCAGGCCAGAGGAGTAATGTAAAAGAGAATATAGGTGCATTCTACTTGGAACATAACACTGAGATAACAGGGAGATTGGTAAACTTCTTTTACAAAGCAGAGCTACTCATTCCAACTGGTATGTCACATTTTGCTTTTATATAATATTGGAAATGGAGTCACAGAATTATATTATCATACATATACAGGTGGAAAGGAACTTGGACCCAGAAGATCATAGATTTCTAGCTTAAGGGGACTCCAGAGGTCATCTGGTCCAATCCCCTCATTTCACAAAAAAGGAAACTGAGACCTAGAAAGCTTAAGCACCTGGCACATAGTAGGTGCTTAATAAATATTTACTGATGACTAATTGCCCAAGGCCTCACCAGAAGTGGCAGAGATGGCATGTTCACTAACACCAAAGCCCATACTCTCTTCTGAACAACGCTGCTTTTCAAGAATCCAGATCTTCATTTTATAGATAGGGAAACCTATCGCCAAAAGTATTAAGCAAATTTCCCGCCTACTTAATGACAGTTCTGGGTCATTAGCTGAGGACTATAAATTCCCAACCCACTGTACCATTTTGGCTATTGTTTGGGGTGCATGAGTATCTCTAGTTGGTATGTGCGTGTCTGTGCCTTTTTGGGTAGCCCAGCATAGTGCTGAATAATTGCTCAATATGTCTTATTAGATAATATTAAGTTATTTTAAAACATAAAGTCAAAGACCTAAAAGGTCAATTAATATAATCCTCTAGACAGTGTGCTTAGGTTACCCCAGGCAAACAGTCAACACCTCTCTTTCCCTCCTAAAGATTTCTATGGAAGATGATGGCACAACTTTTTGGAGAAGGTACTTTGGGTCTTTCCCAATCTCCCCAGTCCAATCACAGGATCAAAGATCTGGGGCCAGTAGAGACCAATGGGTCATCAAATCCAGCCCCCTTGTTTTTTACAGATGAGGAACAGAGAGGTTAATGAGTTAAGAATCTACTTCTCTCTCATTATAACTGAATCCCTTTTTGTTTTGCTGGAGATGTTTCGGTCTGACATGCATCACATGACCAGCTAAAACTCTGTCTGACTAAAGGTGCTTCCAAGGAAACCTGCCCCATAACTTTAGAGAGTATCCCCTTTTTGATCCCACAAAGATAAATAAGGTGTCCAGTTGGCTCAGTGCAATCTGAGAAGCCCTGCTAATCTGTGGGGACAGAGTTCACTTCCTTGTTTTCCATTCCCTCTCTCTTGCTGTCTCAGGAGAGTAGGTCAGAAAAGCTTAGAAGGAGTCAGCCTAGGTTCCCAAACTCCCCACCCAGCCAGAATTCCAAAGGGGGCAACCAGCCCTTGGAAGGCTCTGTGCTATAGATGTCCTAAGCTGAGGGTGAGCCAGCCAGGCTGTCCCAGAGGATTACTGAGCTACTCTGGCTCTATTTTTCAAATACAACAGGTTCACTGCAACCCACAGAAAATCTGCCAAGTGTCTGTTCCCTTAATCTTGAACCCCTTGTGTATTTTAAAGGAAAGTAACCCATATGGTTTGGATTTCACTAACAAATAAATCAGCATAATGTTTGCTTAGTGAGAGCTGTTTTATATCCTCTCTGTTTATGAGCCTTTTTATCTCGTCTTTAAAAAAAATAATAGTAAAAGCTAGTTGTGTTCTGCCAAAGGTAAATTAACTTAAACAGAATCCTTCCCCTGTACAAAGCTCCTGGGGGCTCTGAACTTGGACAAGTGTGTTCCTTAGTTCTGTCTGGTTCCTCTGGACCAGTGCAGTCAGGAATCATCAAGTGTTGGCTTGACTCTAAACTTCTGATGGAAACCCATCATAAAGCATGGGACCATGGGAGGATGGAAGTTAGCCAAGCAATCACAATAAAGAATGGTCCATCCATAGAAGGGCCTGGAATGCTATGGTCCTTGGGGTCACAAAGAGTTGGACACGACTGAACAACAACAAGAAGCCTTCCTCATTCCTCACCAAAGATATATCAATTTGTAGATATCCCAGTGCTTAGCACAGTGCCTGGCATACAGTAGGCACTTAATAAATGGAGCCTGGGCATTAGTCTGACTCAGACTGGTAGGAAGATCATCTTCTGTAAGCCAACTGAAAGCATTTCCAGTACCCCTCCAGTGGCAGACAGAATGACGTGGTTGATATGTACCTCATCCTGTTCCCACATGATTTGGATTTTTTTTTTTTGCTATATACCAAAAGCTTTTCATTCCACGCAGCTTTAAGACTGAATATTTGGGATGGAAATATCTATTTAAAGTGTTATTCTTAAGCTTTTACTGAAGAAAGTTACATCTGGGTAATCGTAGGCAACAGTTTGGTCTATGACAACATCCAGATTCAATACAGTTTTTGGCTGAATTCTCAGGATATTTTGGGTTCTCCAATTATACTATGGAGATTTATCTGTCAGATCATGGAAGATAGTAAGCTCTGGATGCCTATAGCACCAGTTCATGTTAGGTATTCAGTAGGTGCTAAATTTTTTGAGCCTGTAGGGATGTGTTGCACAGCTTCTAACACTTCATTGCATGATTGCAACTTAAGTCCAATCTCCTTAAGAATAAATCTTCCATAATTTCTGGTGGTGAGGAGCTGGTCTTGGATTGCCATCATAAACTCCTCTGTTTCCATAAATAAATCTACATGGCTAGTTTCATATATCTTTGTCAACATGTTATTGGATGAGTTCATGCAGATGTCACCTAGGGAGGGACTTTCTATTCCATTCTTGGATGCCAAGTATTTCATAAGCTCCATGCAGGGGTAAACTGCTTTGAATTTATCAAATGTAATTAAATGGTGTTCACTTATCATCAGTCTTTACTGCAGTTTTGTTAAAGTGACCCCATCCTTTTTTCCAGAAGTCTTTCTACAGGTTTTGGCTTCTTTATCATGCACTCTGAGGATATCTATCTGGCTATCTATCTATAGATAGAGGATACCTATCTATCCTCCTTTTTCAAAAGGAAGCTCTAATCTTTTATAGATGCTATAGGGTGATGGGCTACATATTACATTAATATTGTAAGAATTATTGAATCCATTATGATCTATTTTATAGTTCTGAAAATGTACATTAAGGCTGGTTTTGCATAGGTGCTAATTGCTTTCAATGTCTATTATTATTAATTATCTTATTAGCTAACTATGCTATAAAGTGCCATGTCCATTATGGTTGTCAGCTCAAATTTGCTGAGCCTTCAGTAGGTATATGACACTGCAGGAAGGAATGAAGAATGCAGAAAGGAAATGGACTCTATCCTTAAGAAGTTTGTTACCTTAAGGGGAGATATGATAGATGAGAATTAAGTTAAAACATACATAAAATATACCTCCAAGTTTGGTGAGCAAAGACTAAAAATATTTTGAAAGTTCTTTGAGATGAACGGCTGATGGCAGATTTAGGTCAGAGTTCACACCATGATCTATTTCTACAGCATTGAAAAAGTGAGCTCTGAGCTGTGAATTTTCAGCAATTAGAAAATGAAAGCTAAATTGCTTAAGGTTCATGAGTGATTTAACTACCTTGATTTTAAAGCAGCCCAAAAAAGTTTACTAGAAAAAAAATTTTTAAAGGGAGGTTGGGGGGACATAAACTTGTGACTTCTTTAATGTAATTAACTCCTATTGTGGAAACTCTTTAGAGACGAAGCTCAGCAATTGTGTCTGTAACTTACAATGAGAACTCCTTATGGCATTGAAAAGCTAAAGGATGTGCCTACAATCCCACAGGCAGTACTGGTCAGAACAGGACCTTCTAGGAGTGGTTTAGCGTTAGAGTATAATGGTACAATGGAAAAAGATGTTCTATTTGGAGTCAGAGAACCTTGGTTCAAATTCAAATGTCGCTACCTCTGACCTATGTAACCTTGGACGAATCACAACCGCTCTGGGCCTCAATTTCTTTATGTGTAAAATTAAGGGTAGAGTTAGATGACCTCTGAAGTTCTTTCTTTCAGTTATTTTTCAGTCATATCTGACTCTTTGTGACCCCATTTGGGGTTTTCTTGCAAAGATACTGGAGTGGTTTAGCATTTCTTTCTCCAGCTCATTTTACAGATGAGGAAACTGAGGCAAACAGAGTAAAGTGACTTGCCCAAGGTCATACAACTAGTTAAGTGTCTGTGGCTGGATTTGAACTCAGGAAGAAGTCTCCAATTTTTGATACTCTTTCTTCTAAGGCCTTCAGAGATCATAGATGATTTCTTCTTACCCAACTTTCCCAAACAGATCAAATTGGGCTCCTGAGGGGAAATGCCATAATGACACAAGTCCCTCACTTAGAAAAAGGCTCCTAAAGAAGAAAGTATCATAACACAAGGAATGTTAAGCTTTCATCTTACTGTCCAGAATGATTTTTTGTTTGTGTGTTTAAGGTGGTTTAGGTTCCACTAATCACTAGGGACAGAGTGGATAGCATGCTGGACCTGGAGTCAGGAAGACTCATCTTCATGAGTTCAAATCCAGCCTCAGACACTTACTAGCTGTGTGACCCTGGGCAAGTCACTTAAGCTTGTTTGCCTCAGTCTCCTCATCTATAAAATGAGCTAGAGAAGGAAATGGCAAACCACTCCAGTATCTTTGCCAAGAAAATCCCCAATGGGGTCATAGAGGACAGGACTAAAATGACCAAACAACAACAAATCCCTAGCTTGTTCCTGCCACTGATGACATAAACCATCAGGGTTCCTGGGCTCTAAGAAGAGCCCAGGTTCTGAGTTATTACTAGAGAGGTCAGAATTCTTAGCCAGGAGAACAGGGTTGTATTTGCATGAAAACATCATTCTATAACTTTTCCATACACTCTTTTTTCTCCATAGCTGATTTCCTTGCTTTCATAAGTGCTAATGAATCTTTCCAATATCCCTATGAAATAGGTGAGTATCATTCCCATTCCATGATGCACAGATAGAATTATCCTTTTGCTAGAAGAATCTCAGGGGAAGTGATAGTTAATAGTTTGGACTTAGCTTAGCTTGTAACTTTGTTTCAATTCAAAAAAAGTTTATGAAGCATCTACCATGTACATGCAAGGGAGGTGCTGGGGATAAACACTAAAGTGAAACAACCCCTGCCTTCAGGGAGGTTACATTTTATCGAAAGGACACACTATGTAGACCAGTAAGAAGTTACTGGAAGGTATACAAACAAGGAGGGGGATCAGGAAAGGCTTCAGAGGAGCAACACCTGAGTGCAACCTTGAAGGAAGCTCAGGATTCTGAAAGCAGCAGTTCAAAGTTGGTTATGTCAACTTCTTCCCAAAGTCGTTTTCTCCTTTTAGGCCCCTTTCCTCAGAAAGAATATGGAACATGTGTTCACTCTTGAAGTTGGAAGCCAAAACACATTGGATCTCTCTTCTCCCAAGATCTCATCACCTTCACCCCTCATAAAGGCAGAGAACACCAAAGAGTCGATCTCCCCCAAAGAGGAAAGTCTTAATGGAAATGGACTTTGAACTACCCTTGTTACAATTACAAAGATTTAATCTGGAGGAAAGAAAAAGGTCTTCACAATTAGAGCTACTTTAAAAGTAGAATAAATTGCCTCAGGCTCCCCTTTACTAGCTGTCTTCAAAGACTGGATGACCACTTGTCGGGTATGTCATATATGAGATGGTTGGGTTGAATGAGATGACATCTGTTGAGGACCCTTTCAGCTTTGAGAAGCTACAATTCCACTTCATGTGGCAAGTTATAAGTGGATTTAAAATGAGACTCTAGGTACTACCACCAGATAATAATGGCTAGCACTCATATGGTGTTTTAAGGTTTGCAAAGCGTCAGGAAGACTTACTAACTGTGTGACTTAACTCTATCAAGTTATTTAACCCCGTTGCTTCAATTTCCTCATCTGTAAAATGAGCTGGAAAAGGAAATGGCAGACCACTCCAGTATTTTTGCCAAGAAAACTCCAAATGGGTTGGACACAACTGAAACAACTGAACAATGACAAAGTGTTTGACACATTATCTCAATTTTCACAACAACCCTGTAGGGCAGGTGCTGTTATTATCTCCACTTTGCAGATGAGGAAACTGAGGCTGAGATTAAGAGGCTGAGAGACCATACCCAGGGTCACAAAACAAGTAATTGTCTGATGCAGGATTGGAACTGAGGTGGCTCCTGACTCCAAATATAACAATCTACCCCTTGGGCCACCTAGCTGCCTCAGATCCTATGTTCTCATATTCACATAAGATTTAAATTACTTAAGCAGTTAAATAACTTAACTAGCAAAACAGGAAATAGAGATGATGTCTACTAATTATAAGACACTGAGTAAAAGGATTCCTGCTCACTAACAGTCTCATTCTGATGCCTCATCATTGAATGGTGCTGCATTGTGTATAATAGAAACATCATCATCATCATCATCATAGCATTTATAAAGCATTTTAAGGTTGGCAAAACAATTTATAGATGTGGTCCCATTTAGGGACAGCTAGGCGGCTCAGTGGATAAAATACCAGACTCATCTTCATGGGTTGAAATCCGGCCTCAGACACTTAGGAGCTGTGTGACCCTGAGCAAGTCACTTAATGAAGAGTCAGACATGACTGACTAAACAACAACAAATCTTCCTCTAAACCCCTATGTTCTCACTTTGTTTCACAACAGCCCTTAAAGGAGGAAGGAAATACTGCCTACCCGATTAGGTTATCCAGTTCAAAGGGGGCAGGAGTCAAAGAATGACAAGATATAGTAACCAAATCATCCTCCTGCCTCAGGAAGTCAAAGTTTTATGATCTCCATTGGACAGATGAGGAAACAGGCACAGAGCAACCAGATGCCACAAGTTAGTCATAGAAAGAACTAGAACTTGGGACTTCCTATTTCCAGCATGTAAGGAACCCCTTTTCAGATTTTGCTTTCAAAAGGGCCCAGAATTTAGCCTTAGAAACACAGTGCTGTTTGACAGAGTTCTCCGAGTCATTCAGGTGAAACATCATAGATAAGTACAAATATGGAAGATAAGGATCGTTAAAGGTGGGAAGAGAACAAGTAGAGAGAAGGTGCAGTTGTAAGCTCTCCATTGGAAGCTACTTCGGGGGTGGAGGGGCAGGCAGGTTTCATTTGACCCAGTGGTCACCAGGCCCCAGTTCTAAATACTACTAAGAATGTTCCCCACCTGAAAAGCTGATTTTTCAAAGACACTGCCATTCATTGTGCCTATTTCTTTTCTTCCTTTGATCTGAGGCCACAAGACTTATTAAAAACATTAGCTCCTCTGCTTGGGGCTGCTGCTACTCCTATAGCTGTTTTCAGTAGACTTGGGCCTGGCTTGGAAATTTTTGAGATCAGAGAAAATAAATAGTTGCTCATTAACAGACTCATTTATCCCAATGACATTTTGGGGCTTAATTGACAACATGTGCCTCTGCTGACACTAGCTGAATGAAGGACGGTCCCAGTGAGACCAAATAGAATTGTCCTAGGTTTCTGTTTGATGTATATTACTACTGCTAATCCCCAATATGGGGCAAGTAGGTGTTGAATTGGATAGAGTGCTGGACCCAGAGTCAGGAAGACTTATCTTCATGAGTTCAAATCTGGACTCAGATTTTTACTAACTGTGTGACCTGGGCAAGTCATTTAACTCTGTTTGCCTTAGTTTCCTCATCTGTTAAATGAGCTGGAGATGTAAATGGCAAACCATTACAGGATCTTTGCCAAGAAAACCCCAAATGGGGTCACAAAAAGTCAGACAGGTCTGAAACAACCAAACACACAACCCCAATGCTTGCTCCCTTCCTCTTCCAGGCCCAAACTCAAGCATCATTAAGAGAGACTAGAGGCCAGTGGGGCCATGTTAAATTTGCTATATAGGTCAAAACTTCTCTGATTATAGTTCCTTCTCTTCTTCCTCAAACACAAACCCCACGCCCCACACACTGAAGATTCTTTTGGAATTTCCATCACGTCTGGAAACCCTGTGGCTTCCTAAAAACAATGCTGGCTTGACTAGCAATAAAAGTCAACAATATTTAGCAGATTTTATTCCTGTTAGGAAAAGACAGCATTCTGTGCTTTGAAGAAAGCCTAGTGTCAATGCAGTTACCAATGGAGACTTCAAATGACTGACAGTGAAGCGTGTTTTCTCCCTCCCAGAAGTGATAGACTATAGGAGGGGAATGAGGCATATATTTTTAGACATGGTCAATGCATTGATTTGTTTTGCTTGATTGTATTTATTGGTTACAGAGAAAAGTTTGATTTGGAGGTGGGAGAGGGGACGAATCATTGGGAAGTGACAGTGATATAATTAAAGAGAGTATCAATAAAACATTTAAAAAGGAAAAAAGGCACTATGACTCTCTTGATGGAGAACCCCCAGATTTTAGCATCTTTCCAGCCACGGATAGTAAGGACTTTAAGATCTTAGTATTTGCCCTGCCTCTAAATCCTCTAGACTCTCTGACTTACCAATGCAACCTAAGCAGCCCTGAACTTTTCCATATGCCTGGTGATGCATCCTTAGGACCTCTGGTCCTTCCCATGAGCCCTGCAGTAGAACTTTTTTTGATGTACTGATTCCCACAATCAGAGGGAGCTTCAGGAGAGCAAGAATTGTCTCACTTTTTCTGTCTGTATTCCCAGTACTTATCAGAGTGCTTGGCATAGGGGGCATTTAACGAAGATTTTTTCATTTCATTCATTCATTCTTCATCTAGCACAGGATCACTGCATCTTCCCCACCTCAAATTTTCCCAAGAGTTACAGACTCCAAGGATTACTTGGTCTTGATCTTGTAGTTACTTGTAATACCTTCATCCTGCAATTTCCACAAAGCCTTTGATTTCTATAATTCTCTTTCCTGGAATGCCACATCCTTACCATCAATCCCAAAGTCAACGCCAATGCCATGATCTACAAAGGAAGATAATGCCTTTCTCATCCTGGACTACATGAGACAAAACCACCAGCCTTTAGGAAGCAAAGATCTGGCCCACTGGTCTTTGTTATTTGTTGTGCCCCCCATTTCCCTCTCTCCTTCACCCTTCCCCCATTCAGGTTCCTCACTAAACTTGAAGTTAGAAAAATTGAGTTCAAATCCTGGCTCCAAGGCTTATTTGCAGTGTGACCTTAGGTAAGTCACACAACTCTCTGACCTTCAGTTTCCTCTTTTGTAAAATGAAGATTAAAATACTTGCACAAACCTCTTCACAGGGTTGTTGTGGGGAAAGAACTTTGATTTTTGTTTTGTTCCCCTTTGTGTAGAGTTATGGTTTGCAGTTTTTGGTCCAAACCTGTGATTTCAGTGAAATGGGCAACTCTGTCTGCCAAAATAGATCAACAACTATTCTACAAATTATAGTCTTAAGAGAAATAGTGAGGTGGAGAGAGCCCTGGGCTAGAATTGGGAAGACCCGAATACAGATTTTGCCTCAGACTAACTGTGTGACCCTAGGTAAGTCACTTAACCTGTTTTGCCTCAGTTTCCTCATCTGTAGAACGAGGATAATAATAACACCTCTCTCCTACGGTTATTGTGAAGATCAAATGAGATAATAATTGTAAAGCACTTAGCACAGTGCCTGACATATAATAAACACTATATAAATGTTAGCTATCATCATTATTCGCTATCATCATTATAGTCTTGGAGAAGTGACAAGGTAGATAGAGCACAGGACCTGAATTCAGAAAGACACAAATTCAAATTTGGTCTCAAACACTTAATAGCTGTATGATCTTGAGCAAGTCATTTAATCTTTGTCTGCCTCAGTTCCTCTTCTGTAAAATTGGAATCATAATAGCATCCACCTTCCAAGATTGTTGTAAGGATAAAATGAGATAAAATTTGTAAAGTGCTCACAAACCCTAAAGCAATATATAAATGTTAGCTGTTATTATTACTTTCATTATCATCATCATCATCAAGCTACTTGAGGTCATAAATTACCATTATCATATAGGTGGTCTATGTTGGAGGACGAACCTAGGTCTTCCTTACCCTGAGCCTTTCATCTAATCTGCCACACTGCCTCTCAAGTTACTATAATAATTGTTGTTGTTGCTGTTGTTAATTTAGTAACATTTCTGGAATGGCACAGATATTAAGTCTCACATACCTACACAGGACCAGTGACCATCTTGACAGTTCAAACCATCCTTATTGAGCTCTTTAAATTCTAATGCAGTTTCATGCAGTGAAACAAGAAAAGAGGAATTACAACTATAGAGATGGAAAGAAAGATGAAGGGAGCTTTGCCCTTGACTCCCCCAATACCATTTCAGACCATTAAGGGGGTTGTGGCTTGCCAGAGGGTTTTCACCCGAGGGGTAGTGCTCGCGGCGCGCGCCCGTGCTCTCTCTCTCTCTCTCTTTCTCTCTCTGTCTTTCTCTCTCTGTCATTTATTCTATCTATTTCAGAGAAAGAATGGAAGAAATAAACAAGAGGAGACATGATAACAAGGAAAGCTGAGGGAGAAGTTGCAGAAAGCCTCTGAACTTCAGGGTAAAAGGCAAATAGATTACTGATGACAAGGCAAACATGAGAGCCTTCTGTGATGCTAACACGGACAATGCCCAGCCACTGCCCAGGGGGACTGAAAGAGTAGCTTTTCCTGGAATAAGACACCTATTTGACTCCTCCAAGCCAGGAACCTATACCTTCAAAAAGAATAATGAGAGAGGAGAAGGTACCACCGACAGTTCGGTCCCAAAAAGGACTAGGGTAGATTGTGAGCATGGGGCCAGACAGAAACATTTCTGATGACCAGGAAACAGTCTGCCTCTAGAGAACTCTTGAGGAGGAAACATATGAAAAGCACTTGTCATGGGACATGAGCCAGGAACCCGCAGGCGATGGGTGTTCTGCCATAGGCCTCCTTACAAAATGCTTATTAAAGTCATTTCCCCCTGCTTCCCCACTGACAAGGTACAATTCAAATTGTGTTTATTACAAAGTTCCATGTGAACATAAGGAAGTGCCAGATACTGCATGACCCACCCAACCCCCCAAACTCCTTTCAGGAACTCTACCAAGTTAAGGTTCATGAAACTCATGATATGCAAGTTACCAAGAGGAAGACAAGGAGGAGGAAAATCATTCCAATCCCTTTCAGTTCTTCAGGGGGCCTCCTCCTTTGTCCCAGCTAAATGTCCCTGATAACCTGGACCCAGGGCTAATAAAATTCTGTCACAGAACCAAAGAATTTCCAAAGTGGAGGCCAGATTGTCTATTCCAACTCCCTTAAGACACCTGGAGCTAAGAGACCTACCCACCTCTGACTCCCACCTCTGACACCAACAGATCTACTATAGGCAAGCCCTCTCTGTACTCGTTTCATAATCTGTAAAAAAGGGATAATGAGGTTTGCACTACATAACTCACATGGTGGTTCTGAGGAAAGTGTTTTTGAAAATGTGAAGATGCTGACACATATTTCACACATAATAAATACTTGTGGATTTACTGATATAAATATGAGTTACTGTTGTTATTATTACAGATGACAACAGTGTGGTTCAGAATGAATGAAAGAATCTACATGATAAGCATTCATGATAATATGAATAAATGAATGATCTACATGATAGCCCTTCATGATACTGAATGAATCTATATAATCCTTCATAATGAATGAATGAATAAATCTACATAACCCTTCATGATGACTGAATGAATGAATGAATCTACATGGTAAGCATTCATAATATGAATGAATGAATGAATCTACATGATAACCATGAATGAATGAATGATGTACATGATAGCCCTTCAGGATACTGAATGAATCTACATAACCCTTCACGATGATGAATGAATGATGAATGAATCCATGTGATAATCATTGAAGACTATTATGTTCTTAGCCAGTCCTTATCTGGAATGCTCTGAAGGCCTCCAACCTTGATCTATCTTCTCTGATCACTTTTCAATTTATCAATATCTTTCCTAAAGTGTTCCAAAACTGAACAAAGAAGTCCACACATGGTCTGACCAGGGCTAAGTAAAATGGAACCATTACTTCACTGGTTCCAAATATTGTGCTTCCAAATAAGATAACAACACAAGCTGAGCTGAACTGACAGAATTTTGTAGCGTAACATACATTTTCCTCTAATCTTTCAGAAATAGGTTTGTCTAACAAACCCTCTGGACCAAGCCATTCACTACCCTGCCTTACAGTGGTCTTCCAAAGGAAAAAAAGGTCAGTTCCTCAAGGAGTAGGAACTCCCAAAACTGGTATTCAGCTAAATAGAGCAGAGAAAAATCCCCAGATCATTGTCTCTCCAAATTGGAAATTAATATCTGAACTTGAAAACCCACTATTGTTTAAGAGTTTTAAGTTTTGCTGTGGAAATCTCCCACAATCGAAAAACAACTCTCCCAAATACAATATGAGCTTTTCCCATGTTATAACGTGAAGTTTCTTTTTTCCCGGTTTACTTTGCTTTTTTTTTTCCTTTTAAATTCCATCAATAAAGCAAATGGGACATTGATCGAACAAGGATTAAACATTGCTTCAGATATTATCTCCTGAATGACCTGATGAAGCAATCAGAGGGACCTCCCTGCTGAGACAAGCACCCTTTCTGGTAAGTCAGTTCAATAAGCTTCTGCCATTATAGCATAAAACAAAGAGTCCTACCTACCACAAAGGTAGGCCTAAAATTCTTTCTACAGCACCCTGGCCTCCCTCTTTCCCTCTCTAAGTCGAATGGCAAAAGGGTTCATAATTATGAAAGGAAGTAATACTGTCATATTTTTGCATTAAATGATAAGTAAGTGAAGGATACTCTATCAGTAGGTGCGTAACATCCAGAAGTGGCTAAAATTCTTCTGCATCCTGGTTCAGTCCCCAGCTATAAGAGAACAAAAGGTTAAATATTGCATTACACATTCCGAAGCAGGATTCTGCCCGTTTCCAAGGGAGGCTGCTCCCCAGCGAACTAAATGAATTCTTCTTCATTTAAAGCACAAAGATAATTCCAGAGAACATAAAGCATAATTTCCAAAAGGCTGCAATAAATCAATTTTTCTTGCCTTCAGTACAATCTAGATTTAGCCACTTAGTTCATCTTAATAAACAAGTTACTCATTCAAAGGAAAATAAATGAAATGTTTTGCCTTGAGGGACAGTTTTATTTTTAATAGTTTGGTGCTACAGTGACAAAAGTAATATTCTGTTAATCTGAATTGTCTTTTGTTCTCTGCAACCCGTTAAGGAAAGGGGTGGGAGTGAAGTAGAAAGCTGTCAGTCTGGTAAAGAGGTTATACACATCCAAAAGACTGCACCATTTTTCTCCTATTCCCCTTCTCACTACATACATTGTTTTCAGGGAAATAATTATTGGTTTTGGTAAGGAACTAAGAGACAGTTTGGGTTTGGGAATTGTTCAGGGTTCCTCAGTTGTTATTTATAAGGAAACTTTAATATCAGAGAAGATAGCTTCTCTTATGGAACTGACAGACAATGGTGATAGAATATAGAGTCTGGGAAGTCTGGACTTGAGTTTAAAGATATTACTTGAAGGATTTGTGGCCTCACTGACAAGGGCAGGCCTTCCACCCATGCAGATTGCCTTCCCTCCCTACATGCACATCATGTGTGATCCTCATCCACACTTTCATGCCCCTTGGGATGTCCATCTGTTGTCTCTCTTTCTAATCACGTGGTCAGCCCACTTCCTTTTTGAGCAAACACATCCTCAATAATGTATAGGGGGTCTAAATTAGATAATTAAATCTGAAAAAGGACAAATTATGGTAGATCAAAACAAGGCTTTTTTAAACAATATAATCAATGGGCAAACTTTAGAACCATCTAAGGCATTAGGCAGTTATAACAGGCAAAGGAATTAATGATGCTTCTGATGGCAAAGAATACTAAGAGATACATGTTAGAGTGCATCAGTTCTCAAAGTGTGGTCCAGGAATCCCCCAGAGATTCCTAACACCCTTTCAGAGGATCTATCAGGTCTAATTATTTTTACCATAAGAACACTAAGATGTTTTCATTTCTAATAATGTAAATGTCAGTAGATATAACTCATATAAACAAAAGTTCTCAGGAAGGGGAGGGGGAGTCCCCAATCATTTTTAAGAGTGGAAAGAGGTCCTGAGACCAAAAAGTTTGAGAATAACTAGTGTAATAGACAGAATGCTGAACTTGGGGTCAGGAAGATCTAGGTTCAAATCCTGTTTCAGACACTTACCAGCTGTGCTTTGAACCTCTCTGTGATTCAGTTTCCTTATCTGTAAATGAAGGGGCTGGACTTAATGTCCTCTAAGGATCATGTCAGCCCTAAATCTATTATCTTCTGATTTTCTCATTTCAGCTTTTTAGGATAAGAGGAGAAAACAGCACTTATTGATGTGATTAGAAGGGGACCTAAATTGTTCCCTCTGCATAAACCTACGAACGGATTCCTTTTTAGGATTTACATATCCCTCACTTTCAGTCTTTGAATGAGAGAATCAAGTTCAAAAATCATTTAGTTCTTTTCTTCCTAAAAGCTCCACTTATTTCATACATATTCTCACATCATCCTGTCAAAGTGAGGTAGACTGAGTGATTTTTTGAGGTGATGAAGGAAGGAAGGAAGGAAGGAAGGAAGGAAGAAAAAGAAGAAGAAGAAGAAGAAGAAGAAGAAGAAGAAGAAGAAGAAGAAGAAGAAGAAGAAGAAGAAGAAGA
>NW_020954576.1:75896550-75934749 GCF_900497805.2 Vombatus ursinus | reverse complement strand
GAAGAAGAAGAAGAAGAAGAAGAAGAAGAAGAAGAAGAAGAAGAAGAGGAGGAGGAGGAGGAGGAGGAGCATGAGGTTACCAGGCAGCTATTCTTTCCACCATATTACAAACTCATATGACATTAGAAACAGAACCTAAAAACATATTCCAGCCCCAATATCAGTCCCTAATCATTAGATTTAATCTCAGTTTGAAAGGAGATGAGTGGGCAGATGGAGGGTCTTTTGTTTACGTGAACTGGTAGAAACTTGGTGTCCTACGGGTGAGTAAAGCAGTGAGAGAAAGTTCCAGAGGGTACTCACATAGCGTGGGAAATTGAGACTGAAAATCTATCATGAGACAAATTTTTAAAATAAGGAAGAAAAAGAATACAACACACACACAAAGCAAACAAAGGGATTAACATGTTACATCCATCACAAAGAGTAATACTGAATTACAACAAAGTCTGTTTTAACCAAATATTCACTGTAGCAAATATAAGACCGCTGAAAATAAATGGATTTATAGTATCGAAGGAAAAGATATAAAACAAAGAGATTCAGGCAAAGGCATTAATGAGAAATGAGAGGTGAACAACAGATGCAACATTATTAAGATAAGTAAATTATAGAGACAAACACATGTATCCTAACCAACCCGCAGACCACAGGCTTAAGAAACAATAACCACACTGTTAAATCATATCAAGTGATATGGGAAAGGAGATTTAAACTAACACCAGGAGGAAGAAATAAAATGCTGGTAACTATAGTATGAGGCTTCTAGGTAAGGCAGTGAATAGAGCACCGGAACCGGAATTAGGAAGACCTAAGTTCAAATCCAACCTCAGACACTCACTATCTAAATGACTCCAGGACAGGCAATCAAACTTGTTTGCCTCAGTTTCCTCAATTGTAAAATGGGAATGATAATAGCACTATCTCTCAGGGTTGTTGTGAGGATCAAATGAGATAATGTTTGTAAAAAGTGCTTAGCATGATGCCAGGCACATAATAGGCATTATATAAATGTTTATTCCCTTCTCTTCCCTTCCCCTAGTAAACTTTATACAACCTGAGATTTTTTTCCCCCTGTACATCTTTAGTGGCTATAGAGAAAAGAACAAATTCTACCCTAACTCTAAAGAACAAATTTAAAAAGGTCCAATATTATAATGGCCCAATAGTAAGAAAAATAGTAAGTAAACCTATACCATAGTGGATTGTCACACAACCAGCTTTGGTGGGGAAAAGTACCTAAATAAAAGGGAGAAAAGATTTTCCTGTAAACATTTCTATTGGAATGCCAAGATACAACAAATCCAGAAGCTATTCTTGGAGCACTACTCATCCTTGATTATCACTGGTAAACAGAAGCTTCTATTATTTAGCTCCCCACCTTGTTTTGAGAAAAAAGCATAGAAGATTTTGCAACCCAGTGTGTCCTAAATCCTCTGAACTCCTCCATTCTGCAGAGAAGGTTAAAAAGTCAGCCTTTGATGGGCCATTTTCTTTTCTTAATACAGGACATTAGCTGCCCCATGATGCGTGGACAGAAGAAAGGGAACCCCTGGTAAACTGATACCGTAAAACGAAAATGGCCCCGTAGATGAAAAGTTTGGCTTCAAACACAGGCACTTAGCTCTGCAAATGTGCCAGCAGCATAGATTGGATGATGGGCTGAGAAGGAAAAGCCTGCTCTGTCCTGGCATTATGACTCTGTTCCAAATCTGTAAATTTGCCTCCCAAAAGGATCGGTCTGTTGGGTAAGGGTATTTCTGTGGCCCATGTGGTCTAGAACACCACATGGACCAAAGATGTCAAAGCTCTCATTCTAAATATCAGAGGTCCTGGTGGTGGAAAATCCCACAAAGGCTTTGAGACAGCTAGAGCTGCTTCATTATATCTGCATGAAAGGTTACTCCTCCTCTTAAAACTTTTACCAAATTTCACATGCAAAGGCTTTTAGGTCTCACCAATATGGTCATGATTCTTAATTTCTGTGTAAGGAGCTTTTAGGGCCTGGCCCCTTGGTGGGGCAGGAGGGAGTTACTTAAGGGAGTTATATAGATGGATGTCAATGCCATTTTTAATCTTGAGTTTTAAGACCATTCTTGTTACAGGTGGAAATGCTTCACCAGTAATCACCTCCAGGCAGCCCATAGTTCTAGCCTCAATTACAGATTTTTATGGCCAAATGGAACTTACAATTGAAGCTTCTCTTTCATTACATAAACAGTGAAGAATGGGTAGATCAAAGGGTACAGTTCAGTGCCATGTACATGTCAGCACTTAATAAATGTTTTTTAATGATGATGAAGGGTATATGAGATAGTTGTAGGGCAGAGGTAGACAACTTATGATATGGATACCAATGTATATATCTTTCTTTCCTAATTCTTCTCCTTCCTCCCTCTTCTTTTCTCCTGATGTTTCTTCAACCCTTTATCACTTTTTTCTTCTCCCCTTACTCAAGTCTGCCTATGACACCCCTAGACAGCAACTGGTGGAGCTGGTGGCTGACAAAATTAAAAAAATTGCTGATCACTTGGAGGTTCCACCACATATCCATCAGGTGGGGAAAACTGACACAAAAGGAAAATTTCAAATGTTGGAAGAGTTGCAGGGGAAAAGGCATGTTAATGAACAGTGGGTGGAGCTATGAATTGGTCCAGCCATTCTAGAAAATTCACTAATTCTTTGTGCATACCCTTTGACCCAACAATGCTACTTATTTGGGCCTATACTCTAAAGACATCAAAAAATGAGGGAAAGGACACATGTACAAAAACATACTGCAGCTCATTTTGTAATGGCAAAGAATTGGAAGGGGGTATCCATCAATTAGGGGAATATTTTAATATATTGCAGTATATGAATATATAACAATAGAAATGATGAAAGGGGTAGTTTCAGAGAAATTTGGGAAAACTGGTATGAATTGATGCAGAGTGAAGGGAGCAGAACAATTTGCATAATAACAACAACATGGTGAAGACAAATAACTTTGAAAGACAAGTCTTATCAATGCAATGACCAGCTGTGACTCCAGAGGATCCATGATAAAACATGCTACCTATCTCCTGACTGAGAGGAGTAGAATTACATAGATAGGTGCATGAATGGATGGATGGATGGATGGATGGATGGATGGATGGATGGATGGATGGATGGATTGATAGATAGGCAGACAGACAGATCTAACCATCATGGCCAATGAGGAAATCTGTCTTCCTTGACTATGTATAGTTGTTACAAGGATTTGTTTTTCTTTCATGTTAATTGAGAAAAATTAAATTTTTTAAAAACTGCAAAAGAGATTGTTGACCCCCTGCTCCGAAAACAAAGAGACAAACTTACAGAATGTGCAAGGGAAAGTACATAGAGCTGCATTCATGCATCCCCACCCCTCCAAGCAGAGCTCTGGCATGTCAAGTGCATTTAACCAGACAGCAAGTAAGAAAAGAGGACACTCACACTAGGGTCTCTAACACAATGGCCTGAAGTGGTCATGTTCCTTTCCTCATTAGCTTTAGCTGGAGTTACCTCCCTAGGGTTGACAGACCTAGGAAGAAGCAGATTGTGGTAACAAAGCCCCTAGGGCCTAGTTAATTTCCTTTTACCCTCCAGAGGTTCATTCTTAAAAATCTGAGACTGACCTAAATTGGTCGAAACTAGAGGAAGTCAAATTAAACTAGGTTAATTGAAAAATAATAATAAAAGCTCTTTGGTTACATTGTAGGTACATTTATTTCCGGGAGGCCCTTCTCCCCCTCCTTAGGAAACAACAGTGAATTAAAGGATACTGGTAATTAGAAGTAAAAATGTGTTAATGTAGTTTATTAACTTAGGCTTTAAACTAAATGGGTCAAATTCTCACCCTGTGTTATCTCCCTGGGAGCATGCCCATAAATGGCTGCTTGAATTCCTTTGTGATTATCATCACTGAAATCCCTAAATCTCTAATAATCTAATTCAATTCATGACTATATGAGCACTTACTAGATGTAATGGGGGGATGAAAGAATATATCATGCCCTATCCTAGTCTCTCCCTGTTCCCCCCCCCAAAAAAAAAGCATGAAAAGGATAACAAGGAAAACTAAAGATCTGATAAGGACTCAAACAGACTCTTCTTAGTCATCCCAATATCTGCCAAATTAATCATCATGGGGAATGGTGAGTATTATGCATACCTCTGGGCAACCAGCCTGTAACACGGAACAAAGGCAGATCTGAATTTCACTCTCTATACAGTACACAGTTCAGTGATGCCATTCAAAAATCCAAATCTAATTCCATTCATATTTATTACAGATCACAATTTATAAGAATGAGAATGAAAATGAGAACATAGGCATCTGAAATCTCATTATGAATGACCTTTTCCTATTTCTGATTACAGAGCCCAGGGTACTACTGCTATACACTTATCATATCCCAATTTGTACCATATCTGTATTTACCTGTCTTATCACCTCAATTACTTGAAGGAAGGGATCTGTCATTTTTAATAGACATGTCTCCCCTAGGACACTGCATTCAACTCATCAAGCAATAAACATTTATTAAGTGCCTATTGGATGTCAAGCACTGGGATACTAAGTCAAAAATACAACAATAGTCTTAGACTTTGAGTGTGCATGATATCAGATTAATCACAAAGTAAATGGTTAATATTTCCTCAATGAATAAATGCATCCAAATCAAGATTCCACCACACATACTCACTCAGTGGACATAGCTTTGGGCCCCTTATCCATCCGGCAAGCATTGAAGTGGTCATGGAGAAGCAACTGGAAGACAGCTGCCACTCTGACCACATTTCCTAACACTGACCCATGCCTTTCTATGACTTTACTTTATTCTGTGATATTAATGATGGAGTGGGGGAGAGGTAAGGAAGGAAGAGAAGAGAAGAAGAAAGAAGAAAGTTGGGAAGGAAAGGTTTGCATTAGTCATTAGGAGAAAAACAGGACTAGAAAAAGCCCCAAAAGAACCTGGAATGTCATTCCCTACCCCTTTTTGACCTCTCCCCCTTAAGCACTCTTGAAAATGTGACTAGTAAGGGAAGGGCAGAGACTCCTAGAACAAAATTTCTCTATGAAAGTGAACATCAGCTCTGCCAACCCAGCCAATTAGGGCACCCACCTGGAGGACAGTGTGCTACAGCAGAAAGAATAATGGATTTGAAGTTGTTTTTCTTGAAAAATTGTCCTGTACATTGGTGTTGTTAATGATGTTGAATATTATCATATGTATAAAAGGTGTTAAATGTATACATTGTACCTTAAGAATTGTTGGTGCCTCATGGAAAAAAGTAGTTTACTTTTTATGTAAAGACAAGGTATTTGTGCATCTTGGTGGAGTTAACAGAGATATTTTTCCTTTCTACTGTTAAAAAATATTTCCATGAAAATTCGGATTATATTTTTGTCACAGAAAAAAAAAAGAACGATGGATTTGAAGGCAAAGGACCTTGGTTTAAATCCTGCCTCTCCTACTTGCTATCAAAGCGACTTTAGTCTTTTAACCTCCCTGGACCTCAGTTTGCTGATTTGTAAAATGAGGGGGTCAGACTAGATAGAGGGCCTCTGAGGATCCCTCCATCTATAACTATATGATTCTATGACCTTCCCCTACCTCAGCTGTCTTCTCTCTGTGCCTACTATAGCCCCACATCCCACTTCTGGGGGAGAGGGGAGAATATGCAGCTAAGAACACTGTCAGAATCTGAGATAAGCCCCACAAATGTCAAATTATGCATTCTTAGAAATTGAGGGGGGGAAACATTCCCAAGAGAATAAATTGCTGTTCATGGAAATTTCTGAATGGAAGATGGGGAGTCAGTAGCAGAAGAAAGGAAAAAGAGAATGTGAGAGAAGATTGGCAGTAGATAGAGCAACTTAAAATCAGCAAGACCTGAGTTCAAATCCAGACTCACTTAGTAGCTATATGACCTTGGGCATGTCACTTCACCTCCGTCTGCTTCAGTTTCCTTAAGTGTAAAATTAGGATAATAACGGCACCTACCTCCGAAGGATGTTGTGAGGATAAAATGAGATGTGTGTAAATTAAAAACCTTAAAATGCTATATAAATGTGATTTATCATCATCATCATTATTACCTTTGTAAGACAAGTAAAACATAGATCCATAGGTGGGGTCTCCCTACACAGGTGCGCTGAGGTCTACCCAAAGCCACAAGTTTCAGCTTGAGATTCCACAAGTCATGAAAATGTCCATGCACTCTTCCTCATGATTACTATTTCTGGGTCTCTTTAATTATAGCCTTGTGTAAATGCCTTGGGTCTTCACAGCTGACCTCAGAAGCCAGATTGCTTTTTGTCCTGTCAAGAGGCAAGAGCTCCCTATAGCTTTGGGGGGGAGGGGAGCAGAGAAGAATCCTACAACCCTTTGGATTGTCCAGTGGAAGTAACTTTATATGACAATTACCATCAGGGACAGCTTTGGGTACCACATATTGCCTACAAATGGGCTCAGGGCAAATATCTGGGGAGCCTGTGGTTACTATTCCCCCTGCCAGCTCCTGGGGCCAACTAGAGTCTTCATTTCTTTGGGAAACGGGCCTCTGTTCTCTAGGGAATGCTGAGGTTAGCAACACTTGGCAGGTCCCTTCTCTTCCAGGCTCCACTCCTGGGAAACATGGCAGGCTAGGAAAGCCCAACGCCCATGAACAAGTCAGCTAGTGTGACCTAGAAAACAGGCGGTGCTTCCCAGGAATATATTTTTGGTATGGGGGAGGGGGAGGGGAGCTGTGGTGGTATCCTAGAGGGCTTATACAACCAGAATAGAGTATCACCAGTAGTTGAAAACAAGAGGGTGGAGCTGTGGGGTGGCAGATGTGTCTTATGAAATAAATTCCCATGTCTGGGTGGTTTGTCTGGGGGAAAAGAGAGTAGAGAATTACTTTTCCAAAGGAGAATGGAGATGTACTGCAGAAGACTGGGGCCTAAAAGAAGCTTGGGTCCCCAAATCATTCAAGTAGAACATTCTCAGAACTACTTCAGAGGACACCTCACATGCCCTTGTCTTTGGCCTCTCTATCTCAGGATAGTTTCAAACAGAAGCATGATGGCCCCCAATGAAGAGTGTTGTAGAAAAGAATCCTTTACCAACAGCACCCTCAATTTCTTATATTGATTTACAGTTAACAATACCCTTTCACATACATTCTTTCTTTGGATCCTTCTCTAAGCTCTAAGATCCTTCCTAAGAGATAGGTAAGACAGATGTCATAAGTCCTGTTTTATAGATGGGCACGCACAGGTAACTGATGGCAAAGTGGATAGAGCACAGGGCCTGGAGTCAGGAAGACATGAGTTCAAATTCAGCCTCAGACACTTAGTAGCTCTGTGACTCTATCCTAAGTTTCCGCTTTTGGATGAGAGGCTGGACTAGAGGTCACCCATCTAAAGTCCCCTCCAAGTCTATGATTCTGATTACTTGGGACACATTCTGCCTCCTGGTTCCTAAAGCTTCGGGCTCCCTATTCAGCTTGTCTCTTTCCATCTAGTTTCGTTACGACTACATGCTAGTTAACCTATGTCCTCAATCCAACCTGACTTTACTCCATGAATTGATAAACCTGCACATGGGACACAAGGACCAACAGAAGAGACATATTAAAACTATTAGGGAAGGAAGGGAGATTTCTCAAATGGAGAGTGTGTAGTCCTTCTTCAGACTTTAGACCTGAGAATCTTTTCTTCCTGCCTGAATCGGAGGGAGGGAGGGAGGGAGGGAGGGAGAGGAAGAAAGAACCAAGGAGAAAAAGGAGGAGAAAGTGGGAAAGTGAAGGAGGAAGGGAAGGAGAAAGGGAGGAAGGGGAAGAGAAGAGAAAAAGAGAGGGAGAAGACAAGGAGAAGAGAGGGAAAGAGAAGAGAAAAGAGAAGAATCCCTAGGACTCCAGTTATAAATAGATTTTAGAATAGGAGCAGAGCTAGGCTACCTCAGAGTATACCTGCCCAGTGACCTCCAATGAGAATAAATTCCTGACAACACCTGGAAACACTGTTTCCTGCTCAGGCATCTTGGGAATTTTTTCAAAGTGCATTATGGAAACTGTCCAAGTTTAGCTGAAAGAAAGCAGGGAAGGGGAGGTGAAATCTCATTCTACCATAATGGAAATTCCCATGCTTGAATCACTCCCAGACCTCAACCTGTGGCTCCACTCCTCCCATCCTCCCATCAAGTTAGGAAAGAAAATAACTACCTAGTCAAAAAGAAGCCACTCTTCCCTCTAGATAAGGGTATTCAATCTGGCTCTCCAGTTCATAGAACTTTCCAGAAAGAAACACCCATTGAAAAAGGACCACCTTGTCCTAGGACGATTATTAGCCACCAAGAATCTTGGTGGTGTCAATAAGGGAAAAGACACTGTAAATGACCAAGCACACTGAAATCCTGTGAACTGGCACTTTAAGTGACACCATGAACTAAAAGATGCTGTTTGGAGCTTCTTCTTAACAAAATTCAAAATTGTTTTCTGTAATTATGTGCGATCATTGCCATTTTATCCCCAGCCTAAAAGCATCCCATGCCACATTCTGCCAACAGACCATGGTGGTCTGGACTGCCAAGAATTTCCATTACACAGAGGGGAGCCCAAGATGGGGGTTCTCTCCCTTACACAGGGAACTAGCACACAGGCTAACTGGAAAACATTTGTGGAGGAAAGGAACCCGCTGAGAAAGCAAACTCGCCAATGCTGCTTAGAAAGCAGCAGGGCACATGGTCAGACCTCCAACCTGGGTTGCCGTCTGCTCTCTCTAGGGGGCTGGAACGCCACAGTCTTCCCCCACTTAAATTGTAGAGTTATTTTCTCTCCTTCCTGCTGCTAACAAGTCGGCTTTGCTTTGAGCTCCTACCAGCACAGCAGGCTTTGTTTGGTGAGAAACTAGCTATTGTGGGACAGAAATAGCATTTGTACTTCACTAGAGGGAATGTTACAAGAGTAGAGGGATGTTGGCCATGCACCAAGGATATCAGGTGGCCTTCCCAAAGTCACTGGAAAAGATGACTTTGTGGCACTTTCTAAGGCACAGTCTCAGAAACTCAGTAAGATCTTCTATGGAGACTGTTGCCTCACATTTACAATTCTCATTGCATCACCTACATATTAAACAGGGGTCAGAGAACCAGTGACAGGGTCTAGGACTGGAGTCAGGGCATCTTTAACTGTCCTTACTATAACATATTCCCTGATCTCTCATAATCTTGGTCACCTTCCTGTCCTCTTAGTCCAAGTGAGGCACCCAGAACCGAACACCAACAATGGAGTTCATAACTGCACTAATCAGTATAGAATGCTGCTGGGACCTTTACTCCCTTAGAGATACCAAGGGCAGAAAAAGCTCCAGACACGGAATCAGATGACATAGGTTCAAATCCTGGCTCAACCCATTTATGACTCATGTTACATTGGTTCCTTAACTTCCCTGGGCCTCAGAGAATCTTTATCTATAAAATGAGAGGATTGGATAAGACCTCTAAAGTCCCTTATGAAGCTGTCTATGATCTAGACATTATCACAGACCATTAAGAGTTAAAAGGGACCTTCATATTTATCTGGTCTTACTCCCTCATTTTGCAGATGAGGCCCAGGGAAAAGAAGGGGTATGATCAACTTCCCACAGCTATTAAATAGCAAAATCTAAATCATGCCTAGAATGTTCTCCCTTCCCTCCACCCCCCCAATCTGGTGGCTTCCTGGGCTTCCTTCAAGAGTCAGATAAAATCCTACCTTCTCCAAGAGGCCTTCCCACCTTATCCACTCCCACCCAACCCTCCTGTACCTTCTGTATACACAGCTGTGTGCCTTCATCTCCTCCATTCAAATGTGAACAATTTGAGGGGAAGGACTGAGGGGTTTTGTTTTCGAGTTTTTTAGGACTTTCTGTGTAGCCCCAGAATTTTGCTATCTCTAGGTATGTGCTGTTGCTCAGTCATCTTCAGTCATGTCTGTGACCCCACTTTGGGTTTTCTTGGCAAAGAGACTGGAGTGGTTTGCCATTTCCTTCTCCAGCTCATTTTACAGATGAGGAAACTAAGGTAAATACGGTTAACTGACTTGTCCAAGGTCACACAGCTAGTAAGTGTCTAAGGCTGGATTTCACCTCATGAAGATGACTCCTCCTGACTCCAGGTCTGGCACTCTATCCACTGTGACAACTAGCTGCCCTAATGTGCTCCTGGAACATAGTAAGTGCTTAATAAATATTTTTTGAATCACGGATTGGAATCTAGGTCTTTTGATTCCAAGTCTAACATCCTTGCCACTAAATCCTAATATCTACTAATGCACACTATCAACTAAGACGGAGTTGGCTTTCCTGGTTGTAACACATTATTTCAAGCTTTATTTTGTATGAAACTGCTGCCAAGCTAGTTCCATCAGGATCCAGGCCCGCAGAGTTGCAGATCCATTAAGACATTTGGATGGGAACAGATCAAGTTGACGTACCAAGGAAGCCCAATGAATCATTCCACTTTGTTGTTGGACAACCTGCCTACACAGTGACTGACCCTAGCAGTTCCTGTTTGACTTATCTAAGATCTTGACCAGGCTACATTCTGTTTCAGTTTCCTCTTTTCCCTTTCATGTCTCCCATTCAGCTTTACCATTTCCTCTTGGTATCATATATTTCTTCCCATTATAGCTAACTGGGCTTAGACTTACAAATATGGCCACACTAACAATCACTATAATCTAATGTCTCATTTCCCCTGTTTATCCCAAGCACACAGCCAGACTTCTGAGCAGTAAACTTGTCATTCTTATGGTTTTTACATTAATGCCAGTGAACTATACTAACATGGATCTCATTTAGCCTAGACCCAAATTCCCTCTACATGGGATTTCCAGCCAAGTTAATTCCTAGTTTCCAACTGCTCTCCAATCTCAGAAAAAATCTCCCTGATCTTATACAATTGATTTTTTGAACCTAAAAACAGAACTTTACATTTACTTGGTTCAACTCAGTTCAACTCCATTCAATTGCACATTGCTGACTTTAACCCTGCATTTTAACTTGTCAAGATCATTTTGAATCTTAGCTCTGTCACCTAAGGTATTAGCCCTCCCTTCCAGCTGTTTGCCATCTGCAAATAGCATCAGATGTCCAAGTTCCTAAATCTTAATTCCTTACTCAGTCTAGCAAAAAAAAAAAGTGCCTTGAGGCCAGGGCCAATGACAGAATTTTTTATTTCCCAAAGAGAATTCACAATGTGTTTTCAGACCAGTATAGTCTATTTCTAACAATGCCTGTGTAATTCTAGGCAGCTTATCTCCTGAAACCCCCAATAGGAAGCAAGGGCTTTAGTAAACCTGTACTCAGTTTCACCAAGAAAAGACTATTTTCTAACAGTACAGAGGACCACTTAAAAAAATTCTTCTCTCAGCTTGTGAGATGTGCCTCCACATTCTCTTTTCTGACTGAAGTCCAGGCTATTAACATTCCTCACTTACAGTCAAGTGTGTTTTAACCATTGTGACCTCAATGATACAGAAATTGGAATCAATGCAATGAAACTCTGCCCTAAGGATGTGAGTTAGGACAAGAATGACAGCCACAGAAAGGTACAAGGGTAGAGAAGTTTTTCATCCTGATTTACACTCCCCACCATCAGCCTCACCTCTCCTTCAGGAAACAAGCTTTCGTTTACAAGACAAAAGAAATAAAATTCTCAGGACAACTCCTGGGGCTCAAATGTTCCTCTAAAACTTTCCAGCTGACACAGACAGCTAAAGCAGTGTATACATACATGTGGACATATATACGCACGCACACACACACACACACACACTGAGTCCCTGTGAGTGTGCTTTAGAAAGGCTTTCATGATTAAAAAATAAAAAAGTTTACCTAACTTGAATATAGGGGATTATTCTTTTAAATCACTAAATGCTGTGCTAACATCAGCAAGAAAATAGGCTTCTGAAGGGAAACAAGAGGTTCATTTGCCTACAACAGTTGTGTCTATTCTAGGAAGGAAAAGTTTCATTGGGATTATACAGCAAAAGTATAATATTCATTTTAAAAATAAGCAAAATGAAGTTTGGGACAGTTAAAGTAACTCACCCAGGGTCTCACAGCTAGTATCTAACATAGGTCTTCCTGGGTCCAAGGCCAGTGCTCAATCCAATGATACCACGTTTCCAGGGATTGTTTCATGTTTTGTCATTGTTTCCCTACACCTGGTACAGGATCTGGCACATAAGGAGGAACTTAATGAATACTTGCTGATCGAAATGAATAAGATGTGTTTCTATTATTACCATCACAGCCATATTCCTCTACTAACTCAATAAAATCATTTTTAACAGGGTCTTTCCTAAAATATCAATTATTAATCCTCAATATGTTGCCTTTGGGTCAGAAAGTGGGCTTATAGGAACCTGCTAAGGGACAGAACGACATTGTCCAACCTGATACCAAGGACTCATGTCTTGTGCTGAAATATAACTCAGCAAGGAAGCAGCCAAGGAAAAGATAAGGAGGCCAGGGAAATCCTGAGCAATCCCAGGAAGTAATATTGGCCCTTTCAGTTAGTTACTTTCATCTTATTTAGAAATTGACAAAGCATAATCTATGGTTCCCTTCCTACAAATGCCACACTTGAATTGGGGGAAGAGTACAGAAAGATGGGGGAAGAAAGAAAGGGAACAGAGGGAACACTCAGCCCTGTTAGCTATTCCAGGTTCAGAGAATTACCAGAATGACTGAGTTTCCTTGATGACAATGACATCAATAGAAATTTCAGCTTTGACCTCCTTAGCAAGATGATTCCTTTAGGTCTACAGACCCTCATAGAAATGATAACCCAGGCTATCCTGGGGGAGATCAATAGCTGGAGGAAAATGAAAAAAAATTTTTTTTTTTAATCTCAATTCCTCTAAAGAAAAGTCAGAAATTCTAGTGGGCAGCTTTATAGTCATTGAATCAATATGGGGGCTCAGGAATGTGAGGAAAACTGGCTCAGCCTATTCTCAGAAAAGTTAATAAAGAAATAAAAGGTAATTGCACTAAAACCACAGCCATAATGGAATCTTTAGAAGAAGAAAATGAAGTCAGTTATTGCCTCCCTCCCTGGGAAAAGCTGCATTTATCACCTGACCAATACATTGTGAAAGAAGGACAGTAACAAAGGGGCACATTAAAACCCCCTGCCTAGCCTCTTGACCTGCTGGGGAGAACCAAAGCCAGCCAATTGACTTATGGGAGTTTTTATCCCCTCCTAGGGTTCTCCAGCTGTAAAAGAACAGAGAGGATAAAGGCAAAATGTCTTCTGTGTATACAGATATACAAACAAACAAATGTAAGTACACAAAACCCCAAGCATTCTATGTGTCAGCCTCTGCGGAACAGGGGCATTATGAGAAACCACAGATCTATGTAAATAAGGAAAGGACTTTAGAGGCCATGGAGACCAACCCCTTCATTTTACAGACAAGGAAATTCAGTCCCACAGAAGTTGTCAACAAATACTTAAGGCAAGTCAATAAGCATTTATTAAGTGCCTACTATGTGCCATGCTTTGTGCTAAGTGCTGGCCTTAGCAGTGATCTGTTAAGCAATAGATCGTTCTTCCTCCTTAAAATCCCACCTTTCACAGGAAGTCTTTCCTGATCCCCCTTAATGCTAGTGGTCTCCCCTCTATTGATTATCTCTATTCTATCCTGTATCTTCTAAACAAGATCTGTTTGTACCTAGTTGTTTTCACCTTGTCTCCCCCATTAGACTGAGCTCCTTGGGAGTAGGGAGTATCTTCTGTTTTTCTTTGAATCCTCAGCACTTAGCATGGTGCCTGGCACAAAGTAAGTGCTTAATAAATGTTTACTGACCAAATGACTGACCCAAGGTCACCTAAGTGGTAAGCTAGAGAGATGAGATTTTTAACTCATGACTCCAAATCCCGTGTTCTTTCCATGTCACAACACTGCTTTTCTTGTTCCTTATTCCTATCTTGAAATTTAGAAGGTCCCCAATGATAAGTAATAAAAAGTTCTGGACCTCCATGAAAAGACAGGTCCTGAGAGAGTGAGATAAGAAGAAAAGAGCTCACCTGCTAGGTCTTAGAAGTGTGTGCAAAATGGTGGTATCCATGATTCATCATGGTCTGTGACATCGGGAGAAAACATTTTTACCTGCCATTTTTTGCCAACCACCAGGCCACAAATCACAACCACATCTTCCAATTTCACACTCTTGGGATGTTCCCTTAACACCATCAGACTCTACTTGTACAATTGGTCCCAAAGAACTCCAAGATTTGTTATATACCTTGTAGCACCTGGTACAATGCCTAGCATATAGTAGGGACTTAATAAATGCATGTTGAATTGTGACCTGACTTACTTGTTCAAAGATCTTGTCCATAGCCCCATGTAGTAGGACAGGGCAGGAAAGCCTGCAGACTATAACATGACAAAAGAATATGGCATTCTTTGTGTGTGTTTGACTCTGGGAATTATTTTCGTGCTTTTTGTACATAAAAGTACAAGCTAGTAAACCACTGATCTAATACATTTGCTCTTTTTAGATCACGACTACCCTCTGCCTCTCTGATTGGATGCCAGGGCCATGAATTCCAATCTCCATTGAAGGAGACTCCTCAACTCAGACATTTTATTTCTCACCTTGCTGCATTAACTCGGGATTTTTCTGACTTCTCTGCCATGCTTCAGTGTCATGTACCTCCTCCCTCACCTCTCACCCCACCATTTTTCATCTTCCTTTTGTGTTTTTTTTTCTCCCCCCAATTAGGTTGTAAGCTCCCTGAAAATAGGGACCGTCTTTCTTTTTTTTTTTTTCCATATATGCATCCCCAGCACTTAGCACGGTGTCTGGCACATAGTAAGATGTTTAATAAATGCTTATTGAGTACTGACTATTGACTACAAAAGATAAATTCAAAACTTCAGGTGTGGAGAAATGCTCACTAACCTGCAAAATCTATAATGAACTCATGACTGCCATCACTTCTCCTAGGATCTCCTAATCCTTCTGTTCACTATATCAGAGGTTCTTAAAGTGAGGTCCACAGACCCCTGTGGGTCCCTGAGATCTACTCAGAGGGTCTTAAAAGGTCACAAGTATTTTCATAATAATACAAATATAGTATTTGCCTATTAAAATACTCCTCCCATTCCCAAGGGGGTCATTTTTTTAAAATACTTCCACCAAAACAATATAGACTGAATGAAGCAGACAAGAATCCAGTTGTCTTCTGTTAAGCCAGACATTAAAAAGATTTGCAAAAATACATAAAATAATGTCACTTTTCTAATTTAATTTTTTTAATATAGTTTTTTAAAATGTTATTTATGTTAACATTTCATGGTTTTTTATTACTTTAAATTAAAAAACACTTCTAATATGGTAAGTACTTATAAATAAATAACACAAACAGAAGTTTTCCAAGGTCCTCAATAATTTCTAAGAGCATAAAGGGGTCCTAAAACCAAAAAGTTTGAGAACCACTGCCCTATATCATTAGGCTAAAAGAAGACAATTCTCCATTCTGGTCAATCTGCTATTTCTCCACAAATGCATATTTCTACTGTATTTATAAGTTACTAGTACAAAAAATTGGATAAAGTTGAACTTACCTTTTCTGAAAACCTACTTCCTGCTTTCCTTTTGGCCTTGAATATACCAATACAAGCAGGTCAGGCTGCCTTAGTGGACAGTGGAACAACAGAATTATTTATTTACACAGGCCATGGAGTATAACTCCCTCATTTTACAGAGGAGGAAACTGAGGCACAGAAAGGCTAAATTACTTAACCAGGATGACACAGCTAATAAGTACTTGTGAAGCAGGATTCCAACTCAGGCGTTCCTGACTCCAAACACAATACTCTATCTACCGCACCACCGAACTGATTTGTTTACACAATCAATGTCTGCATTTTCTGTTCTGTAAGTGTAAGAGGAAAAGGGACAAAAATACCCTGGGAGACATCCCCAGTGGCCTGACCTAAAGGAAATTTGTCCATCTTGCTTCTTAGTAGCCTGATCTTAGGTGCAAGTTTATTTGTATAATTTCACTGAATAGTGCCTTAATTACGTAAAGAGCTTGTGATCTTGGGCAAATCTTTCCACTTCTTTGGCCCTCAGTTTCCTTAACTGTAAAATGAGGAGATTGGCTCTGTCACAGTTCTTTCTAGCTCTAACATTCTATGATTCCATGTGTCTGGATACATTTTCTTTTTTGGGGGGGGGAGGGTGGAGGCAGGGAAGGGGATTGCACAGATACAGTAGTTTGCTGCTTATGTTTTGTGTTTTCAACTTAAACACCTAATACAATGGACATTTCCGGATAAATTTTCTATCTAGCATTGTCTCCAAGAGATACTGCTGACTGGAGTCACAATTGCATTCTGTTCCTAAGAACACCCATCTAGATTTACACTTCAGCTTTTGAGTAATTGACTTTCAGGAAAGCCATCCTCCTAAAGTTATCTAATTTGTGTCAAGAGCACATTACTGCAAAATAGCTATTTGATTCAACCATTTTCTCCTCTTCTATCCCGTCATCTTCTCCTGTGCCTGGGAAAAAAATAATAATCTGAAATGTGTCACATGAAATATACAAAGGATAAAGGAAGTGGGGCAGAAAGTATAAGATTCTAGGAGTCAGTGGTATCATGGGGTCAATGAATTCCAGTAAGCACTTCCTGGAAATAACATTCGGAAACCAAGGGGGCAGAGAATATGTTTAGGGTAAGAAGGCAGCCAACTCCTAAGATGTAGCTTAAATCCCACTCTTGCACAAACATTTCTGGACATTGTCCTTCAAGACAGTTGTCCAGTGCTTTTTAGGACCTGTTTATATCCAGATAGTTTATAGGAAGGCAAAAAAGAGGGAGAGGAGAGCTCCTATGGCAAGTTGGATGAATCCAAGATGTGTGTCAGCCTCCTATGCTATCAAGGAGGAGGGCAAGGAGAAACAGCTGAGTACAGTTATCCCTTCCATATTACGACTTTCTACATTGTGGTTTCCATACATCATGGGTCAGCATAAGAAATCAAATGGGAGTTTTAGTGGAGTTTTGTGCAAGGCACAGACGACACACGAAAGCCTGCAGACAACACAGAGCCTATGACCAAATACTTAACCCAAATTTTACAATAAGGTACTGTAAATATCCCATAAAAGCAAAAAGAAAAAATTCAGACTTCTCTAGTACAAAGAGAGGGCCAAAAAATTTTACTTGGATTTTCCAAGATCTCAGAGGTGTGTACCCCTAATCCCCATGATGTGAAAGAGATAACTTCACTATCAAGAGCACTGAATCTGGACTGAGTTTGGACCAATTCAGTTGTTTGTGGCTTAATTGATTTTAAGCATGAGGCATTACTTCTTTGGTCCCTCATATAAAAAATGGTTGGTGATTGGCAGAGACAAGGGAGCACCTGGAAAGGTGATGTCTAAAGCCCTTTCTGGCTCTAAATTCTATAGTCTTAATCTGTGGGTGCCTTGCCCAACAACCAACTCCATCTGCCTGACAAACACAACGGTCATTGGAATCATTCCTTGGGAAAACTGGCGAGGCTCGCAGGTACGACAGCCCAGCAAGGGAGAGAGATGATGGCCATGGGTCTTGCTTGGAAGTGAGCCATTTGCTTTCAGAAATTCAGTGGCTGGAACACCAACAGATTTATGGGGATGCTTTACTTCCCGGATGGAGTATACCAGTTGTGTAATTATTGTGCAAATGTGGTTGGTAACAACATCATTCTTATGATAATTGGTGTTGCTGGTTCAGCACATTATTGTTATTATCATCTGGCATGGCAGCCATCATTTCTCAAACATTCCTTTGGGACTGAGGCTCAGTATGCCTCTCTCATTGCTGCCTTAGTTTATCTCTCTGCCAAACATAGAGGATCAAAAATTATTTTGACTAAAGACGCCACTGTTAACAATTCAGATGTACTCAGTTTAAAATCATAAATGAGAACCACAGACCTTTTTAATGGGGTTTGATATGGGGAAGTGTCTCCCCTGAGGGAGGTGAAGCTCTGAATGGTACTCTGGGGGCAAGAATTTACAAAGAATCCTAAATAAACACCAACAGCCTCTCAGAACCCAAAATGGAATGGCTGAATAAACAAATAAGAAATAACACAACAAGGGGCAGCTAGATGGCACAGTGGATAGAGTGCTGGCCCTGGATTCAGAAGAACCTGAGTTCAAATCCGGCCTCAGACACATAACACTAGCTGTGTGACCCTGGGCAAGTCACTTAACCCCATTACCTAAGCAAAAAAAAAAAAAAAAAAAAGTGTAAAAGAAATAACACAACAAACAGAGAAAGGAAGGAGATACTGTATGCACAGAAATTTATTTCAAGTGTTAATATCAAAGATACGTATGTTTAGTTTTGTCTTACGTAAATAAGCACGCAATAATTAATTTTTTTAAAGAAAGGAAATGAAATACTGCAGTCTGACAGTTAATAGGGATTTATTAAGCTCCTACTATGTGTGCCAGGCATTGTACTAAGTGGTGGAGATACTAAAAAAAAAAAAAAAAACTAAAATGAGGGGCTAGGTTATGAAGAGCTTTGAACAACAGAAGATTTTATATTTGATCCTAGAGAAGATAGGGAGCCACTAGAATTTGTGAGGAGGGAGAGTAACATTGTCAGTTCGGCACAGGATAAATCACTTTATAAGGAATGGTGAAAACTTCTTTAAAAATTTTAATTGATTTTTTAAATATCACAATCTGGGGTGGGCTGGTAAATGTTTAACAACCAAGTTGGGGGGAAGGCAAGATTTTACTCAACATGTTTACATTTAATGTGCATTACTAACATTTTCTCCATCACTATCTTAATTCTAAAGTACGAATCACAAAACAATAAATCAACTCCTAATTTGTAGTCTTCACCAATTTCCAAGGTCTACACACTCACACTGAAAATTTAACAATTGGCTATACAATCCCCAATGTATCCCTTCATCTTCCTCCTCCCACAGAGCCATCTTTCATAACAAAGAATTCAAAAGTCTGAGGAGAGAAAAACAGTAAAAACGAATATGTTAACCAAGTTTGACACTACTGGCAGAGTTTCATGTCAATTCTCCACCCCACTCCACCTCACCTCTGCAAAGAAGGGAGCAACATGAATTCATTCTCTCATTTCTTCTTTGATGCTAAGCCTGGTCATTATAGCATTCAGGTTTTACTTTTTGTTGTTCTTTCCACTTAAAATGTTGTAGTCACTGTGTACATTGTTTACCTCATTTTACTTACTTCATTTTGTATTATTTGGATTTTAAAAAGGAATATTTCATTTGAGCCATAGAATGGATTATTAACACACAAGCTTCTCTCCTCAGTCTAGTTCAAGACTAAGCCAATGTGGGAACAGACTATTTTAGTTATTTTATAGTAAATATTATTCTTTTGTGACCTGTTTAGAGTACTGTCTACTACATATACATATATATATATATAATATATATATCTTTCTACTTCACCATCACTATTGAATCTATAGTTCTCACTGGTTCCTCCCCCTATAAGAATCAACCCCTTGTTGTCTACACCGACCGAAGGCATCTGCCCAACTTTTCCTATTCAGCCAGACTGTCTTGCTCTTGGCCACCCCTCCTGAAGATTAAATGAAATAACACGTGTAAAGGATTTTTCAAACCTTAAAGGGCTACATAAATGTTAGTTATTCATTATTTCTATTATTATCCCATTGCTACCCACACCCTGGCATGACTACTGCTATCTTCCCCTAATAATCTACCTCTGCTATCTACCCACTAATTCAAAAAGGCATGTGCTTTGAGTTTTGAAGGATTTGAGCTGGTCCATTTGTAGTCAATGACTCAGGCCAACAGAGCCAGAAGGAGCCTTAGGGATGATCTAAGATAATATTCTCATTTTACAGATGAGGAAACTCTTGCCCAGCTCTGCCCTGCTACACACACACACACACACACACACTAAGTTGTATCAGTCATTTATGCCTTAGCGTAAATGAGTTTATCAGATCTCTTCCTGAAACCAGCTTCTGATAAGGGGGAAGGAATTGGACAGCATGTGAACCTTGGGTTGCTCATGTGGTACAGGAATGCTGAAACAGAACCAAGAGGAAATGCTAGAGACAGCTTTCGCCTACTTCCACTATTGTCTAGTTCCCTCTGAACATAGGGGCATATAAACTGGAGGACAGTAAACGGTGGTTCTGTAAATAATGGGATGTCACCAACATCTCTAGTGCAGGAGGCCAAGAGCATTTAAACCAGGGGCCTCTGGCTCTTTCTTAAACAGACTGAACCCTAGAACAGGCATAACCCAAACAGAACACAACTGAAAAACACAAACAGGAAATAAAAGGATTCTCCCCAGAGCACAAAGTCAGGTTGCCTTTTCAGACACAAATGTATAACAAAAGTTATTCCCGAGGAATTTTTTAAAAATTCTCCAGAAGCATGTCAAAATTAAGAAGAGATTCCAGCTCCCCATCCGTGTCCAAGGTTCCTCCTTCCCCACCAACACTCCCCCACCCACCCCAGCACAAGGAAAAAAAAAAAAAAAAGACAGGCATGGTTCCATTTTAGAACATGATCTAAATGATAGATAATGACTTCTGGGAATGTTTGGCTTTGATACCTCCAGGTTGTGAGTTTGAGGAAGCAAAGAGCTGGTTTTATGTTAATGCAAAAGATCTAAGCCCTAGAATTATAGGTCATTTATTGTACTTATCCTTTGCCTCTGGGGGGATGTCTTAAAAGTTATAAAGTTGTAATTATCCAGGTGGCTAATAACCTTTCTCAAATTCAGAATTCCAATGGACACAAATAACTGCTGGTAGGGATGGAAGTTAAGGCAAAGAAAAATGTGTCACCATCTAAAGATCCAGCCTAAGTATTCTGAACCAACGAAAAGACCACCTACTGTCTGCATCCTGTCTACTAAGAAAATTTTTACAAGGCAGGGTTTGTTATTTCATCAAAATTGCCTTTTTCTGAACTTTGCATCATTTCAGACAGGAACTAACCTGACCCAGCAGAGGATGTAAAGCTTTTTCCCAAACCAGCAGGGAGTGGGGCTGAAGAGATCTCCAATGTCTCCATTACTTCCCAATGTCTAAACTCCTTCATAAAACACTGGGCAAAAATGGAATCATAACAGCATTGAACGTAATGTGTCAGTGAAATCCCAATACAACAACCATCTGTACAAACTCATAAACAGGACCAACCTTATACATAAGCAAAGTAGGGGAATAAATAGGGATTTCATGGGTGCTAAGACCACCTGCCCCCATACAGGTGTGTGTATGTGATATATGTATGTATAATGTATATGTATATATGTGTGTATATACGTGTACACATGTGTGTATATATACATATATATATAAAATAAATATGTGTGTATGTATTTTTCTGCCCATGGACTATCTGGAATTCCATTAGAATTTCATTCCTGTAGCTTAAGGCTTCCCATCTTCTTAAAATGCAAATATCCCCAGAAAGGCATAAGACTTTATAGCTATTATTGGTCATTAAACCTTAGTCTGAATTTCTCTCAATTTAGGCCTTTTCCCCATTAAAAGGCAAATGCCTGGGGAAAGTACCAACCAGTGTTAGCCTTATCAGATCCTCCACAGACCTTGGAGTTTCCCCCAGAGCAGTTCTGGTTAGGGAAAGTGAGAAAAATCATTAGGCTCCGGAGGGGGATTGAGGGAAGCTGAGTTATCACAAAGGGAAACTAGATGACCAAGAAGCTAGAGGAGGCAAATATAAACTCAGCCTCTTGCACAACTTTAGCAGGGGTTGGTCCTGCTCACCACTGAGCACAAGTATTTGTGTAAACTCCCAGTTTCACATTTACTCTCTTGAGATAATTATTTTTACTGAACAGCATCTGCTATGCACCACTGCCATCAAGAATATCCTAAAATATTTAGGTTTCTAGCCACAACAGTACCTCCTCCAAGTCCCCAAAGCTATAAAAGATTTTTTAATATTTTATCTGGGAGATTACCACGGCTATAAGCAACAAAATGAGATCAACAAGACTTAAGGGACCAGCAGAAAAAAAAAATGATTTATGGGAGTTCACTGCTCAAAGATAATACACTGGCTATAATGTGCTGCTATAGCATTCTCTCTGTCACCCACTGAGCATCCATGAAAATGAGATTTGGGGATTCCACTCTGTCCACCCTGGAAATTAAAATAAATAAACTGGTAACGAAGAGAGGCAGCAGAGCATAGAGGAAAGAGAGCCAGATTGGGAGTCAGGACTACCTGGATTCAGGACCCTGCTTCAAACATACACTCTCTATCTCTAGCAGATGGGTACGTCATTTAACTCCTACCCTCACCCTCCTACCCCCACCTTAGGCACTATGTCTAAGAATATAAGTGCTGATCTGCATAGCAGAAGGAGATTTCACCCTGGGAGTTTCCTGTACCAGTGAAACCACAGGTCCAGTCAAAAAACAAAAACAAAAAACTGCTAAGTAAAACAATCAGTCTTGTATCAACTAAATGAAAAGCCTGAGGTAGGGGGGGAGAGCAACTGGGCTTTATTTTCCTCTTGTATCGCCACAATCTCTCCTTGAGTGATAGCCAAACAGCAGGAATTCAATTCAATTCAATTCAACTCTGAAATTCTATGATTCAATAAATATTTATTAAGCTCCTAATGGGTTCAAAGCATTGTACTAGGCTTTGCAATCAGTAAGGACTTGATTGGTTTATATGCCAAAGGTCAGTTTTGGATTTGGCCATGAAGGAGTAGCTTGGATTACACAAAGAATCCTCTCTCGCCAAGAATTCTTAACCAAACAAGGAACACAGGAAATCACAAAAGATAAAACACATTATTTCAATGGCATGAAATGGTTTTGCAAAACTAATACATCTAGGATAAGAAGGGTAGTTGTCAATGGTAGGGAGGGGAGAGATTCTTTGCCTAAGATATCTGTGATAAAAATCTGGTACCTAAACCATATAAGGAAATCGACGAAATATTTAAGAACAAAAATTGTTCCCCAACAGACAGCTGAATCAATCAATAAGTCAGTCAATAAACATTTATTAAGTACCCACTATGTGCCAAGCACTATGCTAATCTCTGGGGATACAAAAAGAGGCAAAAGTCAGTCCCTGCCCTCAAGCAGCTTACAGTTTAATGGGGGAAACAACATAAAGAAAATATATATATAATATATACAAAATATATATATAATATATACAAAACAAGCTACATATAGAATAAATAGAAAATAATTAACAGAGGGAAGGCACTAGAATTAAGAGAGGTTGGGAATAAATGAATAAAATGAATGAATAAAAGCATTTAAGGGCTTACTATGTACCCAGCACTGTACAATGTGCTAAGATACCAATACAGAATTAAAACAGTCCCTGCTCAAAGACTTTACATTCTAACAGAATTACCAAAAGCTAAGCTAATAATAGTTCTCAAAAGAATTGCAAACTATTAACATATGAAAAACTACTCCAAATCATTAATAAGAGAAATGTAAACAGAAAATGTCTGAGGTTTTACTTCACCCAGCAAACTGGAAAAATATGACAAAAGATGAGAACGGTCAATGCTATCAGGGTTTGTAGAAAGGTTTGTGGAGTTATATACTGGTCCCATTGTTCTGGAAAGCAATTTGAAATTAAGCTAAGAAGGTGATTAAAATGTCTATACCCTTTGATGCAGAGACCCCACTGCTAAGCATATACCCCAAAAAGGACAGTTATAAAAAGAAAGATCCTATATACAACAAAATATTATAGAAGCACTTTTCGTAGTAGCAAAAACACAGGAAAGATACACATCAACTAGGGAATGGGTAAACAAATTGTGGATAAATGAATGGAAGGGAATCTTATAACTGTACTGTAAGAAAGAATAAATATCACGAATTCAAAAAAGCCAGGGAAGTGTTTTTATGAACTGATACAAAGTGAAGTAAGCAGAACCAGGAAAGTGACATATAAATATATATAAAGACAACAATGTAAATTTAAAAAACCAAAATAATAAAACCCAAATGCTGTAAAATGGTAGTGACTAACTTGTTTTTATTTATTCATTTTTCAGTTGTTTCTGACTCTTTATGATCCTTTTGCGGCTTTTGTTGGCGAAGATACTGGAGTGGTTTGCCATTTCCTCCTCCAGCTCATCAGATGGGTTAAGTGATTTGCCCAGGGTCCCACAGCTAGAAAGTGTCTGAGACCAGATTTGAATTCAGGTCTTCCTGATTCCAGGCCCAACATGCTATCTGCAACATCTAGCTGCCCATAGCAGTGACTAAACTTGGCCCCAAAGAATAGATAGCAGATGTTGCATCTCCCTCCCTTCCTTGCAGAGGTGGAAGATTGTGAATATATAACACTGTGTATGAAGTAAAATTTGGTTGATGTGTTAGTTGCACTTAACTTTTTTTCTCTGTTATTCTTTGTTATAATGGCTCTCTAGGAGGAGTGTAGAGGGATATGTTGGGAAATGTAGGTGATGAAAAACAAAAGACATCAATAACCATTTTTAAAAGAATTCTCTATTCAGTAGCCCACCACTGCACAAACCTCTGTATAGCAAATCTATACAATGGGGAAAAAAATAAAGCAGTTGTTTTTTGTTTTTTTTTCTTTTTATAAAGATACTGAAACTCCAGGAGTCTCTGTTAAGTGATTCAGACTGGTTCTGCCACTCTATCCTCCCACTCCCACCCTCATTTTACCTCAAATTGCTTAACCTCTTCTGTCACCTTCCATGTCTATAAAATGTGGCTGTGTTGATATCAGCAGACTTCAAGGACTTGCCAGGAATACAGAAAAAATGCTATTATAGTAAAGTCCATGAGAATGTCCATTTGTTCTATTGTTGTTCATCCTTCATTTTCGAAGAGGACTGTGATATCATGGGTGATGTCTTGACTTGCTCGTGAATTAGATTTAAGTGAGGCAGAGTTGCACAAAGTCACCAACCTCACTCTCTCTTCCAGAGTCATCAAATTCCAGTGGTAGGACAAAAGTCAAGACAACTGGCAACTGCCCAAAATGCAAGGGATGACCTTGGCATCTTTGATGTCTGACCAAGCTGTAAGTACTCTACAATGCCTGTTTTAGTTGCCTTAGTGACTGTTTGAAGAAATTGTTGTATCCGCCCATTCCACTGGGGAAGTCTTTAATGCTTGATCCATTTGACCATAGGTTCAGGTGTGGGAGGCATCTCCAGTAGTCTTGATCTATATCTTGCCACTGGACCCTGATGGCTTTGGAGGAGAAAGTGAGGCTGGTGACTTTACACAGTCCTGCCTCACTTAAATCCAATTCACTTGCAAGTTGTGGCATCACCTTCCTGATGTCATGGTCCTTTTTGAGAAGGAAGGACAAACAGCAACAACAGACATCCCCTAACTCACTGATAGGTTTGAGGCCTATTGGTCAGATTAACTTCAACCTGGTTTAGCCCGTCTGCTAAGAAAGTTTACCAAGGTATGTCTGAGGCTGGATTTGAACTCATGAAGAGGAGTCTTCCTGATTCCAAGCCAAGTATGCTATCCACTGAGCCATCTAGCTGCCCAGAAATACTAAGGGGTATTCCTTTAAATCACGTAAATACCACTCCCTCCTGTCTCTTTGAACCTTCCTAAGGTAGAGAGAGGGATGCAGGGTCTTTTGAAGTTAAAAAATCAATCCCCCAACCAATCAATAAGCAATCAACAAGAATTTATTAAGCATTTACTAAGGCACTATACCAGGGATGGGGAACCTGTGGCCTTGAGGCCACATGTGGCCCTCTAGGTCCTCAAGTGCAACCCTTTGACTGAATCCAAACTTCACAGAACTAATTTGTTCCAGACCTCTGCATTATACTAAGCACAGAGCAAAGAAAGGCAAAACAGTCTCTATCCTCAAGGAGCTGACAGTCTAATGATGGAGATAACACATAAGTAACTAAGTATATACAAGACATCTATGGAGTATATCAGTAAATCTCAGAGAGGAAGCTAGTAGCTCATAATCTTAGGCCAGAATTTTTTTTAAAAAATCTGCCCTCTTCAAAGTGCTCTCATCTAGAAAAATAATAACTCTGTGACAAAGACTCTGCCGCTCCCCCTTCTCAGATCTCCCAGGCTAGGAGACCTCCTCAGCAGCCAGGTGTTGAAAGATAAAAAACAGGCTTAAACTGTGCCCCCAGATCAGCTCATAAGAATGAGAAATGTACTCCCAGAAGAATGACAATTTCCCAAAGAGCCACTGATGGGGGTCAGGGAGAGGAGCTGGAGCTAAGTAGCTCCAAGGAAATATCTCCCTCTCTTTCTTAACCCAATGTTTACACACACATAGTAGGCTCTCAAAAAATGTGTTGAAAGATTGATTGGCTGCTACAGCCATCAATCAAGGAAACAGCCTTTCGCAGCTGTTTCCTCAAAGTATAATGAACACATTTCTACTGGGCTGGCTGGCATAGGAGGGCCATGCACGCTTCTTTAGCTGACCTTTTTCTTTTAAGGGCAGTGTTAATATGAGTGTCACTGCATCTCATCAAACTATTGTAAGCATGAAACACCAGGGCATCTGGGTGGCAGAGTGGATGGAGTACTGGGCCTGGAGTCAGGAAGACTTATTCATCTTCCAGAGTTCAAATCTGGCTTCAGACGCTGTGTGACCTTGGGCAAGTCATTTAACCCTGTTTGCCTCAATTTCCTCAACTGTAAAATGTACTGAAGAAGGAAATGGCAAACCACTCTAGTATCTTTTCCAAGAAAACTCCAAATGGGGGTCATAAAAAGTCAGACAGGACTGAAAACAACTGAACAATAATGACAAGAAAATGAAACACCAAGTTTAGAAAACAGGGGGAATGGATGCTAATGGTACTGAGGTCCAAAGGTCATAATTCAGCAGAGAGAGACCTTGGATTCCACAGAAAAGACCCCCTTCCTCATTCCGACCCTCCTAGGCTCTATAGTGCTTTATCTGACTTTCCATCCTGATTGAAAGGCCACAAATAGTATGCTTCGTTTCTCAAGTATCACAGCACAGGCCCACCCTTACCCATAAGCACTTGATAATCCAAAGAAGGAAATAAAAAGATCTCCGCTCTTCCAGAAGTGGCCCCATTCCTCTGTTTCTGTAGTTTTACTGATGCCTCTTTAACACTTGCCTAGGAAAAAGGTTCATTTTGAACAGAAATGTAGAGAACCCAGTTCTTATAAATAGTAGAGTCATGCATCCTATTTCCTCCCTTCCTTAATCTTCCTTAATCCTCCCTCCCTTCGTCCCTTCTTAATCTTCACACATTCTCTGAACTTTAATCAAGATTATTTGTATTCTGCTGATGGTGAGAACCTAAGGTATAGCAAGCCATTTTTTTTAGCCATTATTAATTTCATAAGTCAATGGCAGGAAGGCATAAATGGGATAATAGATGTTGAGCTATGGTGTAAGCCTGACCTGATTCAGGCCAGTCTGGTGCTGCAACTTGAGATTAGAATGAGATGAGACATTTATAAACACTGAAACAAAGGGAGACTGGCTTAGCTACAGCAGGGAAAGGATATTCAGAAAGAATACAGTTTTGAATCAGTTGAGGACAACTTCTCTGCCTCTTGGTTAGTGATGCTACTCTCCTCCCACTCCCTATCACAAACCTAAAGAAGGAGATCAGCCGCTGCCTACATCAAGAGGCTAAGCCTTAATCAGTTGAGACAGCTAAGTCTCAAGGATAGTTTCAAAAAAATTTTAAGAAAAAACTAGTCTAGGGGCAGCTAGGTGGCGCAGTGGATAGAGCACTGGCCCTGGAGTCAGGAGGACCTGAGTTCAAATGCGGCCTCAGACACTTGACACTTACTAGCTGTGTGACCCTGGGCAAGTCACTTAACCCTACTGCCTAGCAAAAAAAAAAAAAAAGGAAAAAGGAAAAAGAAAAAAGAAAAAAACTAGTCTAGTCTACTTGATATATATTGTTCCTACCAGAAATTGAAAGAGACTTCAGAAGCCACTTAGTTTAACCACATCATTCTATAGGGAAGGAAACTAAGTTCCAGGGAAGTTATAAAATTTGTTCAAGGTCACCTAGATAGTAATCATCCCACTGGAATTTGAACCATTTGACTCCCCAGGTGCTCTGACTACCATCAAAAACACTGCCTCTCCATACTCTGTTCAGGAGGTTTGTATTTCTACATATATCTGCATATATGCAAATACAACAGATTAAAAACAATATCTAGAAATGCGGCCTGGGTAGGTCACAGTTAGGAAAAAGAACCCATGTATATAAATCAGATGTGGCTACGATAGGAATATAAATGCATTGGGGTAGGGGGAATCTATCTGTGAAAGGCTCTGTTTCACATCACACTGGTTCCTACATAAAATCCTCAAAGAGCCAATAAAAACCTGTAATTACCACAGCCTCCCAGGCAGTTGCCTTTATAGCTTGGTCCCAGTTCAATTTTTTACCATATATTGAAAGCCTTGGGGACTTACATTTTAAATCTGGACCATAAGAACTAGGTCACCTTGGTCAGGCGATTGTTAAAATCTGCCTTTTGTGGCAAGCACGAACCCCACCAACTGAGCATCTCACTGACATTTGTACTTCTGTAACCAAGAGCTGAATTTGGCCTTTTCATCTAAACACCAATACTCAATTATAAGCATCGTTATTTCTTTGGCAAGACAGGCCTCAGGGCTGAGGTATGCTTTAATTTTTCATTCTAGTCTATTAAAACCTGTTAACACACTGAAGACCACATGCCCAAATAATGAATCTAAAGTGAAAAAGGAAAGAACCCTTCAACACCAGAAAAAAAAAAATACATATTCCAAAGTGACTGGGGGACCAGGTCCAAGCACCCTACCACACTTCAGACATTAGGGAGATACAGGCATAGCACAGTATTCTCAGAGACTTTGGGCATTTTTGGGCTTCCTTATCTCCAGTCTCCCTCTAACTACCAATAAGGATAGGAAAAAGGAACTGGGCCTATGATTTTACTGTTAGAAGGAACTCCCAGGTGAGGAAACTCACCTCCAATGTAACCCAGCAATTTATAGTCTTAAGAGAGTAGCCTTGGGTTAAGAAGTTGTGTGACTTGCTTCTAGGGTCCCATGGAGAGTCTGAGGCAAACAGCCCTTCCTGGCTCCAAGACCATCTCTATATCCATCATGACACACTATTTCTCCATGCAAAATGGACCTCAAAGACTCTCAGCGTAGGAAAGGACTTTAAAGGCCTCTAAGCCAACCTATACCCGAAGAAATACCCTCTCTACAGTCTAACAACAAAAAGCCATTTGCCCTCAGTTTGAATATCACCAGTGATGAGGAACTCATCATTTCCATTTGGAGCAAGTTAGTTTCCAGATTAGTTATAAGGAAGTTTTTCTTTACATCAAGCCAAAATTTACCTCTGCAGCTTCCGCCCACAATTTCTAACACTACCTTCTACAACTAAATAGAACAAGCCTCTTGCTTCGTCCACATGACAGCCATCAAACAGCTCAAAAGAGAGCTACTAAATCTTTTTTCTAACCTACATATTCCCAGTACCTCCTTGCATAATATGGTTTCCAGTCACCTCACTACTCTTGACAGCACTCAGTCTGCTAATGATCTTCCTACAATGTGACCCTAGAACTGAATACATCACTATGATATAGTTTGACCATTGGCAGAGAACTGCCAATAAACTGATCAAACTCCATAGGAAATATTTGTGGAAGTAGTGAGAATTTAGGAAGCCTTTGAAAGAAGAAACAAACCTGATGAAGGTTTGGGGAAAAGATTCCCCATCCATAGGTCATGGTACAGGAGTTGTGAGTAGGTGTCCCCAAAGTTGGCAGAAGATGCTGAGGAAATAAGGAAATGATCTCCAATTTAGCAGTAAAACAAAGGGAAGAGTGATGAAGAAGGGTAATTGGAGAAAGGGGTATATTCAGAAATTAATGTGATCTAAAAGCAAAAGGCAACAATAAAAGTTTTTTTAAAAACCATACAATTTAGCAACAGAACCAAGTGACCAATTAGAGAGTATGATAAATGGCACATGTAGGACTATCTTACCCCACCCTCTCTCTAGATTTCATAATAAGGAGAAAGGAAATTTTGGCCACCAACCTAATTCTTACCTTTTCCAGTTGGAACCATTAAAAACAAAATGGGCTACCTCTGACCCTGTCTGGTTATGGAAGGAAAAATTCTTGAAAAGCCAGTCCCAACCCAATGTGAGTATCAGGTTGTTAAATTCCCTATCATTTCCCCAAAACTGTACCTTTAATTTGACCTAGAGTTGATTACTACCTTTGCTTTCTATTAGGCCTCAATTACTCTGAAGAGGGTAATTTTCTTCTTTGCCATGAGAAGTCACAAAGTTCTGATTGTTTTGTAGGAGGAAATGATCACCTGGCATCAAGGGCACAGAAGTAGCATTAGGGAAACAAGGCTGCAGACAGCATGGAGAAGCACGTGAAAATTAACTGCAAGCCAAGGTATGGTGGCACATGCCTTTAAATACAGCAATCAAGAGAGGCTGAGGTTGGAAAATCACTTAAGTTTGGGAGTTCTGAGCTGTAGTAGACTCTGCTGATTAGGTATCTGCACTAAGTACAGAATTGATATGATTAGTCCTATGGGGAGGAGAGGGTTACAGACACCAAGTTGCCTAAGGAGGGGTGAACTGGCCCTTGTTAAAAACAGAAAGCTCCCGAGCCAACGGGATCTGGCAGTGAGTAGACTTTGCACTTCTAGCCAGGGCAAATTAGGGAAAACTAGTCTTTAAAAAGGGCAGCTAGGTGGTGCAATAGATAAAGTGCTGGGCCTGGGATCAGGAGGACTTATCTTCCTGAGTTCAAATCTGGCCTCATACACTTATTAGCGGGGTAAGTCACTTACCCCTGTTTGCCTCAGTTTCTTCATCTGTAAAATGAGCTGGAAAAGGAAATAGCAAAACACTCCAGTATTTTTGCTGAGAAAACTTCAAATGGGGTCACAAAGAGTTGGACAGGATTCTAGTTCTAAATCTTTTGAATAACAAAGTTAAAGTGATATAAAGGTTTTGGTTTCCTTTAGGTAACCAAATTCTAAAGCACCAGATCAGGAACATATCCATGGTTCCCCAGGTACATTCTCCCTCATTCACTCACATACACTTCCACCCACTTGGAACTAATCCCTCCTAACCATAATGTAAGGAGGGCTAGGATCTAAGAGCCCCAAGTTCACAAAGCAGTTACTGATCCAAGCAGTTGAGTTTGCATTTCACCAGGACAAAACAGATAAAAGGAAAAGTTCAGTAAGGTGTCCCTGGGGGAAAGTTTAACTGGCAGCAAGGTAAGGACCATACGATTTTTCTTGAGAGAGGTGGTTCCGCAAGGGTCACACAGCAGCACTAAAACCCAGTTCAACTTGTGGTTTTTAGGCTGTGGGAATGTGACTGTGGGAAATTCAGTTGGGAGGGAGGGACAGCAGCAACTGTGAGAAAATGAAAATAGGGTTGCTTGGATTTTTAGAGTTTGAAAAAAGAAATCGTTTTACATGGGTTCCATGGCATTTGTCTATACCTACTTCTGGGTTAAATTCCTAGATATGTGCTTGGTCCTAAGGCACAGTACTGTGTGGGTCTGAAAAGAAAAAAGGAAAGATTGAGTTATTTGTAGACAAGTAACCAAAGCTGACTTTTGAAATAACTCAACAACCCAAGCATGAGTATCTAGATCAGGGGTGGGGAACCTGTGCCCTGGAGACTACATGTTGGCCTTCTAGGTCCCTGGGTGTGGCCTTTCGACCTAGACCAAGTTCTACAGAACAAATTCTTTTATTAAGGAGATTTGTTCTGTGAAGTTTCAAATTCAGTCAAAGGCCACACTTGAGGACCTAGAGGGTCACATGTCCCCTCTAGGCTGCAGATTCCCCACCCCTAATCTAGATTAATTTGGTCCCACCATATATCTTGGCCCAAGATTTATTTTTGCCTAACATCCCCAACAAAAGTCAACTCAGACATATACCTCAAGGAGATAAAAGGTTTCCGTGTACTCCAAAATATTCATAGCAGCATTTTTTGTGGTGGCAGATAAGTAGAAATAAAGTAGATGTTCATCCATTGGGTAACTGCTAAATGCAGAGCCATCTCCAGTCATCCTGATCTATATCTTGTCATTGGACCCAGATGGCTCTGGAGGAGAGAGTGAGGCTGGTGACCTTGCACAGCCTTCCTCACTTAAATCCAATTCACTTGCAAGTCATAGCATCACCTTCCTGATGCCATGGTCCTCTTTGAGAACAAAGGACAAACAACAACAACAATGGCTAAATAAATCATGGCACATAAATGTAATGGAAAATTACTATGCCATAAGAAGTAACAAATAAGGGGGCAGCTAGGTGGCACAGTGGAGAGAGCACCAGCCCTGAAGTCAGGAGGACCTGAGTTCAAATCCGACCACAGACCAAACACTTAACACTTACTAGCTGTGTGATCCTGGGCAAGTCACTTACCCCCAATTGCCTAAAAATTAAAAAAAAAATTAAAAATTAAGAAGTAACAAATAAGAAGAATTCAGAGAATCATAGGAAAATTTAAATGAATTGATATACAGTGAAGTAAGCAGAAGCAGGAAAACACTATACACAATGACTACAACAATGTAAAAGGAAAGAATAAAAATAGAGAACAAATCCTGTGTAATCATTAATGAGCTTGACCTTGAAGGGAAGTTGAGAAAATGTACTTCCCTCCCTTCTTTGTAGGTGGGGGAGGGAGAGGGAGGACAAGGGAGGGATAATGGTTACAGAACTTTGTAAATATGGTCAGATTTTGTAGATGTTTGTTAATTTTGATGAATTAAAAATATTTTTCTGGTATCTTTTGTTACAAGGGATGGCTCTGGGGGTAGAGCAGAGGAGGAATATGTTCAGAAACAAAGGTAATGTGAAAATCAAAAGACATATATAGTTCCTTACCCCAGTGAAATTAAAGTCTAGTCCCTGGTCCTTAAGATTTGCATGGAACTTTACCTGTTACACAGTGTTTTACAGCTGGGGAATTTGAATCCCAGAGAAGTTAAATGGCTCACAAACTCACTTAAGTTAGTGAGTGGCAAAGCTAAAATTTGAACCCAGATCCTTAAAATTCCAATTCTAGTCTGCTTTCCATTGTACCTCATTCTTCATTTGTAAGCTAATATGGTGTGGAGCCCAACTCATTTAAACCTTCTTGTAACACTGCCTTCAAAAAGAAATGGAAATATTCATATTTGGCATCACGTATAAGGTGTTTTGAGATCTATACTGCAGATCTGAAGGTTTGTTAAGTGACTTGCCCAGGGTCACACAGCTAATAAGTGTCTGAGGCTGGATTTGAACTCATAAAAATAAGTCTTTGATTCCAAGTCCAGTGCTCTATCCACTGCACCACCTAACTGCCCATGAAGAACTTCAGTATTTCTTTAATTGCTACATAGCTGTTGGTCTGATTCTTCTGATTTTCCCTAATGACTTCAAAATTATTGTCAACCTTCATCTTCACAGAGTTAAGCAACAAGATGTTTCTTCCTCTGTTTCTGTCTCTATCTCTTTCTCTGCCTGCATCTCTTTATGTGTCTCCCTCTCTGTCTCTTTCTCTGTGTCCCTCTTTCCTTTTGTCTCCCTCTGTCTGTCTCTGCCTCTCTCTTTTTCTCTGTTTCTGTCTCTCTTCTCCCATTGGATCGCAAGACCTATGACAAAAGTACCAGCTATCATTAAGACTTGGCTATTCGGAAAACCCAATCCAAGTTGGAAGAAGATTGACACACCAAGAACTATAGCCCTTTTTTTCCCCTGGGCAAGGGGTAGGCAGGTGGGAATGGGAAGGGAAATATCAAGAGTAAGAATGATGACCCAAAACAAGAATGCTTCATCAAGTTGCTACAGGGTTGAAGGTTCCCTGGCAGAAACACTTGTAGGCTCTGCCCTGCAGCTTGGCAGGCTGCCCTCCATACCATAATGATTTAATTGTGCCCTATGAGCAGGCCTCTGATCGCTTGTTTGCTTTGTCACCTCTGAAGCTAGTAAGGAGGTCAAGCTTTCTTTTGATCAGGGCCAAGTTTCTGGAGTCCATCTTCCTCCCACAAATTGCTCCACTTGACAATTCTCCAACCCCTCTGATCCTGTTAAAGATTTCCATAGGATCTCCACCCCCCGACCCTGACAACACATTCCCCTCTACATGGGCCCACTCCTATTTTTTTCTCAATCATGACTGTCTCCAGCACTTCTTGGCCATTCCATATGGTTGTAAAAAAAAAAATCCTTAGAGGTTGCTCTAAATTTACCTGATGGAAATCAGAATGTTGATGGCAGGCTTTTGCTAAGAAGAAAATGAATTACCCAGCATTCCAAACTATTCCCAAAATGGTTAGACCTATACACATTCTAATTAATCATCCTACAAAATTTGCATTAGCTCCAACCACATTTATCAGAATCAACCCTTCAACCAATAGAGGTTTTCTTTTGTAGGACTTGGAGCTATGAAGGCAAATGAGGGGCTTAGAGTAGATGATCTCTATGGTCCCTCTCAGTTCTCATATATATACCTCATATTACAGATGAGGAAACTGAGGCCCAAAGAGATTAAGTGAAATACAGACTGTATAATTTACATATCTCTAATAAGATAATAGATCCAGACCTGGACGAGAACTCAGAGACCCTCTAGTCCAAACCACACCTCATTTTACAGATGGAGAAAAGAAGGCCTTGTTAAGTGATTTGCCAAAGTTGCCCAGGAACTAAGCATCAGAGGTGGTATTTGAACCCAAGTCTCTGAGTTCAGACCGAGAGTTTCTTCCACCACACTATATTCCCTTTACCCCTTTATTTTATTCCCCATTTTACTCATCTACTCACTCCTCTTAGCCTGCAAACATGGATTACAAAAAAAAAGGGAATAGAAGACAGAAGCAAAATATCAATCTCTTTTAAAAGTGCAGTCAGATTTCTATTACAATGACAGACATTCTCCAGGTTGCTCCAAGGCATCAGGAATTTGGACCATCAATGATAATAATAATGATGATGAAATCTATATAACACTTTTCATAATTCCTGAGTTATCTGAAGCCTGAGTAAGATAGGACAATGTTGATTTTAACCCTGGAATGAATAATAATTGCTTGTATTATAGGAGGTAGTCCCTTTTTTTTTTCTTTATAGTGTTCTTCTCTTTTGGAGCCTCTTGAACAAAAGTGATATAATCTGGAAAATTTATGTCCTAATGATATCAAGAGGGATTGTCCAGGGACAGCACAGAAAATCAGCATCCAAGCTAATCGATAGCCTACTTTCAAGTGAAAAGAAAGTCAGACCCAATCCATTCTCCACACCCAGGCTGCCAAGCAACAGAGCAAGAGGCTTTCTTAGGGTTAGACTTAATTGCTATATTCACAAAGCCAGGGGCAATCTCATCCAGGTGATCCATTAGCTAGAAATGATTATAAGCAGAGGGTGAGGAAGAGAGGTTAAACAGCACAAAAGCCATTTAAAGGAAAGCGGGTTTCAATTTGTGCCGGAGAAAGATAAAAAGAAGAAATTTCAATATGTAAGCAGAACTGAAGGCTTGGGCAAATTGCTTGTGGGGTGATTGTTAAGAGTTGTACTCTCTGGTCTCCTTGGTAAGACAGGGTCCACAAGCACACAGTAATTTAAAAAAAAAAAAAAGGTCCTGCCTCCCTTGTATTCCCCTCCACCTGACCCCCACCAAAACACAAAAATCCTGCAGCAAACACGTCCGGCTGAGACTGGACTAATGCATCTGGAGAAAGTAATCTTCTTATTAGCAATTGGTGCATGGATTCTGTCTTTAGCTTGGTTCAACTAATAGAGTCAGCGTGTTCACATACACCCCCCAACCTCCCATGATAATCAATAGTTCCTTCATACCCACCTATGTAGTACAGTTGTTTTGTTGTTGTTCACTTGTGACTCCAACTCTTCATGCCCCCATTTTGCAGTTTTCTTGACAAAGACATTGGAATGGTTTGCCATTTCCTTCTCCAGCTCATTTGACAGATGAGGAAACTGAGGTAAATAGGGTTAAATGACTTGCCTAGTGTCACAAAGTGTCTGAAACCAGATTTGAAACAGGCCCAGCACTCTACCCACTGTGCTACCTAACTGCCCTATATGTAGTACAGTATGAAGGATAATTGTGCCCAGATATCTAAAATTTACAAAGGTAAGAGGTTACTACTCTGGTGAGGCTTTTGGAGACAGAGAACATGCATACGGGGATATGCATAATTTAAGGTACCAATAGCACATAGATAACTTTTATACAGTCATAGGGGAAGCAGAAAGATGACCCCTTTCCTCCACCCAAACTCTGAAATAGTGAAGACAAGCTGGTGTGCTGCAAACACAGGAGCACCTAATGTTTAGAAGCTGGACAATCCATTAAGGAGAGAGGATGCATTTGAGACTTCCTCATTAGCAAATATTCTCCAGGTTGCTCCAAGGCATAGGGAATTCAAACCATCAATGATAATAATAATAATAATGAAATCTATATTACACGTTAAGGTTTACAAAGCACTTTGCAACACATTATATAGGATAATAGATCTAGGACTATCCAGTCAAACCCCCTTGTTTTGCAAATGAGAAACTGAGACCCAGGGATGTTAAGTAACTTGCCCAAGGTCATACAAGTAGTAACAGGTAGAATTTGAACCCAGAACCTCTGACTCCAGCACCTGTGCTCTTTGCACTGTACTATGCTGGTATAGTCCATTAATATACTAAGAGCCTTGTGACTGAAGGGTATCAGCAAAAGCATAATTTACCAAAGCATAAATAATAGCAAAATCAATAATTCTTATAATAATTCATATTTATATGGTACTTTGAGGGCTGCAAAGTGTTTCCCTCACAACAGAGAGCATGTAGTTATTGTTACTCCCATTTTACAGACTATATGACCCTGGACAAGTCACTTTACCCTGTTTGCCTCAGTTTCCTCAACTGTAAAATGAGCTGGAAAAGGAAAAGGCAAACCACTTCAGTGTCTCTGGAAAGAAAAGTCCAAATGGGGTCGCAAAGAGTCAGACACAGCTGAAACGACTGAACAACAATAACCTGGCCCAGTTATTCCTTGTTCCTCTTCTCTAGGAGGTAATTATCCTAATCCATCTCTGTATGGGCCTCAACATTTTACCTTCCATCCATACCACAAAGGAGTGATTTCCTGGGACCAAGACTAGTATTTATCCTGTTCGTTTCCACTATTAGGAGTCAAGCTAAGGCCATGAAATTCACTTTAGGAAAAAAACAGGGTTCCAGAATTTAAAGACAAGTATTTCACTGTGTAAGTCACAAGTCTTATCTCAAAGGGCTCTTTTGCTAATCAGAAGCAGGCACAAACTGCCATCTCCATTCTTCATCACCAGAAGGCAAGAGGAGAATATGTATGAAATGTGTGTGTGTGTGTGTGTGTGTGTGTATAATATACACACACACATATGTATACATGTGCCAAATGAAGTCAAAACTCTACCTGAAGCAGTGAATACTATCCCTTTCTTCCAAATGTAGCTGGATAAGTAATGATTCAACAGAGATTTCATTCACACTGAAGACTAGAGGATGCTGGGAAATCTCAGCCACAATCAATCGCAGATGCTTGCCCTGAGGGGCCATTTATCAGCGGCGTCCATTTGCTCAGGGTGCACCATGTCTTCAATAGCTGAAACTGCCTAGGAGCTCGGCACACTGCGGACCACAGACTCAAAGCTCTAGAGACAACACTTACCTACAGATACAGTTACTTGCAGTTACCCTGTTATTGGAAATTACTTTCTTCTGGGGCTTAAGTAAGGGCACTTGGGGAGGATGTGACCACACTACCCACCTTCCTCTCTTGTGCATGCACAGAGACATATTTCAAATGCTCAAATGGAGTTGTGGTCATATCATGTGGACATGCCCTCCAGTGATGAAGATTGAAGCCATCCTATGACTCATCAGTGTTCTCCCATTTCACCACAGAAGATCCACCTGGTTTTGGGGGAGGGAGGTGGGGAGCAGGACCTTTCCTAATTTCTCTTGGCATTGGGAGGATACCAGTGGAACACACAGGCTATCCATCACCTCTCTCTCTCTCTCTCTCTCTCTCTCTCTCTCTCTCTCTCTCTCTCTCT
>NW_020954576.1:75891168-75896540 GCF_900497805.2 Vombatus ursinus | reverse complement strand
TCTCTCTCTCTCTCTCTCTCTCTCTCTCTCTCTCTCTCTCTCTCTCTTTCTGACTATTTCTTTAATGACACCGTTTTTGGTTTTCTTCATGGTTTCTTATCTGTTATGGATTGCAACCTGCTCTTTTCCTCCATGTACTTCTCAATTAAGTGATACTCATTTTTAGTTCATCAATCAACAAGCATTTAGTAAGCACTTCCAATGTCCCAAACACTGTATTAAGCACTAGGGATACAAAGGAAAACACAAAAACAATTCCTGTCCTCAAGGAACTTGCATTCTAATCAGGGAGAGAAATGTGTAAATAAGCAAGTACGTGACTTCCCATGCCAGGATGTTAGAGTGAGGAAGGCACCCTCTGAAGCCTTTCCAAATTCCCTTCCAAACTAGAAAACCACCTTAGAATTGATCTAGGAGCAGGGAAGCAGCTTATCAACCCAGTAGAAAAGGTATGTCTCACTCAGCGGGAGGGGAGCCATGGTCCAAGAGTAGCAGCAGCAGCCAGTCTCAGAGTAGGGGGCCTGTAGCAAGGCTTCAAACCTAGGACAATCCACCAGGAGGCTCCACCTTCCTGCAAACTAGAAGCGCCCTAGGCAAATGAGCAGTCAGAGCAGCTCAGCAAGGTCCCACTGCAGTGATCCCATCCCCAGCACAAGCCACCAATGAAGCTTTGACCCCACTGCCAGTTAAAGACCCCACCTGCAGCTAGACCCTGCCCCAGGGGCCTACCAGCAGAGACGCTGTTTCCATAGCAACCCAGCAGTAGGGTCCCCACCCCTGGGACTGACCAGCAACAAGATACCTCCTCCAGGGCCAGCCACCAGAAAGATTATTACCATAGCAACCAGCAGCAAGGCCCCACCCCTGAAACAGACCAGTAGCTAAACCCAATACCCCAGGAAGGCCAACAGGGAGGCCACATTCCTTAATACAAGACAAAAGGGAAGTCTACCCTCCAGAGAAAGCAAGCAGCTAAGCCCTGAAGACCAGTGAAAGCCAGTAGAAAGACCCAGAACCCCAGCACAAAAAGCTTGGGATGGTGCAGGACTCTCACATAAAAACACCAAGTCACAAAAAAGGCAGAAAAAAAATGAGCAAAATTTAAAAAAAAGAGCTTCACTATAGAAAGTTACTATGGTGATAGGGAGGATCAAGGCATAAACTCAGAAAAGGACAATAGTATCAAAATAGCTACATGTGAAGACTCAGAGAAAAATGTAATTTGGTCTCAGGCCCAAGAAGAATTCCTGGAAGAGCTTAAAAAGGATTTTTAAAAGCAAATTAGAGAAGTAGAAGAAAAATTGGGAAAAGAAATGAGAGTAATGCAAGAGAATCATGAAAAGAGTCAATAGCTTGGGAAAAGATATACAAAAATTTACTGAGGATAATAAAACTTTACTAGTAGGGGAACCTCAACTTTTCCCTCTTAGAAATAGATAGACCTAACCAAAAAAAATAAACAAGAAAGAAGTTAAGGAAGTGAATAAAATTCTGGAAAAGTTAGATATGCTAGATCTCTGGAGAAAACTGAATGAGAATAAAAAGGAAAACATCTTTTTCTCAGCACTACATAGCACCTACACAAAAACTGACCATGTATTAGGACAAAAAAACATCACAATCAAATGCAGAAAAGCAGAAATAGTAAATACATCCTTTTCAGATCATAATGCAATAAAGATTCAATAACGGACAATGGAAAGAAATTAAAAACCTCCTGCAGAAGGTACTTGTGTCCCATGACTGGCAGACACACAACAACAGAATATGTCTTCAATTCCACCTCTTTCCCCAAAGAACCCTAGAATTGCAAGAGTTAACACTGACAATAAAAGCCTCAGAATGGTCCTCAGAAAATCATCCAGGAGTTCATCATGTAATACAAAGTGATATAGCAAGTATGGTAGAAGGAATGGCTGGTATGGAAAGTGTATGTTCTCAGAGCCACTATACCTGGCAAGAAGAAGCTGAGCATGATTCACAGGCAAACTTGGTGTCTAAGAGAGAGCTGTTAACATGATGCACATTGCATAAGCACCTCCAGGAGCTTATTTTCCTTTAAATACCAGACCTGCTCTAAGAGGTGCGTAAGTAAATGAGATCATGAGACATCTACAAAAATCAGAGAAAATCCTGGGGGAAAATAAGCTTCCATGAGAAATTTAAAGTTGAAAAAAACTTTTATAAATCTTTGGTCTTCAGTCCCCTTCACTTGAATATGATCTACTCTCTTCTGTCAATGCTAAATTCTGATCTGAATCTCAGCTAATCTGAATATCTTAATTTCTCCCCAAATGCTTATTTTTTTTTCCTAAAGGGAGAAGCAAGTCTATTAGGAAAAGTGTTACCTGGAGGGTAACATTTCTTAAAAAATGACAGCTAGACTAATGTTCCTCCCTCTCTACCCCACCACACTCCAGCTCCAAGAGAGGGGAAAAAAATGCAATGAAATAACACAGGCCATTCCCTGTTCCTTGAACAAGACATTCTATCTCAGAATTCAGATAGCCATTTAGACTGGCTATCACCCATGCATGAATACTCTTTCCCCAATCTGCCTCTGGGTTTCCCTGGCTTCCTCAAGTATCACCTTCTATAAGAAGCCTTTCCCATCCGCTCTTAATTCCAGTGTCTTCCCTTTGTTAATTATTTCCCTCTTATTCTGTGTATAGCTTGCTTGTACAAAATAGTTTCCATTAGAGTGAGAACTACAAACAGCAGAGACTGTTTTTTGCCTTTCTTTGTATCCCCAACACTTAGCACAATGCATGGCACAGAGCAGGTGCTTAATAAATGTTTATTAACTGACCAAAAGCAGTTACTGACTTACTGAACCAGAAGAAAGGAAGATTTATGAGAAGCAAAGTAAGAAAATGAGAACCCCTACCTTTGGTTAGGTCTTTATGATCTTAGATTCTTGTTTAAAAAAAAAAATTTGCCTTTATCTCTATTACCCATACAAATTGGCATTCCTCTCACTAACTTTCCACTGCTTGCCTCCTCCTTTCTTGGAACATTTCTACTGGGGTTTAAATTGAAGGAAATCTCACAGGACCTACATTTGATGGACAAAAAGAAGTGCATCGTTGGCTGGCTTTGGTGGAGAAGACTAGCTGATACTTTTAAAGAAAGGAAAAGAATCCTAAAAGCTCAGCTTTGCAAAAAGGCTTCAAACATCTAGTTTAGGGGTTCTGAATCTTTTTGGTGTCATGGACCCTTTGGTAGTTTGGTGAAATCCAGGAACCCCTTCTCATAATGTTTTTAAATGTATAAAATAAAATATGTAGGATTGCAAGGGGAAACAATTTTACTGCAGTATCCTAATTGAAATATTCAACAACAAAAAAAGTCCATAGATCCCTGGTAGATAATTCCTGGTCTAATCTAATCCACAACTGGGTAAGAATCCCTTCTACAACATCTTGGCCAGATGATCACCACCTTTTGCCTAACGACCTCCAGTTATGAGAAATTCACTACCTCCCAAACTGCCAATTTCATCTTTGGACAGCTCCAAACTACTTTGGAAGTTTGCTTTCTCATTCATTAGTCAACATCTGGTCTTCTGATACCCTCTGGATCCATGAAGAACAAATCTAATTGGTTTCCATGAGATAATCCTTCAAATACTTGAACCCAGCTATTATGTCCTCCCCCCTTCCCTCCAGCCCCCAAAGTCTTCTTTTCTCCAACCTAAAAGTCCCAGTTCCTTCAATCATTGTCATATGGCATGATTTTCAATCCCCAGATTCTCTTCTGGCCATGCTTCAGACAGCTCAGCCTTCCATACACTTCCCCTTCTCACATTGTCTGCTCTGGCCATCCTATATTCTTTCATGTCAATATGGCAGCACAGTGGGACAGATTTATCCAACACTAATACTCTCTCCATGCACACAGTCCCTAGTAGTCACCCAAAGTGAAGGTGGATAAAGGCATTATCTGTCATCATACATAACTAGAAAATAAATTTGGTGTTATACTAGGAATGTTTTATTTCAAAAAATATTAAATCATTTTGAAAGACTAAATTAAGAAACTAAGATCTCATTATCTCTCTAAGCCATAACCAGGAAAATAAAGAGAAATCATTTATATTGAAGCTGATCACTCTGTGATCTTTGTGGACATGTACTTTTGAATTTGCCTTAAACAACCTAGCAAAATCTTATTCCATTCAAGGCATAGGCAACGATGGCGTCACTGGTTCTCATGTCATTAATGCTGATTCATATCTATGTATTTCCTAGAAAAACATTTAGAAAGCTAGACCTAACTCTTGGCGTTTCCCACCCCTATTCCTAACTCTTCTCTAGTGTGTCTGTCCCAATGCACCATTTCCCAGTGAAATGCACTGCAGTTGGAGACTAATTGGCTGAGGGGGTTGGTAATGGAATATGTAGCCTTTCACCTCTGGGTCACTCCCCTGAATTTGGGTCACATCAATAGCATCTGAAAGCAGTTACTGTATCATCTAATGGCCTTCGTGAGGACAAAAGCCTCTGTTTTAGCTTTTCACCCTGTTTCAGCTTCATAAGGAAGCCCAGGAATGAATGAGCAATACGATGGATAACAGGAATGCCCATCCAGAAGAGTTTGGGGGTACCCTTGCCTCAGAAGAAAGCAAGAGCCTTCTCAGCAGCCACTTAATTACCTGTTCCATGGATAAATGGAGCCCTTGATGTGACACAAACAGTGGACTACTTTGCAAATGCTGAATCCCTTTGATGGCACAAGAAATGTCAGAAACTTGCTCTGCATTCAGCTCACTGCCTTATTCTGACTAAATCTCTATGTGTTTCCTCCTCCATCAAATGCAAATATCATCCCTAACATACATTGAAGAGACAATTCCTGAGAAGGGATTGTGGCAGCATGAATACATCACATCAATCCCATCTTTCCCAAATTTATAATACACACGTGTGCATATGATTGTTTCATAGTTAGTCGCACAAATCCTCCATTGTCTTGTGGTAAGCTCCCTTTGCCAATGTAGATCAGTAATATGTAATATAGATACAAGATACTATTAACTCACGAGACTGCCTGGCATCGTTGATGGGGATGGGTGCCTTCAAGTCAAGAAGATGGAGGTTCAAGGCTTGCCTCTGACACATAATAAAAGCTAATATGTAAAGAGCCTGTCAAGGTTTGCAAAGTGATTTATGGACATTAGTTCACGTGAGCCTCCCACGAGATATGTGCTATTATTAGCCCATTTTGCAGAGTATATTGAGGCTTTAAAAGGTCAAGGAACTTGCTTAGAATCACACAACTGGTATATAACCAAGTCAAAACTTGAATCCATGTCCTTCTGTTTTGGTGTGTGTGTGTGTGTGTGTGTGTGTGTGTGTGTGTGTGTGTGTGTG
>NW_020954576.1:75609025-75891158 GCF_900497805.2 Vombatus ursinus | reverse complement strand
TGTGTGTGTGTGTGTGTGTGTGTGTGTGTGTGTGTGTGTGTGTGTGTTGGCGAGGCAATTGGGGTTAAATGACTTGCCCAGGGTCACACAGCTAGTAAGTGTCAAGTGTCTGGTCTGAGACCTGATTTGAACTCAGGTCCTCCTGAGTCAGGGCCAGTGCTCTATCCACTGTGCCACCTAGCTGTCCCTCCCATGTCCTTCTAACTCCAAGTCTAAGATAATATTCCATATGTCCCATGGCCTCTTGCATATTACTTGTATAATCATGGGCAAGCCACTTAAACTCCTTGTGCCTGGGTATCTAAAACTGTAAGTTACAGACTTATTGTTGATCTGCATTAATATGGGGAGCTTTTATACCAAAGGACACCAAAGATCCAGATCCATCTACCCAAATTAACTCATACACATCTTTCTTTGTAAGGATTAATCTGACTAACTACAAAACAAAAACACTCAAAAAGTGTATTAGAAATTTGTGAAAGATAGGCTACCACTGAACATTGTGCTGTCAACTCCCCCTGGGCCGATAAATCTTTTTTTTGTAGTTTTTATTATGACAATGTGGAGCATAATTATAATAACGTGTTAATAACTTATGCATAGGGTCATTAAATGTGCTGTATTCATAAAGATGTATTTGCCAGCCTAACATATTTACTCAGTGGCGATAACTGCTCATGTAAACTTTTCAAACTATTACAAAAAGAAAACATTCACTTTGCACTGGAGCCTGGGGAATAGAGTAACACCTGGCCCATTGGTCCAATGACCCTGCCCTTGACTGATACTGAGAAGGAGGCTGATAGACTCTGAGGGATTTTTTAAGAGGCAAGAGGAAGGAAAAGATAAATGAGCAGGAAGGGAAGAGCAAAATTACACACATCTATCTACACAAGCTCTTCTCCCCGAATGGAATGTCCTCCCTCCTGCTCCCACTCTATCCAACTCCTACCCATCTTTCAAGACTTGGCTCAAACTCTACCTCCTGACCAGCCCAGCCCAAAGAGGTCTCTGAACCCCTCTAGCACACCTGGTTTGCACCACTCATTTGGCATTTAATCCTGTACTAACTTGTGACAGTTTCCTCATCTGTAAAACGAGACAACTGAACTAGCTGGCCTCCAAGATCCCTTCCAGCTCTGCATCCATGATCCTATGACATCTCCCATATAGCTGCTTGGAATTGCTATTGACATTTTGTGTTATTTAACTTTTCAGGTGTTTACAGCATGAAGTTTCAGCAGTGTAATAAATTAGAGGACTAAAGGTAATAGGTTCTTTCTGACAAGAAGAGAAGTGGGGACAAACTCAAAGGGCTGAACTGAGGCATGAACACCTGGGCATCTGTTTTCTCAATGACCCCAAATCCAACTAAACTAACAAGATAGAAATGTCAGGGGTCCCCCATCAGTCACAAATAAGCACAACTCATTTTCAAGGCTAACCAGATGAATCACAGATCCAGGAACCAACACGATTTCTCCTTGAGAGCTAAGTCGGCGGCATCCCACTATTCTATTTTACCCCTCCCCCACTTCTCCTGGCTTTGCACTGTCAGCATCACCTACCCTTACTACCCCTCTTTTCTCTACTACCCTTCCCTCTTCCTCCCCTACTTCTCCTGCCTTTGTATCATCCATCCTTACTACCCTCTTTTTCTCTTCCCTCTCAATCTTCTTATTTCTCACCCAACATCTTCTAGAAAATGTTGAGAATCCCCAGAGAATGTAGAACCCTAGACAGGGATTAAAACTCCTTTGTCAATGGTTTGTGCCAGAGTCACCGAATCCTCTGCATCTCTGCTACCTCATCTAGAAGATGTGAATAAAAGCATCATCCTACCTCAAAAGAGCATTGTGGGGACTTACAAATAAATATAGTTTATAAGGCAATGGGCACTCTATAAAAATGGTGAATAGCATCTCTACCCCCTAGAGCCCCCACAACCAGTAACTTTCTTCCTCACAAGTGGATGCCTAACACAGGAAATGAAGAGGGGGTGCTTATTAGGCATATTAAAAGCATGCCTTTGTATTACATTTACCACCCTGGCTGCAAAAATGCTTGTAAAGTCATCATTAGCAGACTTCCAGCTGCCAGCCCTCCCTCCCCTCTTAGCCTGTAGAGACAGTCAGCTATCGTTTTCTACTGAATGCCCTCTTAATTGGCCAGTCCACTTTATTAGCTGCCTTGACCTCCAATAAAAGCTCCTAGTTAACAATACCTGAAACCTGAGACAGAGAGTGACTAGCATGTTAGCAATCTGACTGGGTTCCTTTGGGGTTCCCACACAATAAAATGCATACCTGTTGTTAAGTCTCCCCCTGGAAAATCTAAGAAACCATTGCATGGACAAATTTGGGGTCAAGGCACAAGAGGAAAAAGGACAGAAATAAAGCAGAGTGCCTTGAGCAGAACAGACGTGTATTAAATGTCTGCTGAGTTGAACTGAGGGGAAACCATCAATGATAACTTCCATGGGGAATCTGGTGGTGGTACCACCATTGATATAAGCTTTGGTTTCCTTCAAAGATATCTATTGAAATTCTACCAATGTGGGGATATGCTAAGCTTCCTCTGGGAATACCACCAGCAATGTTGTGGCTAAAATGAGATAACTCATGCACTTTTAATAATGGCCATTAGGAAGAGGAAACACTCAAGTCAAAACTTTCCATTTCGTTTGTGTTTGACTGCTAAAATGCTCTATTAATGATGTTCTGTGTTTGCAGGCACTAATAAATGAACAGAGACCCTAACAAAGGAATGAAGAGCAATGGATTTTATTCCTGCCTTTCTGGGCTTGTTGTTAACTAAAATTGTTCCAAAACCCTAAAGTCTGCCCAACCACAGCGGTGTCTTCAATTGGCTGATGAGAACACAAAAAAGCTCTGCATTTAATGTCTGTGCCTACAGGACTGGGTCTAGCTAAGCACAGAAAAAATTCACCTTTATGACTGAAATAACAGTCAACTAGTCATGTCATTGGCTGAGAAGACAGTACCAGCAAGGCTAGTGAGAAGAGTAAAAAGTAAACTTATCATGCCTCTTGTTTATTCATCAGCTATATTTCTATATTCATATTATCAAAACTCACAGTAGTTATTGGGCCCAAATTAAGTGCATACTAATATCTATCATTTTATCTCTACAGGTAATTCCCTCTGAATAAATTCTATCACCACAGATAGGCAACTGCTTTGCAACTTAAGAGTTTACAGCATTTCAAGGAGCCCAGAGAAGCTAGGGCACTGTGGCCAGGGTGTGCCAGGGCAATATGGGAACCCAGGTCTTCTTGGGGACATGCTTAGCTCTCTGGATAATACACCAAACTTCTCCTCTTCTCCATTTGGAACACAAATTTAAAATGTTCCTACAAAAAAATTCAATTGTAAATTTATAATCATTGCCTTAATCAAGTGTTACATTAACAAATGTAATATTCTAAACATGATAATTTTTAACAAAGTTATATCTTATACATTTTTATATTCCTAGATTTAAAAAAAATGACATCTGTAAACAGCACTTTTTCCCACAAAGGGGTCCTATGTATATAGGAATTGGTGTAGAAACAGTAATAAATTACGGGTCAGAGCACCTGGGCCCTAGACCACACTCATTTAACTCCTCTGGGGCTACATTATCTCCTCTGAAAAATAATCAGTCAGTAATCATTTACTAAACTCCTCTTGTGTACCAAGTGAGGCAGCTAGGTGGCATAGTAGATAGTCAAGAAGACCTGAGTTCAAATCCAGCCTCAGACACTTATTAGCTGTGTGACCCTGGGCAAGTCACTTAATCCTGTTTGCCTCAGTTTCCTCATCCGTTAAATGAACTTGAGAAGGAAATGGCAAACTACTCCAGTATCTTTGCCAAGAAAACTCCAGATGGAGTCAGGAAGAGCAGGACACAACAGAAATGACTGAACTAAGAGCAAGACAAAGACAAAAGGGAAACGGTTCCTGCCCTCAGGGAAATTATAGTTAAATGAGAAAGACAAGATGGACATAGATGAATAGGTACAGATTAGATACAAAAGAGAATGCAACATAGATTTCGGGAAAAAGACACCAGCAACTAAGATGAATCAGGAAAGAAAGTAGACCTTAAAGTAAATTGAAAGGGAACCAGGTGGTCTACGAGGAAGGAGTTGGAAGGAAGTGGAAGGGAATTATGTTCTAGCCAAGGAGATAACAGGTGAAAAGGCAAGGAGATGGGAAATGGAAAACTAAGTGAGAGAAACAGTAAAGAGAACTATTCAGGGGCTTACTTGCTGTTCCTCATGCATGACACCATACTTCCTTTCTCTTTGCCTTTCTGTTGGCTTAGCAGAGCATCCAGCAAGTGCTTAATAAATGCTTGTTGGCTTGACTCATTGATTTGACTGCTCCATGCCTGGAATGCCCTCCTTCCTCAAGGAATTCCTGGTTTCCTCCATGAGTCAGCTCAAACTGCCACCTTCCTCAGGAAGCCATTCCTGATTCCCTCAGATGCTAGTTCTCTCCCTCCTGAAGCTACTTTGCCCTCTTTTTGTGTTTATTCTGTATATACTTATGTGTACAGGTTGTCTCCACTGATAGAATGTAAGTTCCTTGAGGGCAGGAACTCTTTCACTTCTGTCTTTGTGTCCTCAGGGCCTAGAACAGTGCCTGGCAATTGGCAAGCACTTGATAAACGCATTTTTGATTGATTGACCTTAGTTCACTTCCTGCTACAAAATTCCATGAGTTCATATTTTAACTTTCTTCAAAATTCACATTAAAAAAGGAACAAAAGTTTTCCCTTCCATGTCAAAAGTTTTGGAAATTGTATTTCTCTAGATCTACCTACCAGAAGCTCACATCCCCAGTGCTCATTCTAGCCCGAATAGTTCCACAGAATATTCTCTATTCTTTATCATTCTTCCATTTCCACTAGGGTTATGTGAACTGAACTACATGTGGGGAGAAGTGTATGGTTTTACAAGTAGCACTCTATGATATTATCCTGACCTTAATAACAAGGGACTGTTTTTAAGAATCAGAGACTGGTAGAGCTGGAAGAAATCAGAGAAAATGAATACAGTTCCATTTTACTGATGAGAAAACTGAGGCTTAAAGAGGACTAAATTCCAAAAAAAATTAGCAGCTTGCGCAACCCTATATGTAACAAATTTTATAACAAAAAAAAGAGAGAGAGAGAAATTAGTCAAATGATTTGCCCATAATTCATAAGTGGCAAAACCAACTCTTAAACTTAGGTCTTCTGACAAAGTCCAGCATGATTTTGACTTTTAGCATTTTTTCTCATTGAAACATGCCCATTGCTCACAATAGAACAAAACAGCATGGGAGGGAAAGTATGGAGCCTACATCAATGTTCACAGCCTTCCTAGACATAACATAATTACACCAGGCTAGCAGTTCACCAGGAAGGCAGGTTTAGACAAGAAACCACTTTTGGCAAGGAACGCCCCACTGAAGGGCCTGAGGATCATGGGCAGGTCCATAGATTCAAAGCTGGAAGGACTGCAGAGACAATCTAGTCTAACCTTCTTATGTTTCGGATGAAAGAATTGAAGCCCAAAGAGCTGAAGGACTGGGCTACAGTCGCATGGCCAGTGAGTTTCAAAGATGGGATCTGAACCTCCATCAGAGGTGATTTTTTTTCCATAACACCACACTTCAAAACTTAATTTTTCTTTCTTTCTCAGTTTCCTCTTCTTTCTTCCTCCAAGTCTACTTACTCCTCCAATACTTCACTTCCAGCTCCACTCACTTTCCAGACTTCTCTACTTCCTCATTGTGAGAGGTCCTCTCCAGGAGAAATCCATGCCTTGAGGGCTGTTCTTCTGATTGGTGACTCCCTGGCCCCGGCAAGTAGTTCCTGAAAGGCCCCAGGAGTGCTCACTTCACTCCTGCCAATCTCACCTCCTTACTTGCTTCCTTGATCCCATGTAGGAACTCCCTTCTTTAAAGCTTAACTTTATATGTTTTCTTCCCCCATTAGAGTGTACATCCATCCAGGGCAGGAGCTGTCTTATTTGCTTACATTTATATTTCCAGTATTTAGCACAGTGCCTGACACATAGTAAATAGTTGATAAATGCTTTATTTATGGCAAGAGTTATTAACTTGGAGTCTGCGAACTTTTTTTTCATGTTGATAATGGCATTTCAATATAATTGGTTTCCTTTATATTCATATATGCTTTATTTTTATTCATTTAAAAACATTATTCTGAGGAGGCTTGGGTCTTACCAGACTGCCAAAGAGATCCATGACACAAAAAAGGTTAAGAATCCCTAATCTATCTAATTCCTCTCCCTTTTTTTCTTCTTATTCATTCAATAAACAATTATTTGTCCACTTATTCCGCAGACCTGCCACTAGGAAAGTATAATACTTTACCTACCACAAGTCATTAGGTCTACAGGATGTTTTTTAAACCTCAGGTTCTAATACTATAACTTTCCAAGTCTCTCTCTACCATGTAAAGACAAAAGTTTGCTTAACACAGAGAGAGGAAAAGACAACCTATTCATTTATTATCCCTAATACACTGTTTCTATATGGAGCTGTGTATCAGTGATTTCCACTTAGTGGGGTTCACAACAATGGGGTCAAATGGGTTCCCACTAAAAATGCTTTAATGGCTCTTTAAGCAGTATATAATTGCACAACTATGTTACAAAAATATTTTTATTCTGTGACAAGCATGCACATTTTTGAAACATTATAAGTTTGTTTCTATGGTAATTTGAAACTATTATGATCATGCACAGAATTATTTTTGTGTTCATAAAATGATTACATCAAATTCTGACATCTAAATGAACTGTATTCTTGCAGTTTCTCAACCTATCATCAAATTGTTTACAAACTGCCACAAGAGTTTGATATTCTAATGCAAACTAATAGCCAAATCTCACACACACACACACACACACAAAACCTCATTTGCATTCTATACACTGCACCACAGTAGCTCCCTCATTCCCCTCTGTTATCCTATAATTATTCCCTCACCCGCTGTGTAATCACATGATCAAGATATTATGAAAGTTTTTGTTTTTATAGGGCAAATGTCAGGCTGTTGGAAAACCATAAGCACTGGGCACATGCATTACAAACCATGCTGAAACCATCATGTACCATCACAAGTATTCTGCAGAAACAAACTTTTTATTGTCTCTAGTTGAAGAATTTTCTGACTTAAATTTATGTTACTATTATATCTGTTTTCAAATGAACTAGCTACCAATTCTGGTCATTCACTGAGTAGATCTTCTGTGAGGGTGTAGCCAGTGTGCCAGTGGTAGAAGAGAAAAAAATAACATCTAAAGAGATTCTTTCCTGACAAAGGTTAGTTTACATACAAACATTGTTAAAAAATGAAGCAACACTTGCAACCGAACTTTTAGTACAGTTATCATTTGTTACAGTTCCTGTCATTAGTCAATAGAAAAGTAAATATTTTATGTCATTACTCATTACTCATTTGTGTTGATCAGTTAAGTGACAAAAAAAAAAAATTGAATTTCCATCTCTTAGCAAGAGAGCTTGTAAAATTCTCCTGCCAATTTTCGTCACATATTTGTGTGAACAAGCATGTTCACTTTATTCTTGTTTTAAATCAAAACACATAAACTTGATGCAATTGCAGATTTGAAGACTGTTTTTTCTGGTGTTGAGAAAAATATTGCTAGCTTTCGTTCAAATAAAAAAGCTGAACATCAAAATTAGGTTGATATGTGATCATTATATTATGCCAAAGCTCTAAGTTGTAATTTATTTTATTAAAAATGTTATTTAAGTTCAACAAAATTTATAAAATAAGGAAGTTTAATGTAAAGTCTTACAGATAATAGAAAACAGATGAGATTTTGCTGGATTACTTTTTTTAATTCTTAGAGAATGTCTCATACAATCAGAGGCTTATAATTTGATATTTATAGTTTTTATAACTATAGGTAGAATAAAATTTTATATTTTATAATTATAATCACATAATGTAAATTTTAATTTGGCACTGTTTTGGGCAAAAGATATTATTGTAATGGTTGTAAACACTTAATGAATACATTTAAAAGAATATTATGAGTAGTAGATTAAATTACCCTAAAGTTCACAACACATTTTGTTGAAAGAGGTTCATGGAACAAAAAGCACTGGGAATGACTAGTCTACACCAACCAGTTTACTGGCCTTCCCATCCCACCTCACCAAAAAGTTTGAAGTCAGTTAATCAATATGGTATCTTAAAAATAACTGTAGCTGAACAGTTTTTTTTTTTTACTGTAATAGATGAGTTTCCAAATAACCAGTTGTTTTTGCCAAATTATGCCATTTCTTTTGTTTTAACTCAGTCTCTCAGGTTCATCTGCATTAGCCTCCCACCACAGCACAAACCACCAGTTCCAAAGCAGAGCAGATTTGGTGATGGAGCAGGTAGGGATTATAACTCCAAGAAATAGGCAGCTGCAAAGGAGCTGATCATGTTTTATGGAGGAAGTATAACTGCTGTTGCTTCCACAAATTAAAATACTAAATTATTCCACTGGGAAGAATCTCAGGATACATAAGCTTTGTTGCCTTCCACCCAGCAATGAGAAATCTCAGTAGCCATTTGGATCCATGAAATAAAATCTCAAAGGAAGTTTCACTGCATAACATCTGAGCAGTGGTACACCAGATTTCAGCTTAAAACCATTCAGATTTCATGATCAAAAATACAAAGGCCTCAATAAGCCTATGTAGAGAAATTTTTTAAAAACTATCACAGAATCACAGAATTGGAAAGGATCTCAGGGGTCATCTCATGGGACCTGCACCTAAACAAAAACTCTCTTTCCAACATACAGAACAAATGGATGTCTGGCTTTTGCTTAAACACTTCCATTGAGGGAGAACCCACTGCTTGACAAGGCAGGCCATTCCCACCTTAAGGGCTTTAACTTTTTATAAAATTTTTTCTTTATTTTAAACCTAAATTTGCCTCTTTGCAACTTTCACTAATTGCTCTGCTTTCTGGGCCTTTGTGTAACAAGTTGGATCCCTTTAAGTACTCAAAAACACAACTAATTTGTCACCCAACCTAAGGGCAACTAGATGGCATAGTAGATACGGTGCTGGACCTGGAGTCAGAAAGGTTCATCTTTATGAGTTCAATTCCGGCCTCAGACACTTACTAGCTTTGTAACCCCAAGCAAGTCACTTTACTCTGATTGCCTTAGTTTCTTCATCTGTAAAATGAGCTGGAGAAGGAAATGGTAAACTCCTCCAGTGTCTTTGCCAAGAAAACCCTAAATGGGGTCATAAAGAGTCAGACATAACTGAACAACAACAAACTGTTCCTCAAAGTCTTCTCCAGACTAAACACTGCCATTTCCTTCAAATGATGTCATGTGGCATGAACTGGAGGGTGCAGTTACCCTCCTATGAACTCTCTCCAGCTTATCCATGGTATTTCTAAAATGTGGACTCTGAAGTAACACAACTCTCCAGGTGTCTGGTCAGGTCTGATCAGGGAAGATCATAGCTGGTCCCTTGCATTTAAGTCTGGACACTAAGCTTGCACTAAGCAAGCTTATATATATGTATATGTGTGTGTGTGTGTATATATATGTATATATATACACACACATATAATATATATATAATGATAATGCAACCTAGAACTCCAGTCACCTCTTGGGCTACCTGAAAATTCTATGATATAAAGAAACAGATTTTTTGTCAAAGAACTTAAGGTAAGGAATGGGTAATGGTGTAGATTTTTAAGTATGGAAGAAAATTAAAATAGTCCCACAGCAATAATCTAGCTATAGCACTTCTGACATTTTACTATTTTTGTGTCCATTAAGAGATAGAGTCTATTTTAGAGACTACTGAGGTTTTAACCTATGCATTACTATAATAGCTAGTATTTCTGTAGCACTTTAAGATTTGCAAACTGCTTTACATATGTTTATCTCATTTTATTCTCACAACAATGTTGGGAGAGTAGGTGCTATAATTATCCCCATTTTACAAATGAGGAAACGGAGAGTAAGAGACTAAGACCAGGATCACAGAGGACCTAAGGCAGGATCTGAATTCAAGTCTTCTTGACTCCAACAGTCCATGAACTGCATCACCTCACTGTGTCTAAGAGCAGTGCCCAGAAAGCACCTGAGGATGAGGTGCGAATCAGAATGGATTAGATGACAAAAATAGAACTCCAAGCTAGATTATCTGACAAAGATCAAAAGGCCCAGGAAAAGGGGCAAGTTCAAATTCTTTGTGCTAAGATCACATAACACATGAGTAGTCTCTGAGTGAACTGTTTTCTCCTCCATCCATTAGCAAAATCAGAGTCTGAATGGCAAAAGCAGCATTTGTGACATTCCCTGGAGGACCTCCAAGAGGGGAAGGCTTGAAATATGGCACTGTCATCAGTGACAAAGAATTTCCATCTGTATTCAAGTTGTTTCAGGGAAAAGTAAGGCTATTTTCACCAAATCAGCTCTCCTAAATTTCCCCAAAAAAGATGCATTAAGTATTAAGGTAAGGGATTCTTCATTCAACAATGAGGGAGGAAAATTAAAGTGTGGAGAGGCTGACTAGTCCCATTTTCTCTGAATACAAGTCTAGCATGATGTCAGCTCATTGAAAAATAGACATAGCTTTTACAAAAATCCAGAGTGGGAGAAAAGTTGAAATTTCCCGTGTAAGGCAGTTACAATGGCAACTTTGGCAAAGCACACTGAGGCCATGGAAAGAGCACTGTCTTGAAAAGCAGGAGCCCTGAAAGAGTCCTGGCTCTGCTAGTGAACTGGCTATGTGAAGTTAGGTCAGTTACAACCTTTTGGGGACCTCAATGCCCTCCTCTATATAATGAGTGATTTGTACTAGGACAGAAGGTCTTAACCTGGGGTCCATGAACTTGCTTTAAAAAAAAAAGTTTGATAAATATATAACTGGTTTCCTTGTAATCCAAAGTATTTTACTTTATGCTTTTAAAAACCTGATTCTGGGGGGGGGGGGGGCAAGACCTTATTAAGCGTCTATTATGTACCAGATACTGTGCTAAAATCTATTAGACAGGTACTATTATCACCATTTTAGAGTTGAGGAATCCGAGTCAGATAGATTGACTTGCCCAGGGTTACACAGCTAGTAAGTATCAGAGGCTGGATTTGAGCTCAGGTCTTCCTAACTCCAGACCCAGTGCTCTATCCACCATACCACCTGGCTCCCAGACTGCCAAAAAGGTCCATGACACAAAAAGGATTAAGCATCTCTGGGGCAGATAGATGTCTAAGGAACTCTTCTAACTCAGATATTCTGTAATGCTCTAAGATGTCCAAGTTCCCTTCCAATTCTTAAGGTTATCTAGAGGCCATAAATTAAGATTACCATTGGCAAGCTTTGGAGCATCATCATTGAGCTGATACCCTAATTATGACACTTCCTCTGTCACCGACTATAGCTTTAAAATTAAAACACTGAGCAGAATGAGCATTACCAGATCTTCTACAGAGTACTGTTAGATTCATATTTATGTGCCATACAATCTCAGTGCTGGATCGAAATTGTCTCAGTAGCCTCCCCACCCCACAAAAAAAGCCCCAGGAAAATTCAAAACCCCTGAATCACCCTGCCAAAGTGAGACTACTTTTGGCCCCTTTCCCAAAGCAAGGAGTTTGAATATCAACCAGCTGCTAATTCTCCAGGAATCTCAGTATCTCTCCCCACCCCCCACCCCCCACCCCCCAAACTAGCAAGAATCAGCACAATCCTGAGAGCCAGGCTCCTCACTCCTTTTCCCCAATCTAATGCCTCATCCTGCTCGACCCAGATAAGAGCCCTATAAAAAACTCACCAACCTTTACTGATTTGAGTGCCCCATTCCACCCAGAGTACCAGTATGGTGCCCGATTTCATCCAAGACTCCAGTAGAGGGTTCAATTCTACCCAGAGGCCCAGGCTCACCTGATCTGGTTTCTTCATCCTTCCTGACTGCCCTGAGGGTCTTCCCCTCCCAAACTGATTTTTTTGAGCAGGTAAACTAGGCCATCTGTTGCCTCAATTCTTACCTAGCTTTTAATCACTGAACAGGTGCTGCCTTAGACAAATTGAGACCTGGGAAAGACCTTAGCTTATAAAAGCCAAGGTCTCCCATTGCTTCCAGGGCCCATCACCAGTCGTCCTGACCTATGCCTTGCCACTGGACCCTCATGAGGAGTAGAGAATAAGGCTGATGACTTTGCAGAGCCCTGCCTCACTTAAATCCAATTCACTTGCAAGTCAAGACATCACCTTCCTAATGTCCTCTTCAATAACGAAGGACAAACAACAATCTATTTATTGGATGTCCCCATAATAAAGCTAGCTTGCTTTACTGTCTTCTTTTAAGTTCCATGTTTCCTTATACTACAGTACTGATATCCAGAATCTTACTCAACATATAATAAGACATGCATAGGGATCTAAAAGGCTCATTGTGACTATCTCTCTACCTTTAGAAAGGACTTTGCTCACCAACTTCCTTTGGCATCATGATACATTATTGTACAATATCATAACTGGGAAGTTCTTAACATCTAGCTGAAATGCTTCTTACCATAAATCAATTCTGTCTTTTGGGGTTGCATTATTCAGTTATATATTATTGTTGTTTGTCCTTCGTCCTCAAAGAGGACCAAAATAACATTACAATGTCAAGGTTAAGGTACAATGTGTCCCACTGTGGCTGATCAGACCAATACGAGCTTGGAAGGCTCTACCAGGAGTCAGGTGTAAATAGTCTATGTGACCACTTGGGAGGGAAATGTCTCTAAATTTGTGCATCTCATATTTCTTTTGAGCTACTCATAAAACACAGCACCTTCTTTGATGCAGCCACACTATACTGGGCAGTCTTGTGCCAGTGTCTGCCATCTCTCACAATTGATACCAAAGTTCTTCAGAGAGACCTTGAGACTGTCCTTGTATTGCTCCTTTTGACCACCATGTGAACACCTGCCCTTGTGTGAGTTATAAATACAGTTTTATCTGCAAAATTAGGGAGTTTGGCTAGATGGTCTCAAAGATCCATTTATTATGTATATTGTATTATTATTTTATTATATATTATTTATCTTTGGGTGCCCCACAGTACCTAATAGTGTTTGCCCATAGTAGATTCTCAGTAAATATTTATTCAGAACAAGTGGTCATTCTGTAGAAAACTCAATAACCCAACGGTAGGCACTGACTAGATACACATATGGTCTATGTGGTCCAGGACATAAATGATGAGTCATACCTTTTAGAGCTGGAAGGGACCTTAGAGATCAAATCTGACCCCCTTATTTTACAGATGAGGAAACAGATTCAGAGGATCAAAGTAGCAGAGTAAGGATTTAAATCCAGAGCCTCAGATTCTAAACCCAGTCCTCTGTCCGGACTGCTGTGTTCTGGTCTGCTGTTTGTAACTTAGCCAACTGTGTAATTATGCTATTCCTCAGCTTCTTTATCTACAAAAGAGAAATGCCACTCATAGGCATGCTAGAAGGCAAGTGAGAGGCAGGGCAGTACAGTAGGGAAAGTGCTAAATATGGAGGAGTCACGAGACCAATGTTTGACCCTCATCTCAAACAATGTGTGACTTAACTTCTTGGAACCCCAATTTCCTCATCTGGAAACTTGATAATATCTTTACTACCATCTTCACCAGATCGTTGTAAGGAAAGCACTTTGCAAACCTTAAAGCACTGTAGAAATCTGAGCTATTTATTTATTTCAAAGCCTGAGCAGCACTTAATTAATGAATTAACTCAATAAGCATTTACTAACACCTACTGACTTTATAATACTACTGTATGAGGCACAATGGGAATACGCAGCAGAAGACAGGGTCCTTGCCTTCAAGGCTCAATCTAATTGGACAGACAAGACAAACTTACATGAGATAATTAGAGAATACAAGATAAGAGCATACTGGATAATGGAGTACAATCACTGTGTAAGTGCTGAGAGAATACAAACCAAAGGAGTGAGCACACTGGCTGAGGTTTGCCAGGGAAGGCTTCTTAAATGAACTTTGGAGAAGTCTTGAAGAAATGGCCAGTGATGTGGTGGGTCAATCTGTGTGGTGGGTCACTATATGGCTGTTAATCCACTAAATATTTTAAAAGCAATCTACTCTGAAAGGTCCCACCGTTCACAACACATGTGCACACACAAGCCTCTCTACATTAATCACAAACGTGCTTTAAGATGCAACTCCTTCCCTCTTCAAGAACTCAGGTGAGAATACTACCTGGGGACTTCTCCAAAAGGTACTAAGAGATCACAATGAAGTCCTGTGAGTTAACAGAAATACCAATGACCAGCTCAGTACCAGAATAGTTGCTAGAAGAAAATTAGCATCAGATTTGTGAAAAAGAAACATCAACCCCATCCGGCCCTGGCCAATGCAGTCTCTGAGAAAGGACAAGATCTGAGGAGTGTGGCAGCTCTGCTGACTTTGCACTGAAATTTTCAGCTTAACTACCCTCCTGTTCGAAAAGGGCAGGCTAAAGCCCTCAGGCAGTCTTCTGTTCTGAAAGGGCTGACAGTAGAGTCTCAACTGAGTGAATACAAATATGAGAAGACCTCTTTCCTCCTCCTTCTCCCACCCCACAGCCCATTACATTCCAACAGAGAAATCTGCGCAGCTTAGAATCATGACAACCTCACATAACTTTTGCCCTCACCTTCCTCTCCCCACCCACCAGCCCCAAAGGAAGGTTATCATGTGATCTGGAAGGAGAGGGGGTGGGAATGGGAGAATAATCATAATATTATTTCCCAATCAGGGGTCTCCCATGGAGCCAGCTGGACTGATGGTGACCTTCAGCTGCTTTTCTTGGAAAAAATGTACTTGAATTTCTCACACCATAACACTAAGCCAATTCCTGCCTTCATGAATGATGCTAACAGCACCTGCAGTTCCACAATGAAAAATATTGCAGTATTTCAAGGAGATGGGAGCAAGGGTAGGAACGAGAGAGAAAGAGAAATGTAGAAAGATGCCAATGGCCTGCATTAAAAGGTTTACTACCATAACCTGGGATGCAGTATCCAAGGACAGTGATTACTGCCTAAACTTTAATGGAGCTAATCCTTCCAAATGTCAACAAATTACTGCCCCCAGCCATTTAAAAGTCACAAATCTAATGCAATAATCCTATTGGAATTACAATGAGTGAAAAAGAAATTATTAGGGGCCTAGGGTTTTTGTGCAGTGAATTAAGTCTCTATACAAACTAGTCCTGATTATTTGAAAATTAAAGGCCCAGATAGACATTCTATTATTCTGCCACTTGCTCAGGACTGGAGCAAAGACTCATTATTGTCCTGTCTCTACTGGAAGTGTTTTCTAAAATTCCTACAAGGTAACAATAACATTTTTATGCTAAATGCTGCAGGGATTTTTCATTATTAATATTATTTGTTAGCAAATCCTCTGACTACTGAATAGCTCTGAAATTGGAAAGACTAAATTGCAATTATCTCAGACAAAAAACAAGTGTAATTTTAGAACATACAAGTGAAAACAGGTTTAAAAAAACAAACAAACAAAAAAATCTGTTCCTGGATTGATTAAAGGGAATTTGTCAGATATGACATCTCCAATATTAATAAGCACCTAGAATGCACTTTCTCTTTTAGGTGTTTAGTAAAGTGACTTCAGAGAAAAAAAATCAGGATTTCCATATCCTTGCTTTTTAACTGGAGATGGGATATCAGAAAAGAAGCACAAATGGCCCAAAGTTCAGACTTAAACTTGGGTCCTCAGTTCCTCAGAATCCTAGCCTAATCTTTTCTTCCATGCCTTTGATTCAGTGATCCTGATTTTCCCCAATATGATTGATTTATTATTCCCAATTTCTGTCATTTCCAGAGGAAAAGCTGAAGGATCATAATTCAGGCATTATTGCTTAGTGTAGAAAGACTTCCTCCCACTAGACTGGAGGTGGAGAAAAATCTGGTGGAAGCTTTACTTGCCACAAGTAGCAACACGGTCTAGATGGTCCATAAAAAGGAGATTCTGGAAATCAGAGTTCATCATAAAGAAAAACTTCTCAACAAGATGAGCTGTCCAAAAATGAAATGGTACAATACGGGGTAAGTTATCTTCACTAGATGTCTTTAAACAGAGACATGAAGCTAAGAATATGGTAGATAGGATTTTGAGTTTGGGTAGGCATTAGACTATGACCTCTGAGGTCCCTTTGTACTGTGAATCTGTGATTGTAGAATTATTTTGCTGTATCATGAAGGGCTATTATCTTAAAAATATACATATTAACCTTGTGCCCTAATTTTCATATCTATAAAATGAGAGAGAATGGCCACTGATTGTAGCATATTTACAAGGTGAAAAGGGGCTGTGCTTGTACAATCATTGTCATTTAAAGTCCAAAAGGTTTACCAGAATACATTTATTTTCTATAATCTAACCCCACCCTCCTGAAGCATCCACCTATAGTAGGAAACTGAATATCCAGTCCATGTGATGCTACAGATCCTAAAGTTTCTCAACAAATGGTCTTTAACAGATAAAGGAGATAGAATAAATCAGCATTATTTACAACTCTCCTGGAGTCAGTAGTAATTTGCAGGATAAATCCAGAGCAATATTGAAAGTCATTATTGCAGACATTATTCATTTACTGAACAAATAGAAAATGCAAAGCAGTGATGAGAGATTCACAGATGAATGGTATAGTCCCTGCCTTCAAGAAGCTTGCCACTAGAGGTAGTGAAGTATATTATAATGGGCACTGGATTTGAGTCAATTCCTGATCTAGAAGGCAGCTAGATTGCAAAATGGATAGAGCACCAGGCCTTGGAATCAGGAAGACCCAACTTCAAATCCAGGCCCACCTATTTCCTAGCTATGGGACCCTGGGCAAGGCACTTAACTTTTGTCTGCCTCAGTTTCTTCAACTGCCAAAATGGGAATCATAATAACATCTACTTCACAGGGTTGTTTTGGGGGTCAAATGAGATATTTGTAAAGTGCACAGTGCCTGCCATCTTTCATAAATGATTGTTTCCTTCCTTCCCATTGTTTGCCACTCATGTTACTTTGGGCAAGACACAACCTTTCTGAGCCCCAGTTTTCTCATCCATAAAATGAGGTGGTTGGACCAGATCCAAAGTCCTGTCCAGCTCCGAATCAATGACCCAGTCATTGACTAGCTAAATATAGTTGTTCATCTAAAGCGTGTACACAAGTACCACACAGAAGAAGATAAGGGCATAAGAGAATTTAAAAACAAGTTCTGAGAGAAAGCAGGGACCCAATCACTTTTGCCTCTGGGGGACAGGGGAGAGAAGGAATCTGGGAAGTCTTCACAGAGAAGGTAGCATTTCAGCAGGACCTTGAACAACGGGTAGAATTTCAACAGGTAGAAATGGAGGAGGGTATTCCCTATGTACATAGAGGGGTCAGGAAGAGAAAGAAGAGCAGTCTTATAAGAAGGTGATGATTTCAGTTTTGGACAAGTTGAGATTGGTGTGGTTAAAGTACGCCTAGAGGGAACGGGTCTAATAGGCACTTAGAAACATGGAGTTGGAGCTCAAAAGAATGGGTTGTAGACACAGATCTAAGATTCATCCACACAGAAGTGATAAAAATAGCAAGAAGAGTAGATATGACATCATCAAGGGAGAGGGTCTACAAAGAAAAGAAGGGTAGGACTTGTCTTTGATATTTTTCATATTTAGAAAGTAAGAGGAAGAATGGGAACCAGGAAAGAAGTGGTCAGATTGGTAAGACAAGAACCAAGAGAATTCATTGTTATAAGAGCCAAGGCAGAAAAAGGGACCAAGAAGCACTTAGATCTGGAGCTGGAAGGGACCTTAGAAGCCATTTTACAGATAAGAAAACTGAGGCACAGAAAGGTCACACAGGTAGTATGTGGCTGAGTCAGAATTTTAATTCAAGTTTTCACCAGGAAATTTGAGTGTTATGAGAGCCAAGGGAGAAAAAGATACCCAGAAATAGGCAACAGTATCAAGGTTGCAAAGATGTCGGAGGCAGAGATTAAGCTAATAAAAAGTTCACTGGATTGAGCAATTAGGAGGTCACTAGTGACCCTAAAAAAAGCAATTTCTTCCCAAAACATAGTAAGCAGCAGGGAACTCTGAAAAAAAGTCACCTGTGAGCATATGTGCATGTAGATGCCTAAAACTCCCAACATAGAAGGGTACCACTAAAATCCTACTCCAATGCCTTAACATGGTTTGGAGGAGATGGAGAGGTGAGAGGTCCTTGAAGACTATGCCAAAAGTGTTCATGAAGAAGCTGCCTTGGGGCCTGACTACCTTTAGGAATTTGACTCTTATCAAGCTAAAAAGGATCCAAGACATGCCTATGGATGTCCCCTATGACCACAAATAGCCTACCTAAAATTTCCTACCTAGCTTCACTCCTCTGGATTCTCCATCATGGCCCTATGCCTGGTACCTTCCTCCTTCCCCACCCCTGCAACCTGCTGGGATTTTTTTTTCAGCTTCCTTTTTGTGCATTGTCTTCTCCCGTTAGATTGTAAGCTCCTTGTGGGCAAGGACTATTTTTTGCCTTTTTTTGTATCCCCTGTGCTTGGCACAGTACCTGGCACATAGTAGGCATTTAATAAATGTTTATTGACTGGAGAAGTTCATCATCAAGTTGGTCATGGTGTAGAGAATTCTTCAGCCACAGCAAACTCTCAAAGACAATCTAGTAACGTTTATAGTTGCAGTAAATTATAGACCATAGATGTCTAAGTATATGCTGATTCAGCTTGTGGGGAAAATTATGAAATAGAACATCATATCTGTGATAAGCAATGAGAATAGGAAATTCATGTCTATAATGAAACATGAGGTTTGTGGCTAAAAAAATACATTATATGAACGTAATGGAACATTATTATACAGCAAGAAATTGTGAAAGAGATGAATGTAGAGAAACCAGGGAAGAACTGTATAAACTGATGCAGAATGAGGTGAACAGAACCAAGAGAACAATTTGTGCAACTACCAACAACATTATAAAAGCAAACATCGAAACACTTAAAGAACTCTGATCAATCCAATGACCAACCAGAATTCCAGAAGACCAATGCTGAAACATGCAATCTACCTCCTAACAAAGAGGTGATGGACTCAAGATGTAGAATACGATACATTTTTGCACATGGCCGATTTGGAAATTTGTTTTGACCACACACATTTGTTACAAAGATTTTGTTTTTTCTTTTTTGGGGGAGGTGGAGTTTGAAAAGAGAGAAGATAAATGCTTTATTAGTTTAAAAAATAAAACTTTTAAAGAAATATTAATAGGGGGCAGCTAGGTGGCGTAGTGGATAGAGCACCGGCCCTAGAGTCAGGGGGATCTAAGTTCAAAGCCAGTCTCAGACACTTAACACTTACTAGCTGTGTGACCTTGGGCAAGTCACTTAACCCCCTTGCCTAGCCAAAAAATATAAAATAAAAATGAAGAAATATTAATGACTCTCATAGCTTCTAAACTGAAATTTCTAAAGTGCTGATCTAAACATGTCACTCTCCCTCAAGAAGCTTTAGTGGTTTCACACTGTCTTTAGGATAAAATGTAAACTTCTCAGTTTGAAATTTAATGATCTTCAAAAATCTGGTTCCAAACTATCTTTCCAGGCTGATTACACATTATTCCTTTTGCTGCATTCTATGCTCCAGCCAGACTGGCCTATTTGCTCTTCCTTCCATACAACCTTATATCTCCTAGGCCTGTGTCTTTGCCTAGGCTCTCCCCTAAGTTTGAAAGGCTCTCCTTCTTCCCTCTTACCTCTCTTCAAAGCTCAGTTCAGGCACCACCTTCAAGACACCTTTCTAATTTGTTAATGCTTCTCCAAAATAAAAAGTGAAAAAATTAATTTTATATGCATATACAGAGTGTTTTTGGAGGGATGAATACATACTGTGCCTACACATACATATGTATCATATTTACATATTTACAAACATCTCCCCAGAGTAGAAAGTAAACTCCTTGAAAGCAAATATCTCACTTTTATAATTATATCCCTGGTACTTAGCATGGAGGCTGACACATTGCAGGCATTCACAAAACGCTTATTGATTGATTGCCCAAGTTCACACAGGAACAGAGCTAGGATCTTTGAAAAGTTTGATTTATCGGGGCTTTTTAAAAATATTCATTACTATCTCTTTTGAACCAAATAATTCTGAAGTGAGTAGGTGTGCCTGGTATTATTATCCCCATTTTACAGATGAGGTAACTGAGACTGAGAAAAGTTGAATGACTTGCCCAAAATAACAAAAGGTAAGAAGAGTCAAGGCAAGATTCAAACCCAATTCTTACTAACTCCAACCCCCATGTTCTGCCCACTAGGTCATGCTGCCTATCTCTGGCTGCTTTGCCTTCTATACCAGAAAAGGTTCAGTGACAGAGTAACACATGTTTATTTGTATCACAAATGTGGCCTCCCTACTATGCATATCTCTAGTGGAGCCATAAGAGTAGGAAAAGGACTAGATGATTCAGAAATTCTGCCGTTGCCACTAGATATTGACAAATGGCAAGTCACCAATTGCTCTCTAAACTTTCATTTCCTTACCTGTAAAATATGGGGAAGAAGTATTTTTTAGTAGGGTCTACTATGTGCCAGGCATTGTTTTACAAATATTATATCATTTGATCCTCACAACTCTGAAGTAGGCACTAGTCATTTTCTCATCAGCAAAACAAGGATGAGAAGATGTAAGGCATCTACCCCACAGCTGCCATGAGAATCAAATGAGATGATGTAAAGTGCTCTATGTTATTGTTGTTCAGTCATATCCAACTCTTCAAGACCCCATGTGGGGTTTTCCTGGCAAAGATACTTGAGTAGTTTTGCCATTTCCTTCTCCAGCTCATTTTACAGATGAGGAATCTGAGGCAAACAGGGTTAACTGACTTGTCCAGGGTCACACAGCTATTAAGTTTCTGAGGTCAGATTTGAACTCTGGAAGATGAATCTTCCAGACTCCAGAACCAGCCCTCTACCCATTTTGACACCTAGGTGCCCCAAAGTGCCTCACAGCTATTATTATAGTGATACTTGAGACTTATAAGTTCTTTTAAGTTCACCTTTGACAGAGACCTGAGACGTAGCATTTGGGAACTAATGGGAAATGCACATCAAGAACTGAATTTTGAATGTGAGGCTAGGTGATGTAGCAGACCTGTCACTTTCAGCCTCAGCTTCCTTATCTGCAAAATGGGGATAATAATAGCAACCTCCTTCCCAGGGTTATTGTGAGGATCAGATGAGATATAATAATTGCACATAGTAAGTGCTATATAAATGTCAATTATTACTGTTACTGTTATTATTGTTATTAGTGCCACTATCTTCCAAGGAGCCCAGTTCTTGCATGAGTCCTGGGTTCAAAGTGCTTGTTGACCCCTTTAGGCTTTTAGAGTACCTCTGTGTCCTCTGACCAAACTTACCACCAGAGAATACTGAGGAGATTGGAGATCTAGGTATGAATTCTTCAGCAAGAGACTTTGAATCTCTTTGACCAACTTGCTCATCCATCAAATAAATGTAATTCAATAACATTTGCTACCTATCCCAAAGGAATTATGTGAGGATTCATGAAGCAGTACTATATCTAGAAAGTGCTTAGGGGACAAAGGGTGAGCTATAGAAACCACCATTACTTTGAATAGAAACCAGAAACCTGGTGAGGCATAAAAGCTATCAGCCTCTTGCCTACTTAACTCTTGCCTACAACTGGACCTCACACAGCACATTTCTATTAAGAAAAAGAAACCTAAAGCACTTTGCAAATTGTCATCTGAAAAAAAAAAAATCTACAACATGCTACTGTTTGCATGAATTCCATGGTTTTACAAACAGGATAACTTGGGCACAGAGAGGGCAGAATTGTTTTCTTCCATGGGAGGAGAGAAAGGGCTAAGAAAAAGCAAACCTGTCTTTAGATAACATGACTTCTAATCTTGCCTTTCCCATTAAGGATTTTGACCTGTCCACAGAATCACCTAGTAGTGCTAAAAAACCTGAGTACATTCTGGTATCAATCAAAATGGTCATTTTTGCTAATTACACCCAAAATCACTTTTCTCTCTTCAATGTTCAAACTCTACATGGTTGAGTCACAATGACGCCTCTTGTTCTTATGAAACTTAACTCCTCCTGTGCCCAAGGGCCACAGAGGTACACAGTTTGCTCATAAATGCAGCTAGAAGAAGAAAGGATTGATTTTAAAGCCATATGGCCCTTGTTGCAGCAGAGAACATGGCATTTAATTGGTTAAAATGACTGTAAATTTTAAAGACAGAACAGTAATTATAGTTAATCTGAGGGTGCAACCACCAAAATTTTTCTTTCCTAAATAAAACACAAAAATCTTGAATCATTATTCCAGCTGTTGATGTTGAGAAGAAATACATGTAGTTAAAAATTGAGAATCCACACATATACCTCATTGCTAACAATGAGCTAATCAAAAGCATCCTTGTTCCTGGTTAAGTATTGTACATTTTCCTGCACTAAAAGTCATGCTTCACTGCATAGCTCCACATATAAAACGCAGGCTACTTACATAGCAGTCAAGTGTGGCATTATGTAATATTCATGTGTACATTTAAAGTGATACCTTCTGACTACTGCCTAAGAATGAAAGCATTTCTTGACCTGCCTGGATCACTGCAAGATCGTATGGAAAGTTGATTCATGCCTGCTATAATGCTGTTTTGGGAACATTCATTTCTCTCTGGCAAAGTAATCAGTTTTGCTAAGTTCCTTGTATTTCATAATATAAATAAAAACTGACAAATATTTTGGGCTGACTCTTACTAGAACACAGATGAAATTTCCAGCCTGCTTCAATTGCTTGGATAGGCACAATGGTGCAGTGAGTAGAGCTCTGGACCAGTAGTCAGGAAGACTTCAAATTCTGCCTTAGATACTTCCTAGCTATATGACCAGGTACCAGTCACTTAATTTCTCAGTTTCTTTATATGTAAAATGGGCATAACAGCTCCTACCTCACAAGGCTGCTACAAGGATCAAATGGAAAAGTACCTACAGCACTTTCCAAACCTGAAAGCTCAATTTAAATGTCAGCCATTCTTCAATAATAATAAAAATCCACCCATAAAACTCAACAGATGCATTTTATTTCCATCCTTTGTTCCTTCTAATTGTAGGAACAATATTCTTATTGTAGATGGTCATCATAGACCTTAGTGGTGCTCTGGTCCAACACATAGTCCAATACTCTCACTTTACAGATGAGGAAGTTTAAATGACTTTTCCAAGATCACAAGAGTAGTAAGTAGAGACATGAAATTTGAACCCAGTTTCTTCTGTTGGCTTTATTCCCCTCCCCCCCCTTTTTTTTTCCTGAAAACAGTACATGTTCATTCTGATTTACCATTACACTAATTATAACCCTTAAAGAGTAGCATACAGGACCCATTCTATAAAAAAGGCATCCTTGGGAATGGCCTAAAGGGATCTGGTATTGCTGAAACTAATTATGGCTTCCAAATATAACATTTAATGTCTCAAGGTACCACACAACCTTTTATCAGATAGCACTATTCTGGCAAACCTAAAATTAATGGGCAAAACAGCCTTTTAAATACATTAGAATTTATTTTTAGTTTGCTGACTAATTTTATTATGTGACTATGAATGGTGTTTGAAATCCTCTTCCATTGTCCTCCATTAAAATATAACATTCTGACAACAATTCAAGAGTTAATTATTATTTCTGAGCTAAATTCTGCAAATCTTGAAAACAATTCTCCTGATGGTGATTTCCAACATTCAGAATTTTACCACCTTTGTTGGTGTTTGTATACAAACAAGCTAAGCATTCAGATAGTTACTCCCTCACTCTCCTTTACAGGATCACAAATACTCCATTCCAAAAGTCACAGAAATAAAAACTGGGAAACGCCTCTGAATAAACAGCATCAGAAAATCCTCGAGAGCAATTTCTTCTTTTTCTTGACACCTCTCTGCCCCAAACACCCAAGAAAACTCTTTGAAGGGGGAGAGTAAATATTATCATTTGATAGTACTTGGACCCAACAGGGCAAACACGATTGCATTGTGTTACATTCTCAGAGCCCTGTTGGCCATTCACTACACACCACCACTGTGAGGTTGCTATGGCAGAACCCAATGTGTATTAACACTCAATCAGTTCTGGAGCCCTAGGACGCCTCTTCTGGGCTGTTCCCCTTAATCTTTCTGCACAATACAACGCTATTAAAAACAAATAAACAACTAACTTCAGGATGTAAGATTCTGGGAGAAGGATATTAACTGGCAAAGAGAAACACCGATACTTAACTGATATTTGCTTTCACAGCCTTGGCAGGTTGGTTTGTTTGTTTGTTTTAGATCTTCAAGGAACACGGGTGGAGGAAAGAAACCTGACTCCGAATTTGAAAGACGAAAAAAAAAGCCTAGGGTCTCGCGGCAACGTGGGGATGAGAAAAAGAAAGGATGAGAGGAAGTGCCATCAGCATATTCCAAAGTCTGTCAAACATCCTGACAGAATAGATATTGTTGTTGTGTCTGCTAGCAATGCATGACTACGGGCAAAAAGGAGGAACTGAGAGAAAGGTATAGAAGGATATAAGGTCTGGGAGGGAGGAATTTACAAAATCGGGGGGGGGGGGGGGAATGCAGCACCAAGAGCATCCCCGGGTCTGAGAACCCCAGACTAGGAATATCCCTCTGGGATAGTTAAGTTCAGCTCTCCTGGGCAAACCAAGCCAGCGCTTAGGTGAAAACGTAGCAGAACGGCTGTGGAGTTGCTCGCTACCAGCGCTTATAAAATAGGTTAGAAACTGCCCGGCGACTGGAGGACAAGCATTCAGGGGCTGCCCTCTGAGAACCGTACCCAGAGGAAATGCCTCGGGATGCCCAAGGGACTCAGGTTCGTGCCCAGCCCCTCTCGCCCCCTGAGCTCCTCCCCTCTGCATATTCTCCCTATTTCTCCACAGGCTGGCTCCCTCTTCCCCTCCCCCCAACCCCAGCTCTCCCTGACAGGGGCCGGCCTTACCTTGCTGGAAAAGGGGCCCGGGAGAAGCAGCTTTAGAATCTGTCTCTTCAGCTCCACCAGGCGGGCATTGCAGTTCTCGCACCAGACGCCGCGGTCCGAGCCTGGAGAGGAGCCGCCCCCGCTGCCCGAGCCTGGGGAACCTGTGCCAAAGCCTGGCGAGCCGCCCAGAGAACCAGGCGAGCTGGTGCCGATGCCAGGGGAGGCAGGTCCCGGGGAGCCCGTAAACGAACTCGGGGACGAGGTGCCTGAGCCAGGGGACGGGGTACCCGACGAGCCGAGCGCTGAGCCGGCACCCTCGGGGTTAGGCCGGCTCCCTGCCCGGGACTCTTCATAGGCTTTCCTGTACCAGCTTTCGGGGGAGAAGGGGGCGGCGGTCTTGGTAGGGGAGCAGACTTCGTTCACCTGGAGAGGGGTAGAGACGCGGGGTTTAAGCGGATGCATGGACAGTTCGCTCCGGCGTGCGTGGCTGTGGCTGTGTGTGTGTATGTGTGTGTGTGTGTGTATATGTGTGTGTGTGTGTGTGTGTGCACGCGTGTACGTGGATGTATGCTTCTCAGGATCGTTTCAAGTTCAGGCACCGCTGCTGCTCGCGGCCAAATGCTCCCTCCATCAAATCTCTTTAATTGTCCTTAAGTAAATGCAGACAGCCAGTGTGCAGCCTACCTGAGAGACCTGCACCCAAGTACCAGGTTACACCGGGCGTCTGTAAACACCTTGGATGGGGCGTGGAAAGCCACGAACAGGGGCATAAAATGACTTAGGTAATGAAGAAATTTCCGCGCCGCCGCCCATTTTACAGCAGTCCAGAGTATCTCGCTTAGCCGGGTCCCCTCTGTGCACCTCCCCCACCCAGGGACAAGCACCCACGCGTGAGATCCCAGGAGCCCCTGTCTTGAAGAAACCCCAAATAAGGGAACTTAGGACTTAACCCTACTCGATTTGATTCATTCAAGCTAAAGCGTCAAGGTTCCCAGTTAGTCCTAAGTTTAAGTCAAAGGCTAATACCGCGGGAGGGAAATGATTAGAGGAACATCAGAGAAATCCCAAAACACCGAAATTTAGTTCAACTCTGCTGAAATATGCAGCAATGCTGCAAAAGTTATAGGGAGGAGGGACGCTTTTAAAATCATGCAGGAAGGAGAGGGCTTCTCATACCCTTCCAGACATGCAGTTAGGCTTGCTCTTGCCCACTCATTTATACTGGACTCCCTTAGCTGAACTGCACACAGAGATCCTTCTGCTGCCGTATCAGAAAAAGGGAAAGCAGGGACGCTTAGGATGTTAACATGCAGCTTAATAAGGTTAACCTGTTTGTATCATTTGTTACATGTCAGGTTACAGAGAGTCAGCGACAGAACAGGGGGATATTTTAAAACCCTCGGCGCAGATGGTTCTAAAGCGTCTCTGCACGTTATTGCGGACAACTTACCCCGTATTTTCTGCTCCTGGTTGTGACTGCGATCCTCTCTTTATTCCCAGCCACAGAATTCATGGTGACTTTGACAAAAAAAAAAAAAAAAAAAGACTGTCTAAAATGTTCCACCAATGTTACATCAAAAGAGAAAATCTTCAAACCCAGAAAAAGGTTCACCGATTGTATGGAGATGTATGCATGCTCTGCCCTAAATTCGAGGTTTCTTCATTGAAAAAAATAACCAAATGAAATGAACGGTAATTGGCCTCAGAAGTGATACCACCAATTTTCAGCCAAAGCTGGGATGGGTGCTTTATATTCTTTCCCCCTTTCTCTTCAAATCATTTTTCCCCTCGTTGTCTTCGGTTTCCTTCACTTATACTCCTTATTTTCCCAGAACCGGTAACATCCAGATAATTAGCATTTCTCCTGGCTCCGCAAATACAGTTTTCCTCCGCAATTGAAATTTAAAAAAAAAAAATCAATGCACATATGCACAACACACACGTACGCGCACACTGGGTAGCTGCAGAAAAGGTAAAAAGCAGAGAGGTTCTGCCTCGCCTCGAAGCAGGGACTTCTCCCTCCCTCTGCTGAGTGGTGTTGTGGTAACTTGTTTCCTTCAGCAAGGTTTGCAACTGAGTTAAAAGAAATCCTCCAAAAATATAAGGATCCAGCGTTGGGGAGGAGCTTCGGAGACTCCTGGAGCCAATATCCTTCTCCCCATTTGTGCCTGACAGTTTAGCGAGGAGGTTCTGGCTATAGGAACGTTCCCCGGTCAGCGGAGGAGCTGCGGAGCATGTGTACGCAAAGCCTAGAGAGCCTCAGAGAACACTTCACTGCAGTCCCGGGAAAGGCATGTGCTGCCGCTGCTGCAGCTGCTGTTGTAGCAGCAGCAGCGGCGCGGATCCATTTTATTTTGCAGCACTCCAGAGTGACATTGAGATCTGCTGGGGCTGGTTGGTTTGTTTGTTTGTTCCTTTAAGAAGGAGTCAGAGGAGAGAAGGGGGGAGGAAGGGAAGTCTAACGCGTCCCTTTTCGGGAAGTTACTGGGGAGTGATTCGAAAGTGTTAAGGAAACCACGTCTCCAGCGTCAAGCTGCAGCCGACGGCGGGGAGGCTCGACCCCCGCGGCCGCAGGCACTGCTGCCTCTTCCCCACCTCTTCTCTCCTGCCCTTTCCCCTTAACCGGCTTTCGATTTTTACCTTTAAAACCAGGGCTTGCAAAAAATACTGGGCCACGGACCTGCCCGGCCCTCCCCGCCCGCCCTTTGTTCTCTCGCCACAAACCTAGTGAAAAGGGTGGATTTCCCTAAAAATTGTTCGGTTTAAGCCTCGGATGGTGGTTCCTACTGTTCATCTCCTTTGCCTCCAGCTCTGCACCCCATCCCCAAGGACCGGCACAGGGAACGCACCTCCCCGCCTCCCTCGCCCCTCACCCCGAGCTAAATTAGCCAAGGTATGGGCAGGTGACACTTGGGGCCCGCTGGAGAAACCCCCTTAATGGAAACTCTGGAAGCCTTGGCCCCAAGACACCTACAAACAGTCCCCCTCCCCATACACGTGGCGTGTCAAGGGTTCCAATTCTCTGCCCTCCCCTCCCTCTCGGCTCTCCCCCGGCGCAGGTGCCCCTGAGGGCAGGATGCTGGCATATGCCGGGCCTCCACACGTGGCTGCTCTGGGGTGTCATTTTTAATTTCCTGAGAGCGACATTTCTTCTGGTGAGCTGGCAGGTCTGTTTTGTTGTGACCTTTAATTAACACACCGCTAGACGCCTCTCGCTGGGTCTGCTGTGTTCCCGGATCACGTGTTGTGTAATGGCATCCGTGCGCCTGGAGATTAGGACTGAGGGATGGGCCGGGGGAGCAAAAGGGTCAGCCAGAGCTCGTGCCTAACAGCTTGCTTCCCCTCCGGGTTCGGGATAAGGCCCTGAGGTGGGGTAAGGGTGGGAGGGGGAAGGCAGGTGTCATGCTCCAGGTGGAGGGTAAAAGCCTTGCAGCCCTCAATCCCCGAAGTCTCTGAGTGGGAATCTTTCACAGCCACCTAAGCAAGATAAGAAGTCAAGTCAGCAAACATCTATTAAGCGCCTACTAGGTGCCCGGCACTGTGCTAAGCAATGGGGATACAAAGAAAAGCCAAAAAAAAAAGTCCCTGCCTTCAAGTAGCTCACAGTCTAATGGAGTCAAAATGAAGATTTCCACGGTTGAGTGGAAGTTTCCAGTACGTTTCTTCTTCTAATGAGAAAGAGATCAAATCAAAAGAGGGCCTTATGGAGGCAGGTACACGCCCAAGGTATCTATCCTCTAAGTGAAACTACACAACACACATGACACACACCTTCAGCTACATTTGCATTCCGCCAAAGGAGCTGCAAGAAAGATCATTGCCATTAGTGACGCGTTGCTTATCAACCTAAATACAGCGCATCTGTACTCACAAGACGAAATGGACGAGTTGATAAAGGGGGGCGGGGGAGGGGAACCACCTTGCAGATTTGTCAAACCGAACCGCGTCTGATTCGCATCCTCAAGTAGCTGCCGCTGGAGTATTTGGTGGGACGTGAGCGCTCTCTGTTGCCCAAAGTCTGTAACGGAAGCCCTTAAACAAACTAGTTTGGGATTTTGGATGTTTGGTTTTTTACCCCATCTTTTGCTTTTATAATTATGATAGTTGAAGGATGGAGTGGGGAATGTTTTCTGAGCCAGATAAAAATCTTTCCTAACTCATTATTTGTTTTCTTTTTTATTAAACCGACGTGACTGCAATAGTGATCCACTGTAATGTGTTGAATGTTGTACAAAAATATTGTTTCTTCCTATGCTGGGATGCTAAAAGTGTTACTCAGGAATGGGGAACCTGCGACCTCGAGGCTACATGTAGCCCTCTAGGTCCTCAAGTTCAACGCACTCTCGGGGCCGCAGGTTCCCCATCCCTGGTGTTACTTCTCAAATAAACAATTCGAATCAGGCAGAACTGGCTTCCAATACTACATCGCACATCTAACTAGCAGTGTGACCTTGGGCAAGTCTCTTAACCTCTCTCATTTGTAAAAAGGAGGAGCTTGGACCAACTGGCCTCTTGGGTCCCTTTCAGCTCTAACTCCATGAGCCTATGTTCCTCCTTCTTCAGGATAATGATACTTACTGTTTCTAGGTACTTCATTCCTTCATGTAGAATCTTAAGTTCTTTGGGCAGCAATGGATCCAGAACTAGGCCAGAAGTCAGAAAGACCTGAGTTCAAATTTCACCTCAGACAGTTACTAGCTGTGTGATCTTGAGTAAATCTCTTAACCTCTCTCAGCCTCAATTTCCTCAACTGTAAAATGGGGATAAAAATGGGGATAATAAAAAATAATAATAATAATACCTCCCAGAGTTGTTGTGAGGAGCAAGTGAGATAATTTTTGTAAAGTACTTATAGTGCCTGGTACATAGTAGGCACTATATAAACGCTAGATATTATTATTTGGGGAGTCAGGGAGTATTTTTTTATATCTTCAAACCTAGTATAGCACCTTTCATAGAACAGACACTTTTAAAATGCTTGTTGAATTGAACAGAATTGAATATTAACTTGTCAAGGATGTCTTATGTAAGACACTAGCTGTGTGACTCTAGGCTGGTCACTTAACTCTTATGAGTCTCAGTTTCCTCATCCATAAAATGGGGGTAATAATAGCACCTTCCTACAGGGCTCTTGTATCAAATAAACTAACATATTCAAAGCACTTTGTGAAGCTTTACAAATATCATCTCATTTTATTCTCACAACAACCTTCTGAGGTAGGCTCCATTATGATTCCCATTTTACAGTTGAGGAAACTGAGGAAGATAGCAGTTAAATCACTTGTCCAGGATCACACAGCTAGCAAGTGACTGAAGTAGAATGTGAACTCGGATCTTCCTAATTCCAGATCCAAAGATCTATCCACTGTATTGCCTAGCTGTCTATATGAATGCAAACTATTATTTTTTGTGAACTATTATTATAATATCCCTGTCTACAATTAAGGATTTAGGATCTTAGGATTTAGAGCTGGAAAAATATAAGAGATCATCTAGTCCAGCCCCCTTATTTTACAGATAAGGAACTCAAACCCCAAGAAGTTGTGATTTGCCGGAGGTCTCACAGCTCCTAAGTCACAAAACCAAAGTCTTCTAACATCAAATCCAGTGCTCTTGCCAGCACCACAGACTGCCTATCTATGATCTAAGAATAATTCATCATCTGCATTACCCTAACCCCACCCCCACCCATTGCTGAAACATTCCATGCATACTACTCATTTCACTTATTAGTTATGTAAATAGGGGCAGGGCACTTCACCTCTATTTCCTCATCTGTAAAATGGAATTTACAGTGCTTATGATACCTACCCCACAGGGTTTTTGTGATACTCCAATGAGATGATACATATAAAAGTCCTTTGCAAGCTTTAATGCTAGTTATTACATTATTATTATTATTATAACATCCTTTGGACTTTTTTTTTTTGGAAAAGGACTTTGTTTCCCAGTGCAAACTAAAGGGTTAAATAGCTCTGAATCTCCATCCGAGAGTTGTTAGTGTCATTGGGTATTTTGGATTTGGGGATGGGAATTGTTTTTTAACATGCAAAATGAAAATCAAAATTCAACTGCTAGTTGCTAAAGAGAATGCCGAATGCAAGGACAGATACCACTTCTCCTTAATATTTTTTCCTTTCAAGTAATTTCCATATTAGTTCAAGCAACAGCACGCCAACGGAGGCAGGCGTGTGTATGTGCCAGAGGCGGCTGCTTCTCCTTGAAAGATAATTAAAGCAGCTTACACTGTCCATGTGGTGTCTTGATGAATATGCAGGCAATATTTGCATATGATCTACTGGTATTCTCCAGGCCATATGATCATCTGGTGGCCTGCCAGGGAGTTATTAGCAAACTGATAACTGTTTAATCTTGTACACTAAGCCCCTATTGTAGCACCAGAGTAGGATTGCTATACTTCAGGCTGAGGAGAGCTTCCTGATCCCCAACTGTTATTTCAGCCATTAATTACTTTCTCCCCACAAACTCTTTTTATACAGAATTCTTCAGGTTGGTCCAAAGATGACTAGTCAGAGGATGGAAAAGGTGTGGAAAGGGAACGACTTTTTACCAAATAATTTGGTGGGGGTGTGGATGGATTGAGTTATTCTCATTTTTTGTAACAACGTCAAAAGAACAGGTACTCAGTGCCACATCTGCTGGGGGGCTAAGACATCCTTGACCCAAGGATTTGTGTGCCGGACACGCCAGTCAGGAAAATGTATGATAGCCATGGTAAATTGCAGCTCTGCAGGACACAGCTTACACAGGTTAGCTAGAACAGTGGGACTAAACTTAGTTTGTAATCCAATACTGCATTGCCATTAGTGTAAAGTTTCCACAGCACCTTCTGCCCTTTACCAAAAACACAACAAACATAATGTTGAATTTTTCCAGATCTAAACTGTATCTTCATACACACACACACACACACACACACGCACACAGAAATTCCCACTTGACCAAAGCTTGACATAAACAAGAAAAGGAGAAAAAAAAAATTGTACAGTGTCCTTGAAAAGGGCCTCTGGCAATAGATCTTTACAATACCAGAGTAAAGCTTTAGAAACTCATTTGTCCTTTTTCCCCACTGAAAGGCCTGCTTTTTCCCTCCTGAGCTGCTAACCCTTCCTCTGTGGCTCCATAAATGAAGCTTACCCAACTCTGCCTTGATCTCACCTGCTACACCTGACCTGCCATCACAAATCTCCATCAGCTATGGAAATCCTGTCAGTTCTAATCTCTTTCTCTCGGGGTCAAGCTCTCTGATCTGTGGGCATTTGACCGTTCTAACGCTTGGGCTGGAAATTGAACAGAAATAAATATGTGTGAGGATATACTGGTGCATGTGGCCTTTAAAAAAGGAAAAGGGATCTGCTATAAGATTATCCCAAAGGACATTTGGAGGACTGGGGGCCCTGAGGGGATGAAGGAGGGGAAGAATGGTATGGTGAAAGGATCACAGATTTATGTACAAGAGAAAATTGTGATCAAGGAGACAGAGGCATCAGGCACTACTTTTTGTTCTTTTTTTCTCCCTTTCTTTTTAAATCTCAGAAATTAAATTTAAAGCCTCATCTGAAAACAACATACACAAGTGTCAGGGAATTCAAGAGTTAGGGTTTCTATAGCAACATCCACGTGGTCATCCCACTACTATTAAATAAATGAAATTAAATGTTTCTATTGCCCTTGACATTCATCCATATGCTCTACGATCCCTTTATTAGTTTGTCATTCCCATCCCCAGATTGCCAATAAGGAAACCAAGTCCATAAAGATAACACAAGGTCATCTCTATATGGATAGTATCCACATAGACCCTGAATTTAGAAGTACTTGCTGCTTTTCTCAGCAGGGTGGATTGTAATCCTGATCACTATTCAGGAGCTAGAGAGCTTTCCATTGCCAATTAAGACTGAATCATGGGAACCTGGAGAAAGTGTTAAAAAAAAAAAAAAAAAACCAACCAGTGATCTTCCAAAAGGAAGGGCAGAGTTGGGCTAAGGGATGGATGGAACATACAACTTATGAGCCTAAAAATTATTTTTCCTAAGACCCAAATCTGACATCAACTCCCTGGCAAAATTAGGGAACAAATATTAACACAAGGAGAAGAAACTTTCTAGAGATTCAAATAATAATAAAAGCAGGAGCAAGAAGCAGCCTGGTCTCACAGTCAATAAGTTTTTATTAAGACCTACTATGTGCCAGGTGCTGTGCTAAGCACTGGAGATATAAAGTAAGGCAAAAGATAGTCTCTGCCCTCAAGGAGCTCACAATCAAATGGGGAAAACAAATAAACAAACATTTGCAAACAAACTATATGCAGAATAAATAGAAAATAATTGGCAGAAAGAAGATAAGAGAATTAAGAGGGGTTGGGAAAGGCTTCTTGTAGAAGGTGGGATTTTAGTTGGGACTTTAAGGAAGCCAGGGAAGTGAGTTTGTTATTTAAAAGAACAAGCCTTGCTGAACTACCCTGGATTATTTTTGTAACAGTCGTGTAATTAATAGATGAAGGGGACCCATTAAAGACCCATGTCTTGACTTTGATCAAGCTTTTATTTTTAACATTTTATGAAAAATCACAGAATTAATTTAGTTTGTGTTAGAGATTAATATCTGGTGGATTGAAAGTAAAATGAGATAATTTAAATAGCAAACCCTAAAGACCAAACAACCAGCTATCCAAGGTAGTGGGGAAGATTCAGGGGACCAATACTGGATCTAGTCTTAACTATTTTTTTCTAGACCTTTGATCTAGAAAAGAGTAAGAAGGAGTAAGCCTACTAAACAACAAAGTTATTTGTATCTTTGTCTTGTCCCCATCTGATCATAAACTCCTTGAGAGCAGGACCTATGTAGTACTTATATTTATCTTTGTGACTTGAATAATATAGTGCCTTGAAAATTATAGGTACTTAAATTATTTTTGAATTGGGTTGAATTGCAGAATTGAAAGTTTCATCCTTCAAAGACCTGTCACTTATCAATGTGGATACTCACTAACCTGGTATCAGTATCAGTATCAGTATCGCCTTAGTACATGTCTTAGTAACTGATGGTGGGAAAAATCTGTCACCTGATAGCCACCCCTCCAGTAATATTATTAATCATTATTATTATTATAAATAACTAAGGCTTATATAGTGTTTGCTATGTACCACACTGGTCATGTGAAAAAGCTCATGGGACAATAAATCTAAAATACTGTTCTCAATTCCAGATCTCATGACTAGAAAGACAGATTCACTGGTTGAACACAGGTAAATAAGGGGCAAGAAAATCTTTTTTATGAGTGAAAAAGAAAGAAACTTGGATTGTAGAAGCTATCAATGGCAAAAAAAAAGATCATTATCCTTAAGTCCATTCTATTTATCAGAAGCATAGAAAATAATGTAGTTTTCTGAGAGAATAAAACCAAGAATGGGAGTGCCTGTGAAAGATGGGGAAATAAAGGCAAACTTTCAAGAAACAAAAGATGATTTAAAGATTTAACAGATCATATGACTATCTTCCCAAGATGCCAAAGAAATATATGCCCATCCTTGGTGAATTTTAAAACAGATAAGGAGCAAGTCTTAGAAATATAATCACAGGAATCAATCCAATACTGGTATGGAATGTCATTATTTAGCACTTGGGTTTTCAAAGTGATTTGAACTCACTAATTAGCTATTTCTTCTAATACCCCTGTTGGGGAGGTCAATGTAATTAACTCCATTTCACTGATGAGGAAACTAAAAACAAAAAGAGGTTCAATGAGATGCCCAATTTCACAGAGCAAATTAAAATGGCAAATATAAGATCAGAATTCCAAACCACTAACTACTCCTGACTGTGGTTTATGTATTTATTCATTTATTGTCACTCATAGATCACAGTCACCTAAGAATTCTATACTTACAAGGATCAGGTTTCATTTTGGAATACATGCCTCCATTTTGGACTTTTATTCTGAAGAAATCTCCAAAATAAAGCTAGATATAAATCTACATTTAGATTTTCCTAAATGTGGGTAATAGAGCCTCTACCTCCCTCACAGAAATTTAATGTATAAGAATTGGGCATGAGATTAGCCTTTATTTCATCTGCCATGGAAAATGCATAAGAGATACACACAGGAGCCCATGAACATAAGTATAACATACAGAAACATAAAGACTCAAATAGCCAAAGGCATTTATGATCACAAAGATTTGGATGTTCCCTCCAATAATTGCTACCCATCCCCGCCTACTTCTCCTGTGTGACTCTTGTCCTCTTCCTCCCACAAGTGTACCACAAGACAACTCAACAAACTGGGGGCCTTTCCTACTTTTCTCCCACATCTCAAGGATACTATAGAGTAATCAGGCTGTCTACCTGTCAGCTTTTGCCCTTGTCACATGACCAGATATTTCCTTAAGGTCTTTTGCCCCTGTTCTGTGCTATGCAAAAAAGAGCATACATTCCCCAGATCAAAGAGTGGTTGAACAGGATAATTCCTTCAGTTATATCTTTCAGACATATTGAATGATTTTGATGTATGGATAAGAGATATCTTGTTCAAAGAGCCTTTAAAGTGGAATTTTGCTCTCAAATGTTTTTTTTTATCATGATCAACATACAAGCACAGTTGGATCTTATATCTTTCAATCAGTTATATATACAATGTTAAAGATGTGGTCTACTCCTTAATATCATTGATGAAAGATCACTTATTCCCTCCAAATACGTTATCATGAATGCTCTCAATTTGTGTATAGTTGAGTCTTATAAAGTTCTTATATAGATGGGAAGGTAAGCATCTTAGTTTAATTTTTTTGGTCTCATTTTTTATGTTCTCTCCTGCTACATTGTGAATCAGTCCCTCCACACTTTCATAATTTTATCACCTCCACCATGAATCTCCTTTATCTACACTTGGTTTAATCTAGCTGCTTTTTTTATCTTTGTTGTCTTTAGGGCCTTTTCTACCTTCCCATAAGCACATTTGAAAATGTAATGTTAGAATCCAAATGTGGTGGCTCTGCTAATTTTGATGATGAAAACAGGTCATTAAAATAATCTTTGCAGATCTTTTCCATTTTTCTTCTGTTTATTGTCCTCTTTCCACGTTCATATTTAAATGTCCTTGGGATAACTTTGCTTAATTAGATCATTTGCCACACTTTCTTGAAATAGATTTTGTTCTCTACTGTTTCATTTTGCTTTATTAATCAATATTGTTCAAAATCATCCACTATCCTTCCATGTATGGTTTTACAAAGGAATTTATATTCTAAACAGGTCTTGCCTTTTAGCACCTCTTCTCATTATTTGACAGGGAAATTAAGTGTTTACTGCATAAGGTACTTTCTGGGCTCTTTTGGTCTTCTCATTGTTGAAACTGATTTACATTAGTTAACTTCTGTATAAAATTATCATAATCAGTGTTGATGTATTTTCTGTTCTCCATTTCCCATTTTCATTGTCAATTACTTGTTTAAATAATTCAGGAATAAGTTATTTCAATTATTTGTCATATATTTTTCTAATTTTTCCAGCTTTTTATTAATATTGATCTTTGCTCTGACAAAATCAGTGGTATGACTATATACAGATAACTGATTCAGAGGTGACTCTCAAAAGAAAGAAAGAGAGGAAGGGAAGAAGGAAGGGATGAAGAAAGGAAAAAGGAAGAAAGGAGGAAGAGAAGGAAAAAGGGAGAGAGGAAAAGCATTTATTGAATGCTTACTATGTTCAAAGCCCTGGGAATAAAAGTAGAAAAGCAAGACAGTCTCTGACGTCAAGAAACTCCCATTCTAAATAGAGGGAGGAAACAAACACATACAGGAGTTTTCAGCTGCAACTCAGATGGTAATTCACCTTCCTTAATGGCATTTCCATTAAGAAAATCTTAATGGTTTCAGATGTTCAACCTTCTGACAGCATCAAAGACTTTGGTGGCTGCTGAGGAGGCAGGGGCTACAGTACCTTCAGAGGCATTTGTTAGGTTTCATCTCCACAAGTATTACTTCCCCGGAAACTGAAAGCAGAGGGGTGGGGAGAGCTGTGGAAAGGCAGAGTGCTGCTGTTCCCAGGGCTGTTGGTGGCCATTGGTGATTGACTAGAACTGATGGGAACCTTCTCCATAAAAAGTTCCTCATCTCAATAATGGCTACAGAAGACAAGCTGAAGTCAAGGCTAGTGGCATTTGGGAGCAGGGAGGGTGTACAAGGATCTGAAGGAAAGTGGTAGTCAAGGTGGTTTGATCAATATGGCACATGTCACATCCTTGTTTATCCCTCATTATGAGTCTTTTCCTGTCTGTTAAACTACAATCAATTTCATTTTTTATGATATTATTGGGGCCTACCATGTCTGACACCTACTCATTTTCTCCCAAAGGAAATGTTCAAAATGTAAAGGTGTAAAATTTCTATGTAGTCTACAAGTTCTTGGCCTCTCTCATTAATTCTTCCTGAATCATATTTCCCTATATATTTCTCACCAGCCTCACTTTTCCCCCCTATCTTTTCACTGAAGGTGAATGAATACCCAAGTATACATTGATTTGATTTAGAAGGTCTTACAGAGTTTATAGAATTTCTCTTTCTTTATCCTCTGCACCAGATTTGGTCTGTTTGTGGAGCCATAGCTGAGACTTTTCCAATATAATAGAATCTGCTAGAAGTGCTGCTCTGCTGGCATAGCCTTCAAGAACCAAGGATCATTCCTCCACCTTAATAAGGCACTGGAGTAGGCCTTAAATAACCCATTAAACTCATCTGATGTCCCCAGAAGGTGAACCAACTTTGAGGATCTTCTAAACAACTAATTCCCCTTTACAGTGGATGCTGGCTATCTGAGCAACTCGTGGTAATCACAGGGTTAGCAAAGCCCAGATCTCTTGCCCTCTGCTCTCATAACATGACTTTGGTCCTTCAACTGCAGGATGATTCTCCTCCTCCTTCACCAAGAAGCATAATATCGGGGAAATATTCTATCCTGAGGAGGACAGTTGCCAAATAATGAAGCTTGGGAACTCTTGACCACTTATGAATTTTTTAACTTGGAAACTCTCAAATTTGGGGTTAACCATGAGATAATCCCCAAAGCTGGGAAAGTCTACTATTTTCAGGGTCTCTCTGCCCAGGCCGTATGGCTCTGCAGGAACTCCATCAAAGTTACCTGCTATACCTCAGGCATGGAAATTTCATTCTCAGGAACTCTAATATCTGACCTGTTCTCAAAAAAGAAAAGAAAAAGGCAGAAAATGAAGAAGAACTTGCAGTTCCATACTTCAGATGACTTGGATGAACTCATACTTTTTGCCAGGTGTTTCTCCTATAAGTTGCCATTTTTCTGCTTCTAGGGAAATCCCCTCTCTCCATATCCTGCTGCACTGTGGTCAGGAAGTCCAATGGAAAGAAAGTACATTAAGAAGAATCATGGCATTTCAAGTAACAGCTTGCTGTTATAGCCTAAGGGGAAGGGAGGGCTCCTTGGACAAGATTGCATCCCCCTCCACTCTTGGCTCCTAACACCTTGGAGACAACTGAACTCACCAAGAACCAATTAGAGGAGCTCTCAGTGTCCCCTCAGCAAGGGGAGAGGGTGTAGGTCTACTTTCATGAGAGATGCCCTTCAGACAAAGGTCCATATCCTATAAAATCTCATCAAGTTTATTGGGGAGGGGGGAGAGGAACTCATCAAATTGATCAGGAAGCCCTGATCAACCTCTTACATATTTACCTGTCTATCCATTCAAGTCAAGCTGCCATCCTATGACACTCAGCCTCAAGGCTATTATCACTAAAAGATAATAAAGGTTTTCCGTTTCTTAATTTCTGCCTCCATGCCTGTCATTTAAAACCCAAAGGTGCTTCTCCCACACAGATAATAGAGGGACAAAGCAGAGTTGACAATTTGCAGAAAGGACTGCACTATTAAACTACGGACTAGAAATGCCCCTAGGGTAATGAGGGAGGCTATCACCCACATAACATGTAGGTGCCTGCTGGCATGGGACAGCATACCCTGGCAAAGAGAGTAAGTGAATGATGGAGTGCATGTAAAGTATAGGTAACAGCTAACATTCTGTGTTGTACTGTAAGAATTGATTACAAAGCCCTTTTTACATGACCTATTTCATTTTAGCCTAAAAACTGCACTGCAAAGCGAGTACACCAGCCATTGTCCTCATATTACATATAAGAAAACAAATTCAGGGAAAATAGATAACTTACCCACAGTCACACAGCTAGTAAACATTGGAAGCAGAATTTGAACCCAGGTCTCTCAATTCCAAGTCCAGAAGTCTATCCACTACACCATGTTGAGCCCCAAAGTATAATGTACATGACTTAATAATGTACAAACAATGCAGGCTGGACAAAGAAGTCTGGATAAGAAATAGAGAACTGGTCTCACAGCCAGGAAGACCTGGGTTCAAGGTTAAAATACACACTAACACACTCACTAACACCCACACTCACACTGGCCTCCATGCCCTTCTACTTTATCCAGGCACATGAGAATTCTTCTGGGAACTCAAAGTCATACGCAATCCCCACTCTTAGACAAAATGTGTCCCTGGGAGTGGTTCTCCATAACACAAAATATCGACTGTTCTTGTACTGAATACTGATTATATAATGCAACACAGAAGAGGAAATACTGCATCAGATCAGGAGATCTGAGGTTGATTCCTGGCTCTGACACTTCCTGGCAGTCGGGTTATTCTCCCTTTCCAGTGTTCAGTGTTTTGGGTTTTTTTCTGTAAAATAGGGGTAGTAGTATTTTCACCACCTACTTCCCAGGGTTATTCTGAAGAAACTGCTTTGGGAATCTTAAAGTGTCATGAATGTTATTATTATTATTATTGTTATTATTATTATTATTATTATTGTATACATGCAATGCTTATGTACATGTGAAACATCTTTTGTCTCCTCATTCTTTTCTGTACTTTGATCCTGACTCTCTGGATTTCTTTAGCCACCATGACCCAGCAGCCTTCTCACCCTGGAAGATCACTCCACCCCTACATCCCCTTCGTCTGATTGACCTTCCATTTTAAGGAAAGTATCCAGGCCAGCCATGTTAACTCCTTTACTATTCTCTGGGCTCCAATCCTGATTCTCAGGACTTCTTTCTCCACCAACAGTCTTTTCCCTCTAGAAGATCATCCCACCCATGTGGCTTCTTGCTCTGATTGGTCAATTCCTCCTTGAACCTCCATTTAAATGAAGGTGCCCAGGCCAGTCATGTCACTCCTTGTGACTCTTCAGACTTCTTTCTCTACTTTGTCCCTGCAGAGTACCTACACCTCACCCTCTTCCTGTCCTCCCCTTTCAACTTCCCTTTCTTTACTGTCTTCACACACTAGAATGTAAACTTCTTGAGGGCACAGACTGCCTTCATTTTACGTGTATTTGTATTTCCAGAGCCTGACACATAGCTTAATAAATTCTTGTTAACTTGTTGACTTAACTTGCCTGTTCAGACATTTGTGGATTTGCTGAATAAATAAGTAAAGGCTATAACAGGTAAAGGGTAAAGGAGAGAGAGCTCTTTACTAGGCATCGTTGAAGAAACAGAATATGAAATTTAAAGTGGTGAAAGATGGGGACTAGCTGTATAGAGAGGTATACATCTAGTTCTAGCTCTAAAAAATAATAATAACAATAACTACCATTTATAGAGCACTTTGATGTTTGTAATACATTTTACTTGCATTATCTCATTTGGGCCTCAAAACAACACCGTAATATAATTAATATGGGGGCAGCTAGGTGGCGCAGTGGATAGAGCACTGGCCCTGAAGTCAGGAGGACCTGAGTTCAAATCCAGCCTCAGACCAAACACTTGACACTTACTGTGTGACCCTGGGCAAGTCACTTAACCCCAACTGCCTAAGCAAAAAAAAAATATATATATATATATATATATATATAATTAATATGAATATTAAAGTAGGAAAACTGAATATCAAAGAAATGAAATTACTTATCCATGATCACACAGAAAATAAGTGTCATGGGCAGGATTTGAACCCAGGTCTCCTTGACTCCAAGTTCAACATCCTATCCACTACAACGATATACATATAAATTTATGCATAGATTAGATAGATAGATAGATAGATAGATAGATAGATAGATAGATAGATAGATCAGTCCTCATAATATACGGTAGGTCCTAGGCCTGATCTCATTAATAGAGGAAAGAGGAGATTATTTTTCAATATCCTTTTAAGAGTGATAATCAAACAACATATGTCTCAGACCAAGGGTATATAACCAGTGGCATCGGTATCACTAGATGGCACCTAAGATAATTTCTTTTAAACACTTTTTATCACCTCTCTCCTCAATATGCACCTTTTTTCCCTTTTAATTAATTTTTTCCCTTCCCTTATCCTACTTATGCTCTCTGTCTCTGTCTCTGTCTCTCTCTCTGCCTCTCTAGTTCTGTCTCTCTGTCTCTCTTTGTCTCTGTCTCTCTGTCTCTCTCTTTCTTTCTCCTTTCTTTCAAAATTGTCTGTTCCTTAGATCTGCCAATCTTACTGGTAACACTTAAGAGTAAAACATGGTATTTAGCTTTGAATTAATGACAGAAGATTTGAGTTCAAATCCCAGTTCTGTCACTGTATAGCAAATGCAGATCACAACCTCCCTTGACCTTAATTTGCTTATCTGGAAAATGGGGATGATTATAATATCAATTCAATAGAATTCAATAGAATACCCATTCAAGTGTATAAAATGCTATTAGCAATTTTTCTTAATTATTATTATTATTGAAGTTAAAGTTCTTACCTTAAAGTTGTTAAAAAATAATTTTATATTAAAGTTGTTATTATTATTAAAAAGGTTGCTGACTCCATCCACAAATACTGAAGTCATGCCTTTCACTTCTCTGTTTTAGAGCAAATAGCTTTAGTTTGGAGCAAAAGCCATAGAAAACAAATAGCAATAAATCATGTTGTTATATAATTTTACCATCCCCTCTACCCTTTTCCCCTTCTGTCTTCTTTTCCTCCAAAGTCATACATTACTGCTTGGTATCCTCACTAGCTTGGTGATGCAAGGAAATTCATGCCAAGGGAGCTTGCCATATAATATGGGATAATCATCCTACAGGGAATAGATGTGGACTGAGACACTAGAGAGCTTTGGGATCTCGTTGCCCCTAAACCTCAGTAGTAAAGGGTCTATAAGCAAATGGAGATGTTGAGAGCCATTGGGAGGAAGAAGACTTTCATTTCCTTTCTCATGATTACTTTTGTCTCTCCTATCTCTCTATACTCTTTGGCTGTTCCCCATTTCTTGATATCTTTACTTCTTTTCTCCTTTCTTATGCACATGATCAACAGGAACAAAGCCAAGGACTATACAAAAGACAACATGCCAAAGTGTTGAAAGCACTGGTCATAGTCCAGTGAACCTGTCTTACTCTGGCTACCTGGGATAAAAGGCTTGAGAGGCATAAGCAGAGTTTTGTGAAGTCCATGGGGATGTGAAGCCCTCTGGGTTTTCTTTCACTGAACACTGAGTTTTGGAAAGGGAAAGAGGTCTATACATACAAATTATAATTTATTGTTATACATTTACATGTATGGTTTACATGGGAAGATTCAGGGAAGGAATCTCAAAAGAAGAAGGCAGATAATGCCAACATGGTCTCTGCATCCCCAGCAGCCACAGCAGCTAACCAATTTCAGCTAGTTCATCACCAGACAAATCCCATTCATAAACCAATGTGTGACCACACACACACACACACACACACACACACACACACACACACACACACATTTATACAGTATCCCAAAAGTATTAGTGTATTTTTAATCCCTTAAAGCTTAATGCTGAACTAAGACTTTTGGGACACCCTGTGTATATATGTACATATATGTGTATATGTTACCCATTTCTAAAAATGCTATTTCTCTTCAGAAGCTAAACTTGCATCAATTAATACTACATGAATACAAGGCTATTTGCTTGATAGCCATTAGAAACTGGCTACCAAGCAAATGCTGCCCATAGAACAACTTAACTACAATACAGGATCTTGAATGTATTTTTTTTTTTTTTGGTGAGGGCAATTGGGGTCAAGTGACTTGCCCAGTGTCACACAGCTAATGAGTGTTATGTGTTTGAGGACAGATTTGAACTCAGGTTCTCCTGACTTCAGTGCTCTATCCACTGTGCCACCCAGCTGCCCCTTGAATGTATTTCTAACCCTGTCCTTTTTTCAATCTCACATCAAGGAAGGGGTAGGCAGAGACTTCCACAAAGAGAACCTTGTGCTTCAAATAACCTTTACACAATCCCTCTGGATGTCACTTCCCAAAGGCAACAAGATTAGCCTCCCTAGAAAATTAGAAAACCTCTGGAAAGTATTGTGAAAAGAAAGGATTCAGAAAGGAAGGGAGGGAGGTATAGGGGGAAATCAAAGATCAATGTCATTTTGAGATTTATAATAATATTCTGGTACTTCATGGAGTCCTCATTTCTTTAATTCTTTTCATTTTCATATAACTATGGTAATCACATATCCTAAATTTTCCAGGACACTCCTGGTATCAAGAAAAGACAGTATATTTTTAATATGGTTTCAGAAGGAAGATTCTTCATCAGACTGTGTTTCCTGAGTTGTGGTTTAGAAAATACAATTGCTGTATATATTACTCTCATAAAGCAAGAAACCTTTTCTCACAAAATAATAATGGCAGCAGAGATCAGCACTCATCTTAAGGTCACCTGCTGCTTCTTAAATGGGTCTAGATTCAGGGAAAAGTGGACTTGGAAGATAAAACCCTCAACCTTTAAAAAGTGCAATTTCTTCTTTGGCCTTATGGCTTATATATTGTATGACCTATGACTCAGAAGCAGAGCCTTAGTTTGAGAAGAACTTAGTTTAATCTTGAAAGTTTCTAAAAAAAAAAATAATAACTTGATAATGGCTCAGCCCTCACCCAGAGCTCAACCTTGTGAATATCTGAACTTGGCTTATTTGTAGCTCTTCCTAAGTGAGCATCAGGCTGACAATAAACCTTTAAACCTAGGATAGAAGTATTAAAAGACAGGTAAAGAACAGAAAAGGGACTCATATCTGAATCCAGTAAGAAAAAGAATAGTTCTAGCCACCTGAGTACCATTTTCCTTCCTCTCCTCCCTAGGGAGAGGTTCAGCCATAGTCCCATAAAACTCTGGACACAAGACTCTGCTATGTAAGCATTGCTGTTCCACATAGTGTTAACTGCCCTCTTCCTTCTCTTTAAGGACTATGATCTCATGCTCTGGCATCTACTGTCTGTCCCAGCTCCAGATTGCTACTGGTATTACTGCACAACCACCATCACTCAGCATGGTGCCCCAATCACCCCAGCCCCTACAGCTTCTGGCTTAGTCCAGGAATTTCCCAGCTGTTGCTAATCAGCCAGTGCCACTGCTACCTCTTATCCGTTATGGATGCTTCACCTGGAAGTTCCATCTTCCTCTCTCTACCGTGAATGGTTCTTGAGGCCAATAGCATCATAGGAAAGGGTCACTGTTTGCGCTGAGTCATCTGATCCACTTGGCCCCAGGCCCATGACACATGGGAAAAGGTTAATCAACACCTTTTGGAGCAGTTTGTTAAAACTGAAATCTGCCCGCTCGTAGATAGAATAAGGCCTGGATCTGGGATTTCACTGGTGTAAGGAACTTCCTCTTTCTACCAATGCAGGTCAGTACCACCTTCTTTGCAACTTAAAGTCTTAGAGAGTTGACAGGTTAAGAAGCGGCAGATGAAGTCTCTTGCACAAGGTTGCACATTCAGTACATATCAGGAAACAGGACTCAAATCCAATTCTTCCTGACACGAAGACCAGTTCTCTATCTAATACACCACATGCCATTCAAACCCATTAAGATCACCATCTCTAGCTTAAGTTAAGAAAAATAAATGAACCCTTGGTTGAGTAGAAACTAGTTAGGTCAGCATTATTTGCCTTCCCAAGCCACAAAAGCATGGTTCTTAAAGCTTATGTTTCACCAGTGTCCTCCAATGGATATTACTATATTTATGCTGCTTAACATTAGTCAAAGGTAACTTAACATTTGCCTTGAGATGAGCTCTCTTCTAAAACGCATCAGTATTTCAGTTGATTCTAAATAGTTCAAAATGGTTCTCTGAATTTGGACAGGATTCATCTGAGTAGCAGCCAACATCTTTTCAGGACTGATGAGTTTATCTTATTCCTATAGTAATGTTGATTAAACTACTTTAGAAACTAGGTATTATACCTATACCATTTCTAGGTTTCACAGCTATACAGAAGGATAAAGAATATGATCAGTTGGTTTGATTTGGGGTTTGATATCACACTGCCATAACACTTTATCTGTCCGTTGACCAAACAAAATGCTTATTGTCTTGGTTCGATGTTAACATCTGTGTTAACTGCACCATCCCTAATGAGTGTTCTGCCTATGTAGCAGAATTAAATGCTAGCTTTCAACTTTATAGTGCCAATAATATACAGTGTAAATGTGCCTATAAACCCAGGGCTAGGACTCCCTGAGTTGAGCTCACATGGACCAGGTCTGATCTCAGATGCTGACCCTTGAAAGGGTCATTCTCCCTTTTGGCTCATGATGCCTCTACCCAGAGTTTACAATGGGAAATTTCTGAATATAATTTTGCATAGTGTGTCTATATTTCCACAAAGGTATATAATAGAATCCTCAGCTTCCATAAAAGCATTCAAGGTAACAAATGCATAAAATGTACAGGATTGCCCTTTTTTAACCCCCTCCAGAAAATCAAGAAAGTGAAGAGGACTCACAGGAGTCTATAAACAGATACAGAAAACATATTCAGCCCTCATCATAACCCCTATGCTTCCTTCAGAAGGAGAACTAGTGGAGTTATCAGCAGTTCACTCTGACATTTCTGTGAATCTCTAGCTTCCTCACAGAGTCCTATATAGTCCTTCCCAAAATCAAAGTGCCAACAATATGCTTTGGATTCCCCCTAGAATCTTGGAGCCTGCTGACTAGTCAAACCCTTTTTCATCAACCCTGCACTATACAAGTAACTTACCATAATCATAGCAAAGTATATGTCTTCCCCATATTATGACTTTAGTTCTTTATTATTACTCCAACTATTGGGACCATGTGGCAATTTCTTTTTTTTTTCCAAAGCCATAGTGATCCAAAATTCCCTTCTCTCTCTAGAATAAAGTGTCCTAACCTATGGTCCATGGACCCCTAAAGAGTCTGTGAATAGATTTCAGGGAATCCATGAACTTAGATGGGAAACAATTACATCTTTATTTTCAATCACCTCTAACTGAAATGCAGCACTTCCTTTGATTTTTTAAAAACATTATTCTGAGAAGGGGCACATATGCTTTGCCAGACTACCAAAGGGGTCCATGACACAAAAAAGGTAGGAACCCCTGATCAAGAAGGTCAGCTCTCTAAACTCTTGGACTTGGGTTTGTTCTCAAAGCACTTCCCAAGATTGGTACTGTCTAAGAATTGTACCTTCTCTGCTAAAAGACTTTGATGCCTAGGAAGTTAGATTCCCTACTCCTCTGCATGGAGTGTTGAGCATTATCTGTAAACTCCTCTCTCAAGCCATGTGGACAAACATATGTCTGCTTCTGCCATGTGCTTCTCTAGCAACTCTTGATTCTTCATCACTTCCCAGATACTGCTGCCATCTCTTGAGCTGCAAAAGTCTATTCTCAGTTCTCTGGTCTCTGATCTATGCTCAGAAAGGCAAAAGGAGCCCAGCAATTTCAGGTCCATGAACTCACCTCTCAGGCCACCTGGGCAAACACATGCAGCTGTCTTTGTGTTTGTGCGAAAGGAAGCCATTTCAGCCAGTTCAGTCATTTTAGTCATATCTGACTCTTTGTGACCCCATTTGGGGTTTTCCTGGCAAAGATGCTGGAGTGGTTTGCCATTTCCTTCTCTAGCTCATTTTACAGATGAAGAAACTGAGGCACCAGGGTTAAGTGGCTTGCCCAGGATCACTCAGCTAGTAAGTGTCTCAGGCTGGGTTTGAACTCAGGTGGGGTGAGGGGAAAAGCATAAATCTATTCCCCACCCCACTTGACCCTCCCACTATATTCCAGGGAAAAAAAGACACAAGGGAAAGATTTTTAAAAGATGAAAAAAGAGAAACAGGCTAAGAGAGTTCCATCAGAATAGCTCTTGAGTGTTCTAGAATAGCTCCCAAATCATCTTGGGAGTAGCCTCAGTCACTAAAATCCTTAGGATGTTCCGAAGAGACTCCAGATCAGCCTGATCATCTTGGCACAGACTTAGTCTTCAAGACCTAACCAAGGGTTGTCTTTTGAACTCTTAACAAGGTGCTGAATTAGCATGGCCATACTATTTACAGTGAGAGGTGCTTATCAAATGTTGAAAATAAATATTCACTGCTCTATAAGGTCATCAAGGTGAACTCATGAAGGGAATTTCCTTGATAACTACCACCACCTCTTACATGCTTTTAGCATCTAATTTCAAATAAGGAAAGGTGTTAGAAAAGTAGAAGTGGTGGTAACCTACCTACCAGGACACCCAGAGGCTTTATAGAGACTTTGTAAACTGTGACAGTGGTACCATGACATACACATACACACTTGCCTATTAGTGCCCCCTGTTTTACTAAAAATCACCACTGACCTATCTTTAGGGACACAGGATAGACACCTCCCTTTCCTACTTCAGTCCTTTCTTTCATCCCAGCATACTAAGGACAATAGGAACTGTAGCTGTCTACTAATATGGCTACCTATGTGTGCTAGCTCTACGTGTACATCTCAGTTTCTTTGGTTGTTCTGGTTGTCTTTCCCTTCTTGTTGTACTTATGTTTGCATTTTTCTTTTCCTTTTTTCTTTTTCCATTTCTCCCCATCTCCCCACTCACCCCCCACTTCTTTCTCCCTTCTCCCACTCCTTTCTTCTAAAGCGTACCATGATAAAGGGCATCCCAAAAGTCTTAATGCAGTTTTAAGCTTTAGTAACCTATTGGGATAACCTGCATAGTATGTGTTTTTTTCTTTACTATTTAATGTCTGAATTAAATAGAGTTTTATGCTCATTGTTCTCTTAGCTATTCTCAACTTTATTTTTTTCTTACATTTTAAGTTCCAAACTCTCCTTTCTTCCCTACCCTGCACTAGAGAAGGCCACCATTTTGTATATAAAAATCATACTATGCATACTTCCATTTATCATTTCCTTTTCTGGAAGTAGATAGCATCTTCCTTCATAGGTCGTTTGTGGTTGATTTGAATATTTATAATACTTTGAATAGCTTAGTCATTCACAGTAACTCTTTAAACAATATTGCTATTACAGTATACAGCATTCTCTTGGTTCCGCTCATTTCACTCTTCATTATTTCATGCAAATCCTTCCATATTTTTCTAAAATCAACCTGTTCATCATTTCTTACAGCACAGTAGCATTCCATCACAATCATATACTACAATTTGTTTAGTGTTCCCCAATTGATGATCATCCCCTCAATTTCCAGTTCTTTGCCACCACAAAGAGAGCTGCCATAAATATGTTAGAACATACAGATTCTTTTCTTTTTTTCCTGATCACCTTGGGAAACAGACCTAAAAGTGGGATTGCTGAGTCAAAGGGTATATATACAGTTTTAGGCATAATTCTAGGTTGCTCTCCAAAATGGTTGAATAAATTCACAAGTGTATTAGTGTCCCAATTTTTTCACATCCCCTCCAACATATCATTTTCCCCTTCTATCATTTTAGCCAATCTGATAGGTGTAAGATGATAACTCAAAGTTGTTTTAATTTGCATTTCTCTGATCAATAATGATTTAGAGCATTTTTTCATATGACTATGTATAGCTTTGATTTCTTCATCCAAAACCTGTCTGTTCATATCCTTCGACTTTATCAATTGGAGAATGACTTATATGCTTATAAATTTGACAAAGTTCTCTATATATTTGAGACATAAAACCTTTATTCTAGAAACTGTCTATAAAAATTTCCCCCAATTTTCTGTTTTCCTTCTAATTTTGGCTACCTTGATTTTATTCATACAAAACCTTTTAAATTTAATGTAATCCAAATTATCAATTTTATATCTCACAGTGCTTTCAATCTCTTGTTTATTCATAAATTCTTCTCCTATCCATAAGTCTGATGGGTAATACTTTCCATACTCTTCTAATTTACTTATGATATCTCCCTTTATATCTAGGTCATGTGTCTGTTTTGACCTTATATTGGTAAATGGTGTCAGATATTGATCTATGCCTAGTTTCTGCCAAAATGTTTTCCAGTTTCCCAACAATTTTTACCAAATAGTGATTTCTTATCCCAAAAGCTTAAATCTTTACATTTGTCAAACACAAGGTTACTATAATCATTTACTACTGTATTATGTGTCTATTCTGTTCCACTGATCTGCCTTTCTATTTCTTAGCCAGCACCACATAGTTTTGAATATTACTGCCTTATATTAACTTTAAGAATTGGTACTCCTAAACCTCTTTCCTTTATATATATATGTATGTATGTATATATGTATGTACATATATATATATATATAGGTTTTTTTTAGGCAATTGGGGTTAAGTGACTTGCCTAGGGTCACATAGGTATTAAGTGTCCTTCCTTTATATTTTTAAAAATTAATTCCTTTGATAATCTTGACCTTTTGTTCTTTCAAATGAATTTTGTTATTATTTTTCTACCTCAATAAAATAATTTTTTGTAATTTAATTGGGATGGTATTGAATAAATAGCTTAGGTTAGGTAGAATTATCATTTTTATTATACTGGCTCTGCCCACGTGTAAACAATTAATATTTCCCCAATCATTTAAATTTGACCTTATTTGTATAAAATGTGTTTTATAATTATGTTCATGTAGTTTCTGGGTTTGTCTAGGCAAGTACGCTCCTAGGTATTTTATGCTGTCTACATTTATTTTAAATGGGGTATCTCTTACTATCTTGTTTTACAGGGTTTTGTTAGTGATTTATAAAAATATTGATGATTTATGTGGACTTATTTTATATCCTGCTACTTTGCTAAAATTATTAAGTGTTTCAACTAGCTTTTTAGATAATCTTTAGAATTTTCCAAGTATATAATATTATCTGCAAAAAGAGATAGTTGCATTACCTCATTGCCCATTCTGATTCCTTCAATTTCTTTTTCTTCACTTATTGCTATTGGTAGCATTTCTAATATAATATTAAATAATATTGGTGATAATGGGCATTCTTGTTTCACTCCTGATCTTATTGGGAAGGCTTCTAGCTTATTTCTGTTACAAATAATGCTTGCTGATGGTTTTAAGTAGATCCTTCTTAATCATTTCAAGGAAAAAATCCATTTGTACCTATGTTTTCCAGTGTTTTTAATAGGAATGAGTATTGTATTTTGTCAAAAGCTTTTTCTGAATCTATTGAAATAATCATATTATTCTGTTGCTTTTATTACTGATATAATCAATGAAGTTAATAGTTTTCCTTATGTGACCTTTTCAGTTGTATGTTGTGGCTAGCCCCAGAAAGTTGCCCTGAATCTATGAAATGGTTGATAATCATTTCCCTGGTTTTCTGGATGTAGGTTGCCTGTGCCGATGTCAATATACAAAAGATGACTTCAAGGATGTTTAGTGATGTATGCATCTGTGGAGTTGGGCTAATTTCTCAGAGACTTGAACCTCCAGGCCATTAATTGCATAAACTAAGTAAATAAGATCAAATCAGTCATATCAGACCTGCTTCATTCCATGGATAATGAGAGTGAGTTAAGATGGGCATCTTTCACCTTGACCTTACCAGCTTTATTATTTAGATTAACCTGAGAATTTGCTTAGTCTAGTGCCTAAGGTCACTGATGGTATCAAACACTTTAGGTAGATCAAGGTATAAATTTTTTATTCCTCTCCGCTTCCCCACACACGTACACACACCAAGGCTCTAATGCAGTATTTCACACACAGTCGCTACTTAATAAATGTTTGCTGAATTGAACTGAACTGCATTTATTTGCATAGTACCAAAAAAATGTGATGTCTCAGAGATCTTACTAGTTGTCCCACATAAAGATTACAGAAGTACACCAAAAACAGTACTTTGAGGTTAATTAATAAAATTCCTTTTTCTATTTGCTCTTTTGCTAAAAACCTGAGTGATTTGTAAACAAGATCTTGGATATCCTGCTTGCCAAGCATCTGGGGGAAGTAAATTAAAATGAATCAGGACACATCAAATTGTCTTTGTTTTAAAATATACACTTGGGCTTCAAAGTTAAAGAACAGTAAGGTTGCCAGAATGTGTTTTGAATTTTAATGACCCTAAATATTTAGAAAATGGATTTATATATTTAAGAAACCCAGAGCACAACTGATCTAACCCTACCTTTAACAACTGATCCAACATCTGGTTATTGTAAAGGGATTCCACACCATTTTAACTCAGAATGGACAAGGCCTGATATTTTCATTCACTGGTAATCAATATAGACAGTTGACAGAGATTCCTTTAATCTATAACCAGGTCCCTCAAGTGCCTTTCTTCTGTATTTCACCAACAGTTGTAAGAACCGAAACATCGTTGCTTTTCATATGCCTTGTTATACAACCAGTTTTTTTTTCATTTTTCCAGTGGACAGGAAGGCACATTTTAAAAAATCATAGAATTTTTGAAAAACATAGATGCCTGGGTTTGCCATTAAAGAATCCTGATATAGGATCAGAAATGAATCTATAGAGGATGCACAGCCTAGTGGCCCATTCACCAAATTATACTACATTAAGAAAATATTGTATTAAGAACAACTTTGACTTTCAATACATTGAGATAGCTAATTATCTTGAGTTGTATGAAAAAATTAGTTATTATACATAAACATATACATATATAGGGTATCAGATTCTGTCCTGGAAAATGGTATCTTAAGCTAGAATGGGACCACCAGTGTTTTTCCCCAACAGCCAACATTGGGAAGGAGCAAGCATGCTTCCTCCCCCAGGGTACCAATATGGAGGAGGGACATACTTACTGTCCCTGGAGCCTCTCTTTCTCTCACCTTGTTGAGTAAAAACTAATTGAGTGAGTGAGCTAGATGCCAGAAGGGTGTTATATCACTACCCACTGCATAGTTATCACTTATACTGCGATAATTCATCTCCACTATAGCTATCTATCATTGGTGTTGCAACACAATACAGTGGAAAGATTTGGGATTTGTAGTCAAAGGAAATGATTTCAAATCTCTGCTCTGGCACTTACTACCTATGTGATCTTGGGCCAGTGCTTAACTCCTCATGGTCTCAATTTCCTCATCTGTAACATAAAGGTGTTGCACTAAATGAACACTAAGGTCCCTTCCAGCTGTAAATCTATGATACTATGATACTTCTCCTACAGTCCTCATGGTCATAGATATGATGGACTTAGAGGTCATCTAATAACCTCATTTACAGATAAGGAAACTGAGACCCTGAGGGTTAAGTAACTTGCCTAAAATCATGGTAAACAGGTGAGAGAGCTGGGAGTTGAGCCCAGGGTTTCAAATCCAGTGTTTTGGCTTTTTTTTCCATTGCACAATATTGACTCCAATGGATCCCATCCCACTAAATGGAACACTAATAGTCATGGGGGATATGAAATACACTCCCTCCTCCATTTTGTTCCTGGAAGACAAGTGTTGAAGGTATGTCTAGTCCCTCTTGGAGATTTTGAGAAAGGTGACTAAAAGAAGCATGCTGTTCTGGTTGGGATCGAGAAAGAAGGCGGCTAAGGTTTGTGCTACCAGCAGAAAACTCTCCACTGACCAACACTTTGGGGATTCTTGAACATTAAAAAGGCTTTAGAAACAGGAAAAATAAGAATGAAGTTACTAGTAGTATAGTGTGTACACATTGGCAGTAGCAAAGATGTAGCTTCATATCTGAGTTTGTCTTGTCTTTGTGCTCCCAAGGTTATGAGGCAAATAGTTTTTTTCTATGAGTTAATAGACCCCAAAGTCTTTCTATTGTTGCCCAGAATGCCACTCGTACCCTTACTCAGCCATGGCTTTCATTGCAAGAAATAAATAAGCCAGCCCTTGTGTTTCTTGTTTATTGCTTTCTAATGGAATGGAATTTTGGTTAATTAGCCATTAGTGTTACTTTTGAATTTGTAGTTGGTGAGTAGTTATTAAAGCTATAAAAAGTGAGAGGTTAATTTAACTGGAAATCATTACCATGATTTGGGCAAAAGCTCAAATTATTTTATATTTGTTAATTAGAAGTGCTAACAATAATGAGATTGTAAAGCCATCCAGAATCGTGGTTTATTCCTGTTCTTTCCTACCAGTAGGTCCATTGAATATTTATAATTCATGCGAAGTTGGAATTCTCTACCCTCCAATTTCTAGCCTGAGATATCAGGTAGGTTAGCTCAACTCATTTATGCTTACACTGTAGCTTATAGGTGCAGCCCAGTCTCCCCTGAAAGCTATCCTCGTTCTAGTATCCATTTTGCTCAAAAATCACTGCTAATAAGCCCCCACTAAGATTTCTTTTACTAAGCCAACTAGCCAAAGGACATATCAGTTCAAAGTAAAAGTCATTTACCTGAAATACAAGACAAAGTAAACAACAAAAGGATAAACCAAGCAGGAGAATTCTCAACACCTATCCTCAAATCAGCTTCCTTCTCTCCGTATGTATCTCCTGGGAGACAAAATTCTGGTCTTGGATACTATTTCCACATCACAGCAGGAACATGCCACAAGAACTCATAACAGGATGTTAGATAAGTTTCCACAATAATAGCATTTGTGTATTCTCAGTGTCTGGATTATTCCTTCTGAGCTCTTGCTGTTGCTTACCTACAGATATAGGGATAGGGACACTGGTGGTTAATTCATGAATGGGTGCAGCATCTTGCAATCCAGATTGTTCCGCCTAATTTAATCTTCATTCAGTTAGAGAAGATAAAGAGGGGCTCCAGGGGCCAAGATCCTCAATCCATTTTCAGCCTCACATCATGATGTTGCCAAAGCCACCTGTTGTTCTAACCACTCTCCACTGCTCACATCAGGGTCTGCTCCCTACATCTCTTGTAGGCTATGGAAATGTAAGGCTTCCCACAATGGCACTGCATGGTAAGAAATAGTGTGCAATTGTCCCAATGTTGCCAAGTCTTTCTTGTCCTCATCCCTTTTGCCCTTTCCCTCTTTCAAAACCTCCCACACTCAAGAATCCTTGTGCTGTGGGCCCCATACATGGGCCTCTGGGGCTTGGTATTCAGGACCATCTCCTAATGAATGCAACACTGCCCCTAAAGAATTGTGGGGGAGGAGGTGGAGCCAAGATGGCGAGTGAAAGCAGTGACTTGCTTGAGCTTTCCCCCAAACCCCTCCAAATACCTGTAGAAAATGGCTCTAAACAAATTCTAAAGCAGCAAAACCCACAAAAAGACAGAGTGAAACAAATTTCCAGCCTAAGACAGCCTGGATAGTTGATCAGAAAGGTATATCACACCAGGTGGGGAGAGGAGCACAATGCAGCGTGGGCACGCAGGCCGCAGTGAACCTGGAGCAGGCCTCAGAGGACTGAATCATGGGAAGCTGTAGCAGTTTCCAGACTTCTCAACCCACGAACACCAAAGACAATTTAGAAGGTCAGTGGGAAAAGTCTGTGACTGTGGTGAGAGAACGAGCTAGGTCTCAGACTCAAGTTCTGAGCGCGGCCTCTGGGGCAGTGGCTTTTCCCTGAGCTTCCGGCCCACAGAATCCAGGGGAATCCAGTGGCTGATCAGAGGGAGATTGCAGGGATCTTTTTGCCAGAGCTGAGGCAGGAATCTCTTGCTCTGCCCGTGCTTGGATCTGGGTCACAGCTCTGAGGGGCGGTCCTGGGGCAAGGAGGAGCACTGGGCATGGGGGAGCTTGTTGTGGTGGTGGAAAGAAAACACCTCGCCCCTTATCATAGCACCTTGGAAGAACTGAAAATTTTCAGGTCCCTAGAAGTATCTCTGAAAACAGTTGTACAAATCCCCAAAGCTGGGGACAGTACATTCTCCACATTGGAAGCAGACTTTTACCTTAACAAAGAGTTTAAAACTCAAGTAATTGGCAGGGATCATGAGTAAGCAGCGCAAAAAGAGTCAGACTATATTATCTTACTTTGGTGACAAAGAATATCAAAACATACAACCAGAAGACAACAAAGTCAAAGCTCCTACATCCAAAGCCTCCAAGAAAAATATGAATCAGTCCCAGGCCATGGAAAAGCTCAAAAGGGATTTTGAGAAGCAAGTAAGAGAAGTAGAGGAAAAACTGGGAAGAGAAATGAGAGTGATGCAAGAAAATCAGGAAAAACAAGTCAACAGCTTGCTAAAGGAGACCCAAAAAAATGCTAAAGAAAATAACACCTTAAAAAATAGCCTAACCCAAATGGCAAAAGACGTCCAAAAAGCCAATGAGGAGAAGAATGCCCAAAAAAGCAAAATCGGCCAAATGGAAAAGGAAGTCCAAAAGCTTACTGAAGAAAATACTCCCTTAAAAATTAGAATAGGGCAATTGGAAGCTAGTGACTTTACGAGAAATCAAGAGACTGTAAAACAAATCCAAAAGAATGAAAAATTAGAAAACAGTGTGAAATATCTCATTGGAAAAACAACTGACCTGGAAAATAGATTCAGGAGAGAATTTAAAAATTATTGGACTATCTGAAAGCCATGATCAAAAAAAGGGCCTAGACATCATCTTTCAAGAAATTATCCAGGAAAACTGCCCTGATATTTTAGAACCAGAGGGCAAAATAGAAATGGACAGAATCCACCCATCTCCTCCTGAAAGAGATCCCCAAAGGAAAACTCCTAGGAATATTGTAGCCAAATTCCAGAGTTCCCAGGTCAAGGAGAAAATATTGCAAGCAGTTAGAAAGAAACAATTCAAATATTGTGGAAACACAATCAGGATAACACAAGATTTAGCAGCTTCTACATTAAGGGACCGCAGGGCATGGAATATAATATTCTGGAGGGCAGAGGAGACAGGATTACGACCAAGAATCACCTACTCAGCAAAACTGAGTATAATCCTTCAGGGGAAAATATGGTCTTTCAGTGAAATAGAGGACTTTCAAGCATTCTTGATGAAAAGATCAGAGCTTAATAGAAAATTTGACTTTCAAATACAAGACTCAAGTGGAACATGAAGCAGTAAACAGGAAAGAGAAATCATAAGAGACTTATCAAGGTTGAACTGTTTACATTCCTGCATGGAAAGATGTTATTTGTAACTCATGAGACCTTTGTCATTATTAGGGTAGTTGGAGGGAAAAAATTATATATATGTAGATAGATAGATAGATAGATAGATAGATAGATAGATAGATAGATAGATATATAGATAGAGGGCACAAGGTGAGTTGAAGATGAAGGGGTCATATCTGGAGAATAAAATTGAGGGGTAAGAGAGGATTATACTAGGAGAAGGAGAAAGGGAAAGGTAGAACAGAGTAAATTATCTATCTCACACAAAAAAAAACCAGAAAAGAAAAGGCTCTTACAGTGGAGGGGAAATGGGGGAAGGTGAGAGGGAATGAGTGAATCTTATTCTCATAGGATTTGACTTAAGGAGGGAATAACATACACACTCAATTGGGTATGGAAATCTGTCTTACCCTACAGAAAAATAGAGGGGAAAGGGGATGAAAGTAGGGAAATGATAGAGAGGAGGGCAGATTGGGAAAGGGGGTAATCAGAAGCAAATACTTCTGTGAAGGGACAGGGTCAAAAGAAAGAATAGAATAAATGGGGGAGGGCAGGATAGGATTAAGGAAATAGAGTTAGTTTTTCACAGCATGTCTACTATGGAAGTGTTTTGCATAACTGCACATGTATAACCTATATTGAGTTGCTTGCCTTTTCAATGAGGGTGGGTGGGGAAGGAGAAAGGGAGAAAATTTGGAACCCTAAGTTTTAAAAACACATGTTTAAAAAAAAGTTTTCACATGCAACAGGGAAATAAAAAATACAGGAAATGGGGTACAGAAATCTCTCCTGCCCTACAGGAAAATAAAAGGGGAAAGGGATAAGAGAAGGAGGGGGAGAGATAGAAGGGAAGGCAGACTAGGGGAAGGGGTATTCAGAATGCATGCCATCTTGGGGTAGGGGAAGAGGCGAGATGGGGTGAAAATTTGGAACTCAAAATCTTGTGGAAATAAATGTTGAAAACAAAAAAAAAAGAGAATTGTGGGGGAACATAATTCAGAGAAAACATAGAGTCTGTGCCTTACCCAAACATGCTTCTTGTATAGGTAGCAGGAAGATTTATAATTCACTTTCACCCAGGCCCATTTCCTTATATGTTAGAATGTATCGCATACCTACACAACTAGCTAAGATAGCCTTTGTTTGATGTTTTTTTTTTTTGCCACAAAGGCCAAAGCATTCTTTATTTTGTTCCTTTCTATACAGAAACTCAAAGACCATTAAAATCATTATGCCAAGTGGGCAACTAAGTGGCATAGTGGATACAGCACCGGCCCTGGATTCAGGAGGACCAGAGTTCAAATCCAGCCTCACACACATAACACTTACTAGCTGTGTGACCCTGGGCAAGTCACTTAACCCCATTGCCTAACAAAAAAAAAAAAATCATCATGCTAGTGGTTCCCATTTGGACAATGGTCCAAGAAGTTCTCAATAAAAATTCTGTAATGGTAATCATAAGCAGCAAAAAATTGAGTTTTATAATTTTATACTTAGAGTTTTCATGATTATAGGTAGAATAAAATTTTATATTTCACACTTATAAAATATAAATTTTAATTTGCTACTTTTTTGGGCAAAAAGTTGTTGTCATAGTTATTGTAAGCACTTAATGAATAAATCTAAAAGAATATTATGAGTAGTAAATTAAATTGTCCTGGGCATTCACAACATTTTTTGGTTGTTGTTGAAAGAGTTGGCAGAACACACACACACACACACACACACACACACACAGAACCACAGCTTTATACTTTTAAGTACTTTTTAGCACCAACATTTTATGCTTTAAACATTTAGATAGCAACTTCCTTATAAGGCTAATACATTAATCTTCAAGATATCCCTGGTAGATGAAGAGAATGATTTACACAATAACAACATCGTAAAGACAAACAGCTCTGAAAGATTTAAGAATAATGATTAATGCAATGATGAAGCATGCTTCCAACCTCCTGACAGAGGTCTGATGGACTCAAGGTACGGAATGAGACAGACATTTTTGGACACAGCCAATGAGGGGATTTGTTTTGCTTGGTTACACATATTTGTTACAAGTGTTTTGCTTTTCTATTTTTTCCAGTGAGCAGTGGAGAGAGAAAGAGAGAGAGAGAGAGAGAGAGAGAGAGAGAGAGAGAGAGAGAGTGAGTGAGATAATGCTTGTTAATTGAAAACAAATAAAATAAAGGTTACATTAAAAAGATATCTTGGGAGAGGGAGGGAAGTGAAGGGAGGGGAGGGAAGTGAAGGAGGGAGGGAGAACATTTGGAACTCAAAATTTTTTAAAAGTGAATGTTAGGGGCAGCTAGGTGGTGCAGTGGATAGAGCTCTGGCCTTGGAGTCAGGAGGACCTGAGTTCAAATCCAACCTCAGATACTTGATACTTACAAGCTGTGTGACCCTAGGCAAGTCACTTAACCCCGATTGTCTCACCAAAAACCCCCCAAAAAATGAATGCTAAAACTTGTCTTGACATGTAATTGGGGAAAAATAAAAATATTAATATACACATACATATGTATATATATTTATAAATTCCTGCTACTATTATCCCTAGCCTATAAAGAGACACTCCAAAGGAAGAAAGAGTGGCTTGCCTGAGGTAATTTAGGAAGCAGGAGAAACAGCCAATGGCCTCATACTTCTATAGGTAGGTCTAACCCACAGTCCTCTTTCTTCTTCCCCTCCCCTTTCTCCCACCACAATCAATGAGAAGAAGAACCTTATGGCTAATAAGAATAGTTCACATTTATACAACCTGCAGTTTTCAAAGGGCTCCATTACCATAGACTAAATACTTAAACAGCAAATGTTCTGAAGTTTAAGCCCCACAATGTCATTATAGGTCAGATGATTAGCTTTCTAATTCCTATCTCTCAGGATTTCATTTGGCAAGATCTGGGCTATTTCGGCCCCAGGATACACTAAAAAGTCTAGCATACTTTGATTGTCAATACAGAAGAGCCTGCTGTTAGTATAAGTGGAGGAGCATTTAGAAAGTGGGTCCTTCAAATATGCAAATATGCATCACACTCAGCTATGATTGCAGAAGGTTTCACTTTGGTGGACCCTGGGTTTTCAGGACCCAGAGCCCTGCTCACCCTTGATGTGGCCTTATTTAGATAAAAAGGAGAAGATAATTCCTCTGGTTGTGTTCACTTACTGAGAAAGGCCAAAATTAGTGCTTGGGTAGAAGCCATGGTTTAGCAATTGCTAAACATCACATGTCTTCCAAAGTCTCTCAAGTGTGTGGACGGAGAAAAGGGAAGGAAAATAGCAATTTTGTGTAAAAGTTTAGTGTTTTTCCATGTCAGATAAAAAACATTGCTGGGTGTATAGGTATTAAACAACTCAAAGAAGGGAGATTTTAAAACTCCTTTGCACCCTGTAGCACACAATTGGAGAACAATTGTCAAGCTAGGGTTTTATTCTATGCTTCTTTCTGGAAACTTGACTTTTAAAATATCTCTACAAGACCAGCATCTATGTTATTATGACAGCATTAATCTTTGTATCTATAGTTCAAGGCTAAAGAGGTTTTCTTAGTCAGATACTCAAGGTGGCAGAAAAGATTAAGCTTCACTTCTGAGAAAAGAAAGATAGGTTTTATATTTTTGCTGTAGAGTTGTAAGCAGGAATTTTTAGTACTTTCTTTATATTCTGAATATTCTAATTTTTGCATCCCCCCACTTTCTAGAGTCTGGCCTAAAGCACAGGTTGGTAACCAATGACACATCATGCCCTATCTTTTTGGGGTTTTTTTTAAGCAATTGGGGTTAAGTGGCTTGCCCAGGGTCACACAGCTAGTAAGTATTTGGTCTGAGGCCTCATTTGAACTCAGGTCCTCCTGACTTCAGGGCCGGTGCTCTAACCACTCCACCCCCTAGCTGCCCCTACACCACGTCCTATCTAAAAGAGCAAGGAAACAAAAATGGAAAAATACATGGAAGAAACATTGCTCAGAAGGGAACATGGAAACAAAGAGGCCATTTTTTCTCCTATCTTGTTAAAATCAATATACACATTTTTAATACAACTTTAAATAAAGTTTATTTTTGTACTTGTATTTGAATGTTTTTTTTTCATTTATGGTTACTATGGGGACACCTGGAGTACCATCCTCACAGGGTTATCATGAGGCTCTAATGGGATAATGTATCTCAAGTATTTTTCAAACTTTAAAACATTCTACAAATTTAGTTATTTTACAATGATTACGTTTAGAATAAATAACATTTTTTTAAAATTGGCAAACAGGATGGTTTTCATTGGGAGGAGGGTTACTCCTAGAATGTTCCCCTCCCCCATTGCTTATGAGTCTACCCACTGTCATCTGTGAGAGATGCCTCCAGGTGTCACTCCCCCGACCCCTTTGGTGGGACTAGCCCAGTGAGAGTCCCCATTCTCCTACTCAGTATTCAAATGATAATTTCAATCATTTTTATCAATAGCATCACTCTTTAATGTAGTTTCAAAACTACAACAAATCCCTTCTCTATTCCATTCAGGAAACAGGAAACCTGCTCAACAGTGACTCAATTTGTGCTCAAATTATCCACCAACCTAACAATAAAGAATGGAGGAAAACAGACCTTTGGAAAAAGATCAATGGCAAACTAGTCAGTTTTCATTATGGTTCATACATGGAATTTCGACATGAAGGTATCTGGGAATAGTCTTTGGAGGAGAAGGCAGGAGATTTTTTCAGCAAGAGAACATTATCATGCATACCAATGAGAGCTTGTTAAGAGAGATCAAGGAAGGAAGTTGTGAAGCTCTTACACCCTCTTGTTTGATGTCCTTTTAATGTTATCTCTCCCTTTTCACTGTCACTCTGAAGAAACTGAAAGTTAAACAGAGCAAAATCAACTCTGTCCTTATATTTCCAGTCTAAACATACTGCCATGCTAAAATGTATACATGATTGGTACTAATGAGATTGTCATCATTGCTTTCATGTATTTCTAGTGTTCAGACACATCATGTTCATATATGAAAGAGAAGTTGTATATTTGGAGTTATTTGATTGGGGTTGGGGGTGCAGAAGTGGGAAGAAAAAGATGGTGAGAATATCTGATCATTTTGGCCTCTGTTCCCTTCTGTAAAGTGGAAACTTCCATTCCATCTCTCCCAGGGACCAGATGCTACACCGACACTTTGCATGAGCACTAAATATTCTGCATTTGTGTCTTCATCTCTGCCATCTACCTCAGTGCTTAATACAGTGCTGGGCAAAAAATACACCTAATAAATAAATGTTTAACAAATAGAATTGAATTGAATATTGAAAAATAGGTAGATAAGAAATGAATGCAAGCCATCTTCCCATGTTGACATACCAAGCATTTATGTGTATGTATAACAAATGGAGCTATGAATGTGAAATTTTTGCATGCTAGACAAGTGACACAAAAGCTACCCTCAAGTGAGAACAGAGGGCCAAGACACTGACTCATGGCAGGGAGATAGATGCCCTAGGACATTGGTGAAACTGCTGTTGGGGCAGGAGGAGAAAAGCATGGGAGGAATTCACCCACCCATGGCAAGTGACAGTACTATTAGTCCCTGCTAATTTGCCACCCTAAGTCAAAGCTCTAATCACCCCACCAGAGTTGCCTCTCTCATAAACTATGACCAGTAGGTTGAATTGACTGGAGATTACCAATAATTGGAAGTAATTTTCTGATGAGTACTCAATAGCTTCTTTCAAATTCCATGTGTGTAGAAGCCTAATGAAATCACAAAAGTAGCATTTCAATAGCCTTCTGTTCTACTTTCCTCGCTGACCCATGATGACTATAACTTTTAAGGGAAAAAAATAATCTTCTCACCTTAAGTAATAGTATAAGAGAAAGAAGGAAGAATAAATGAGCATATATTTTATTTAAGGAATGGGGAATTGAGCCATGCTTGTCTAGTTTCTGAGTAATCTGAAAGGGTAACTTTATAAGGAATCTATTACATTACGCCTGATGATTCACATAAAAAAGCAATAGTTCCTCCATCTTCTGAACTAGTTGAAGTTGAAAGAAAGCTGCAGGTGATTTAAAGTTGAGTGTATTCGCAAAACTGCTGAAAAGTCCTTTGACTCTCTAAGAGAAGGAGTTGGCTTTCTCCCAAACATCAAAGTCTATGAAGGCATAATACTTTAGCAGTTTATCTGGATAATTGCTCACCAGCTCCTAGAGCCTACCCAGAGATCATACCCCTCAAGCCTTGTGGTTGCATCTCCAGCAGTGGGTTCCAGTTACCACCAGAATTAATGTAGGACCTCTTAGTATCAGAAGAGAAAGGAAGAGTCAGTAACCTAGGAGGTAAAAGGAAAAGAGGATAGATAAAGGAGCAGTTAGCACTGCTGAGAAAGAGTCAAATTATAGCGCTATTATGAAAGTAAAGAGAGTGGCTAAAAATTCCCTAAACGTAGTTCAGTGATAAAAGGGGACCATCTCTGAAATTTAATCTGATGTCAAAAAGTGACAACAGCAGAAAGCCTGGGAATGAAAATCATGGTGATGAGACACCACTCCCAAACCTACCAAATTCCATGACTCATTCTCTGAAGCCAGGTCAGCACTGTGCTCCTGATCCTCTCAATGATTCCTCTTCCCACAAACCTTTGGGAACAGGTCCACCTGCTCTTTGGATTCTCTATTCTCCCCTCCTCAGCACTCATTCACACCATTTCTTCATGTGCTTGGAAACTTAATAGTACCATAAAAGTAGCATTTCAAAGGCACTCCATCCTGCTGTCTATTGCTTAAAGACACCATTACTTTTCATGCAGTTCCCATCATGCAATTAATTTCTGCAGCAGCAGGAGAGCCTGCATGTACTTGCAAACAAATAATTTTTTGCTTCATCTACTTTATAGATGGTTTGCAAAAAAAGAAGAGGATCTTTTTTTAAAGGACTTGTAAACTTTCTTTGTGTAATGGAAAACTTTGATCTTCATACTATTTCTGGGGTAGGTAGACAGAAAGGCAGAGAGGCTCTGGGTGTGGGGCTGTCTTCTGTGGTTCACATTTGGTTCATGGCATAAGACATGCCAAAGTGAACTTGGTGGTCTCACCTCAGTGCACATGAGTGCTTGGCAAACACCAGAGAACACAGGGAAAGAAAGAAGGGGGAGAAGGCTGTCCCCCTGCTGCCCTTTTTATTGTCCCTGCTACTATTTTTCATTATCCTCTATTGCCAAAAAGTAAATTATCAAGTTAATTTTTAGCAGCAAAGAATGTATTTTTTAAAGTCTCTTGCCCTCCTAGGATACATTTATTAGAAGATTTAGAGTTCTGATTATGGGACCAGTTGTTTATAGGCTAGCACACGCATTTCATTTTTTTAAGAGAGGAAAAAGGAAATGGAAATGGAAAGAAAAGGAAAAACCAAATGTATCTACTTTTTCCATTCATTTTGTGGGTTTGACAGAGTTAACTCCCCACTAATAAGAAGGGAAACTAAAGAAAAAAAATTGACATTTACATAATGCTTTAAAGATTGCAAAACCCTTTACTACTGTTGCCTACTGTTCGGTCCTTCCCTAGAAATAAAGCAAACAACTTTGGCTTTCCTATTCTAGCACCAGCAGGACCAAAGCTGGCAGGTTCTCCAAGAGTGAATGATTCACCATGAGTCTACATTATTCAGTGTTCTTGTGGTTAGCTGGCAGGGACCCCTGCATATGATGGCTGGGACAAAAGTGCACCGAATTGTAAGTATTCTGAAAAACCACAGAGTCTTGGAAAATAATGTACATATCTTTTGGAGCACTTTCTAAAGGTGTTTTCCATGAGAAGATAGACAGGGGAGAAGCAGTAGATGCTGAAGACACTGAAGTCATGCTTTTGATTCTGTCTTATTGAATAGACACTTTTTAGGTTTCCATTATTACTGGTTGGGGCTCAACAGGTTATAGATCATACTGCAATCATGCTAATAATTCAACATCAGTCTTGGAAAGGTACTGGGCAAGTCATTTCATTTCCCAGGGCCTCAATTTCCTCATTTGTAAAAATCGGAGGTTGGACTTTGAAGTTCCTTCCAGCTGTAGATTGATGATCCTACAATAATTATGATCTTATATACTGAATAATGCTTTATATAAGTCAAGTCTGAGCCTAGTCATATTTTCATTCGTGTATATACATACATGTATGTATATGTGCATATACATGTGCGTATATATGTATAGTACAAAAGTACATGTGTACATATAATATAGAAGTATACATATGGTATGTAAGCACATATATACATATAGAATAAAAGCTGAAGTCTAAACTGTGGCCTATTTCAATAATAACTATTGATCTCAATGTTGGTACCACACAAAGGTTTCCAACACAAATTAGATCCAACAACAGGAGCTTTATTTCCTTATGGTATATAATTGGTCCAGTTGCCTCTTCAGATCCTGATAAATGACTGTTCTAATTCCTTCTTTCTTTACTATATCCTCCAATCAGTAGGCAAGTCTCTAGCCGCTCCTTGACCTTCTGCTACATTACAGCAGGCACCCCATCCCCAACTAGGGCATCCCTTCTCAGGAATCAGATGATTGAGAGTAAATCCAGCTGGTACAAGGCTTTAGCCCAGAATTAGATCAGGAGTACAGCTACAGCATCATCCAGGCTCATTCCCTCATTCTGATAGACACTGTGTCTATAGTCTGGAGTAGCCCAGGGAACCCCAGCCAGTACTGAATAACTCCCCAGGATGGATGTCAATGGATGACCATTGCACATGCCCAGTTAACCTGTTTTATGTCCCTTGTCACCATTAATCTCTTTGGGATTAGTGTGCCTACTCAGTCACATTGTTGCTTCCTTGTATCTTTGCATCTTAAGACACGTCAACACTTAATATCAACTTTGTTAGAATTATAACCAAATAATTGAGGATGCAAAAGGCACCTTAAGAGATTGCCTGATCCAACTCCTTTCATTTTTATAGAGGAGGAGTTTTAATTCCAGGAAAGTGATATAACTTGCCCAAAGTCATATGGTGAATCAGTAACAGAACCATGATTAGAGCTCAGAATAACATCTCGTATGTGCTTAAGAACACAGCATTTTCATTGCGTCCAGGTTATGGTTGGCTTTGCCTCATTCCAAGGTAATTTCAAGATCAACCAGCTAATATTAACAAGATCCAGTTTTGAATTTTGGGCCACAATTTGCCGTAGTATTTAGCACAGAAATACAAATACAGGGCTCATTATATACTGTCGGTTGCCTAAATTCAAAACATAATTTTTTTTAAAGCTGAGACATAACAGAAAAAAAAATCTGTTAATTTGAATTGTTCTTGTGCACTTTATCACATTTGCATTTTATTGACTAAAGTGCTTAGTTCAGGGGAGACTAATGACTTCAAAATAAGACTAACATTACTATTAATTATCTTTTTGGTCTCACGCATTTTTAAATAATGATCTTTATCCTTTTCTGTCCTGCAGTGTTTAAAACATGTGTTTTAAGTGTATGACAGCTTGGCTAAATCAAGTCAAGTCCGAACTCTTCCCTGACACGTGTAAGAAAGGTGGATTAGCTGTGGCAAAAATAGCAGTGAAACCACTAATACAAACACTGTAAATCATCAGAAAATAAAAAGGCTTTAAAAAATACACAAAGCAATGATTAGTAATAGCTTTGCAAAGTGAATTTCAAAATGACTCGAGAATGTTTGCATTTAGAAGATAAAGCTGCCTCCCCTCCCAGCACAAAACCCATCCCCTTCGCTGGCCTCCCCAGCAGTATGCCTTATTATGTCCCAAAAAACTTTAAAGACAATTCATCATTGTTATCTGCACCAGCTAGAAAGTCTATTGACAAACCTACTGGTTTTTCCTTCATAGAATCCTCCTGAATTCCCCTCTTCCTGCCCATCTGTGGTTTGTGAGGATGCCTGTCATTTGTCTTCTGGATGTTCACAATACCCTCTCTACCAGAGATGCAGCTTGGTGTCCTTGAAATCAGGAAGACCTGAGTTTGAGTCCTGCCTTGGACACATATTGGCTGAATGACCACCTGCAAGTAATTTAGCCTCTTAATGTTATAAGCAACTCTCCAAATAGGAAAGTATCAATATATGAACTTACAGGTTCAGTTTTTATCCTAAGTAGCAGCTCATTAAAATTAATTTAACACAATAGTGGGTTAAGAGTTCCACATTAAATTCCCTCTCTGGGGATGTCCATCAATTGAAGAATGGTTGAACAAGCTGTGGTATATGATTGTGATGGAATCCTACTGTGCAATCAGGAATGATGAGCAGGATGGTTTCAGAAAACCTGGAAAGACTTAAATGAACTGATGCGAAATGAAGTGAGCAGAATCAGGATAACATCATACACAGTAACAGCAATATTGTCTTATGATTAACTGTGAATGACTTATCTATTCTCAGTGATACAATGATCCAAAACAATTGCGAAAAACTTAAGAAAAGTACTACCCACCTCCAGAGAAAGAAATGATGGAGTCTGAATGCAGTTCAAAGCACACGTTTAAAAATTTCTTTATTTTTCTTGTTTGTTTGTTTTGGTCTGTATTTTCTTTTGCAACGTAGTTAATATGGAAATATGTTTTGCATGATTTTACATGTATAATCTACACTAAATTGCTTGCTTTCTCAAGTGGAGGTAATAAGGGGGGAGGGAGGGAGGGAAAGGGAGGATTTTTAAAATTTTTTAATTTTTAAAATTTTAAACTTTTAAAAAGTGAATGTTTAAAAAATTTACACATAATTGAGGAAAAAAATTTAATGATAATTTTAATTCCCCCCTCTGTTCATCAGTATTTCCTTCTGTGCTTTCATCTCTCAAACATGCCAAGCCAAACCATACTTATCTAACCCATATTTCCCACTACCCCCCAACATTAACCAATGTGACCTGGGATGGTCTCCTACACCATGTTCATTCCTACAAGGGTACCTATATTTATGGCATTTTCTCTTTATAGAATACTTTGCACCTTCTCTTTACCTGTCTAAACTTGTCAGTCAGTCATTAACATTTATTAAGCACCTACTTTGGGCCAGATGCTGTGCTAAGTGCTGGGGATACAAATATGAAATAGAAGGACAGCTCCTGCCATCAAGGAGCTTACAGTCTAATGGGGGAAGACAACACACAAAGGAAGACAAAAACCTTGCTCATAGAGAAGTCCAAAGGAATACAATCAAGTGGGAAAAGAAGAGGTGGCTGACTGGGTCCCCTCCTTAAATGGAGGAATACTAATTCATCCTTGAAAAGCCTTTTAAGATGGTGGGCTGTTGTTGTTCAGTCATTTTGCAGTCATGTCCAACTCTTCATAACTCCATTTAAGATTTTCTTGGCAAAGATACTGGAGTGGTTTGCCATTTCCTTCTCCAGCTCATTTTACAGATGAGAAAACTGAGGTAAACAGGGTTAAGTGGCTTGCTTAGGGTCACACAGCTAGATGGTGGACTAACCTTTTTTAAATAAAACCCAAGTTAGATAGACAAGTCAAATTGAGTGGAAGGAATCGAAAGGCAATGTTGAAAAGTGGCTGAAAATTGCATTTCTTCAGAAGCCACAGACATGGGTACAGTTATTGACTGTAGTAGGTCATGGCAGGAATCTGCTAATTCCAATCAATGCACATGGACAACTAGGGAGGAAAAACAGGGAAAGCTGAGAACAAGGTAGAAAAGACTTCTATAGAAAACCAAGCAGTTTGCTACCAGAGTTCACATCAAAACCCGTGGAGAATATATCAGATGCAGCAAATAAGACGGGCAAAAGGAGTAGTTTCAGGAACATACAGAAATTACCCTATCTTCATTAATCTTCCATCTCCAGGTAACAACTAAATTATGTATAAAATACAGGTTCCTCTCCTTGCTAAGTGAGATAAGAAAACCTCAGGAATCCCTCCCTACTCTCCAGGTTATGGATAATTATGTCCCTTGAAAGAATGAAAGAAGTACAGCAATGAGAGTCTGCCAATAAGCATTTATTAAACATCTACATGTGTCAGGCACTGTGCTAAACCCTGCAAATACAAAGAAAGGCAAAAAACAGTCCCTGCTCTCAAGGAAATCACTGTCAAGAGGGAGGACAACATGCCAAAAACTAAATACAAACAAGATATATACAGGATAAAGTGGTGGGGAAGGTGGGATAGCCTCAGACAGAAGGATCTAAGATTAAGGAGGATTTTTAAAAGCTTCTTGTAGGAGGTGGGTCTTTAACTGAGACTTGAAGGCATGCAGGAAAGCCAGAAGATGGAGACAGACATAATGAAGGAAAGCATTCCAAGCATGGGAGACAGCCAGGGAAAATGCCCAGAGTCTGAAGAAGGAGTGTTGTGTGTGAGGAAGAGAAGGAAGCCAGTGTGACTAGATCACAGGATATATATAAAAGGGAGTAAAGCATAAGAAAACTGGAAAGGCAGGGGAAGCCCAGATTATGAAGGGCTTTAAAAGCCAAAGCAGATTTTATGCTTGATCCTTAGAGGAAAATGGCCCCTCCACCCATACAGGTTAAGTTAATTTTCTTAAAAGATGTTGCCATTCCTCAAGACTTGGTTGGCTCAGACTGTTGATGTCACTTCCTCATCTCCTGAAACAAAGCAGCCATGAAGATCCAGGGTATAGGAAAGGGTTTTGGAGGTTTTTTTCCCAGCTGAATCATCCCAAAGTACCCTTATTAAATATCCTTCTACTGATGTGACTCCAGTTTTTGTTAACTTTTGAATGACGTATGAGTGTCTCATTTTGTTCCAATATCAAAGCTAAACTAATCAAAACTAATTAAAGCCCAGAACAGGGTGATTTTGCTCAGTTGGATTCGTTGCCAAGCTTTATCTAGACTGAACTGACCCCCACTACTTTCTGCTTTGTGAGATGATAATGTTCATAAGTTTGTAATTATTGATCATACTTCTACATAAAAGTTTATAGATAAGTTTATATTTTAATACATTGTTGAAGGAAGGAGGGGAGAAGAAGAAGGAAGGAGGGAGGAAAGGAGAGTAGGGAAGGAGGGAAGGAAGGAAAAAGGGAGGGGGAAGAGAGTAAGGAAGGAGGGAGAGGGAAGGAGAGAAGGAAGGAGAAAAGGATGTAGGGAGGGAAGGAAGGAAGGAAGGAAGGAAATATGAACTTTTTAGATGTCTGCCATGTGCCAGGCACTGTGCTAAGCACTTTATGATTTTTATTTCTTTTGATCCTCACAACAAATGTGAGGTAGGCACTATCTATTACTATCCTCTTTTTACAGTAAAGGAAACTGAGGCAAACAGAGGTTAATTGACTTGCCCAAGGGTTAAGTGACAGCTAGTAAATGTCTGAGGTCACATCTGAACTCAGGTGTTCTTGACTACAAGCCCAGTGCTCTGTGTACTATGGTGCCACCTAGTCGTCTAGATTTCCTAGTCACTTCTCTGGTCTATCAAGTTAGTCAAATGTTTTTGATTAAGGAAGTTATTGTGGACTCTTTCGATCTCCTTATTTTTAGCAATTAATTTACATTACTTTAACTTCTTGAAATCATTATAGTTGGTGTCAGTGTCATTTCTGTTCCCCATTTCACATTTCCTGTATGCCATGTCTTCTCCTCATTGTTCTTCTTTCTTCTTGAGCATCACAAATACTGATCTTAGCTAACAAGTTGATAGTCAGGGCAGCTAGGTGGCACAGTGGATAGAGCACCAGCCCTGGAGTAAGGAAGACCTGAGGTCAAATCCAGCCTCAGACACATAACACTGTGTGACCCTGGGCAAGTCACTTACTCCCACTGCCTAGCCAAAAAAAAAAAAAGTTAATAGTCCAGTTGTATACAAAGAGCTGAGCTAGTGATAACTCTCATGACCATAATGAGCTGAGTTTTTCCTGTCTACCAAAACATAATCAATTTCATTCTTAATGATATTACTTGTTTCTTGCCATGTTCAGCACCCACTAATTTTTTTAAGAAAAAATATATTTGTGATATAGAGAGTTGAGGCTTCTGTGTAATCACAAGTCTTTAGCCTCTCATTTCTTTTTCTTGAACCACTTTTCCATGTATTTCTTTATATCCTTACCTTTTCCCATTTTTAAAATGAAGTCACCAAGTATCAGAGTACACCTTGATTTGATTTGGAAAGTCTTAACAAGTTCTTTATCAATTTCTCCACCACTTCATTCTCAGCAGCAGTTGTTAGTATATAAACTGCAATTATTTTCATGACAGTATTTTTGCAAATATTTATCATTGGTATGACCAAATGTCATATGAAATCATATTTTTTGTAGCTCTGGAGCATATGATAAAGCCCTCTCTACCAACTTCTTTCTTTGCCTTTCCAGGTAAGTACTTGTTATTCATCTTTCCCTTTAGCTGCAAATTCCTTCTTTCTTCTGCTTTTATTTATGGCAAGAATATAAAGATTGATATGATTTAGCTCCTTTAGCAATGTTTCCATTCATTAGTACTCTATACATAAGATCCTTGTCCACTGATCCAAAGGTCAATGGAAAGAAAAATAATGGGTGCAAGTAGGCCTCCTCCTCTCCTCTGACATAGTACAGATGTTCATTGCCTCGCTCTTGGACTGTTACAGTAGACTGCTGGTAGGTCACCCTGCTATTGGTCTCCCTGACACAAATCTCTCCCCATTCCACTTTATCCTCTTATCCTCTACTCAGTTGTCAAATTGGTCTTCCTAAAGCATAGGTCTGACTGTATCCTCCCCTTATGCAACAGACTTTAGGGTTTCCCTACCACCTTTAGGATCAAAAATAAAATCCTTTGTTTGCATTGTTTGCATAACCTGGCTCCTCCTACCTTTTCAAGCTTCTTTTACCTTACTCCCCCTCAAGTACTCAGTGATCCAGTACCACTGGCCTCTTCACTGTTTCTAACACAAGATACTCCAACTCCCAACTTTAGACCTTTTCACTGGCTGTCCCCCATGCCTGGAATTCTCTCCCTCTTTATCTCTGCCTCCTGGTTTCCCTGGCTTTCTTCATGTTCCAGCTAAAATCCCACCTTCTGCATGAAGCTTTCCTGATTCCCCCTTAATTCTAATGCCTTTCCTCTACTGATTATCTCTAACTTATTCTTTATTTTTCTGGTTTGTACCTAGCTGTTTGCATGTTATCTCTCCATTCAACTGTGGGCTGAGAGCAGCTTTTGTTTCATTTTGGGGCTGTTTGTTTGCTTTTCTCTGTATCTCTAGAACTTTGCACCTTGCCTGGTGCTTAATAAATGCTTGTAGACTGACTGAAGCTGCAGCATTTTTGTGATACTCAACGTGCAAGAAATAGTATAAGAGAAATCATTCAGGAAATGTGTTAGCAGAATGATAGGAGAGAGTCCAGTCACGTAGGGAGAATGAGATAGACAGGCAGTTCAGATGCTACACTGATATTCACAAAATGGAGGACAAGTCAGCCAGCTCCGTGGATATTCCTTCTAAGAATATCTATAGGAGAACATGGCTGAGCACAGAATGAGAAAAGGGTTGCAATATATACTGATAGAGAGAATTCTTCTCTCCCTTCACACCATCACTGAGGTCATAGATCTATTGAAGAACCACCAAAGTATTGTTTAATTATTCAGCAAACATTCCTTATTAACAGTGAGTCAACAAAAGCACAGTCAGGTTGTTGTGGGTTAGGATCCTGGGGAGAGATAGGTTAACCTCCCCCCAACCCCACAACATTAGCTGGGGCTGTACTTGTTATTCATCTTTCCCTTTAGCTGCAAATTCCTTCTTTCTTCTGTTAGCTGTTGTGAGCAAAGAAGCCATGGAACAGACTTGGGGCATCTTGGATTAACTTTGCTCCAAGGTGGATTGATCTGGGACCCAGCTGTAGGCCATTTTGGGCAAGGAGGATAGAAAGTTATAGATATACAGTTGATAGATGGATAGATAGTACATAATATATTTTTAAATATTTAATACATTATTTATAACATTTTATTATATATATACATATATAAAGTTATAAATAAAGATAAAAAGTTAGCTCTAAGACTGGCAACAAGCTATCAAGACCCCAGAGAACTTCCTTGCTCATTGCTTTTCATCTCTTTTCCAGTGGCTTTTTTCTTACTTTTTTCTTTTAACCACCTCGGGAGTGATTTTAGCTGGGAGCATATGAACATGTTCTTATTATGTGGATTGTTTATTTGAACTCTTAGGCTCTGAGTAATCCATTATACTGAGGAACTGTGCTCCAGGACACACCTAACAGAATCTGAAATGCTGAGCGCTAAAACTATGATTCCAAAGCCAATCATTCAAAAGTCAAGTACATCCACAGAAGAAAAAAAGTCAGAGCATAATTAGAAGTATGAAAATACAAAGGATGAGAATCCCAGTAAGGTAGAAGGAGAAGTGTGTAGTTTTGGGATGCTTATGGATAAAATGCAAAAGAATGTCAGGAGCAAGCCCCAGAGCCCTGCTTTAGCCCTTATGGTGTTAAACAAGCTTGGCAGACACATGACAATTAGTTATATGACGTATTGTGAGAGAGTGGAAAGGAGAAGGAACCACATGGCTACAGGGGTCCGTGATGCTCTGAACATCTTGTGCTGGCTCCTAGGAGCAAGGCAGACACATGGAAAGCCAAGCAGAAATTAAGACTACATCACGTTGTTGTTGTTATTGTTGTTTAGTTGTACTCAACTCTTCACGACCCCATTTGGTGTTTTCTTGGGAAAGCTACTAGAAAGGTTTGCCATTTTCTTTTCCAGCTCATTTTACAAATGAAGAACTGAGGTAAACAGGGTTAAGTGACTTGCCTGGGGTCACACAGCTAGTAAGCATCTGAGCCTGAGGCCAGATTTCAAGTCATGAAGATAAGTACTTCTGATTCCAGGCCTGGTACCCTATACACTGTGTCACCTAGCTGCCCAAGACCATATCTAGGATTCCTTTAAAAAGTAGCAGAGAAAATCTTCCCCAATAATCCATATTTCTGGTTGTCTAACTTGAGTTTAAGTTAGCACATCATCAGATGGTCATCCTTGGCTTTGTGGCCTCTCTAGTACTAACAGCCGTTAAAAAGCGGTCAGTCAGAAAATGATTCGTCCCTCTGAAATCCACATATTATGAAGCATCTAATTTTTTGAACTTTTTTATTGGCAATTCCAAATATCTTAGTAAAAATTCCCTATGCCACAGTTTTTGGTAATTCAGTTTCTCGAGAGTCACAGAAGGAAGCAACACCTTTGTTTTTTTCTGGAACTGCAATTGCAGAGTTGATAGACCAATCCCATCAATTTGCTTTGCTGTCATAAAAACACTGATGAAATCCCATCCTGTAAACATCAGCTGGGAATGTTGAGGAGGAGGAGGAAGACTTCATGTTGATTGACTAACATTATCAACTTGTTTTACTCTCATTAAAAAATACCAGTGACATCCCATCCTGTAAGCATCAGGTGGGAATGGTGAGGAGGATGGAAGTCTTCAAGGATAATTGAGAGGAAAGTTAGGAAAGTGCTGGGGGGTGAGGGAGCAGGGCCTTTTCAGTGAGGTGACTTCGACAGAGGTCAATCAAAGATATTGCCAAACCTGAAAAGTCTGTGAGCAGAACAGAAGGAAGGCAAGTCAGAGCAGGCAAAAAGGACATCTTTGAAAGTTACATGTTCAATGCGTTATATACCTAAAAGGAAAAGCAAGCTGTGCTCAATGGAGACTAACAATTTCAAGCATAATCCTTTTTTTTCTCTTCTGCTGTATGCAGAAATGCTCATTTTATTTGGTTTTTGTTAAGTTTAGATTTTTTTTAATTTAATTTTTTTAATGTTTAGGAATAATTAATCAATCAAAAAACATTTGTTAATTGCCTACTATGTGCCAGGCACTGTGCTAAGTGCTGGGTAATTCAAGGGAGAAAAAAAGTGAGGACTGCAATCTGAGGAATCTGACATCTTAGAGCTAATGTGTATTATGTGAGAAAAAAATTATTCATGTGAATTTTTTTTAAATATAAAAAGACCAGGAACTCTTTTTGTCATAGGACTTCACCAGTGGTGCTGGTAGGACGTCAGTAAAATTCTCAGGTTATCTCAGACTGGAGTCACTACATCGTGATCCTGGCCTGCCCCAAAGCTGTCAGGCTACAAAGACAATGCGAGCACAAAAGATGTTTTGTATTATTTCCCCTTTCTGAGTTGTGTTTATTAGAAAACATGTTCAGTGCCTAAGAAATCCATTGGGAAGCAGATGGCCATTTGGCCCATCAACCTGACTTTGGTTGTCACCCTTATTTGCATGTTGATTTCCCCAGTTCCTATTTCCCTGCTTAGATGTTTGTGGTATTTTCCTCTGAAATGCACTCTGCTATAGTAGTTCATTCTGGCTAATAACTTCCTTCGAATGATGATTGCTAAGAATGAGCATCTTTCTCTTAAATTCAATCCTGACCCATTAGGACCATGCCTCTGTTGACTTTGTTCCAATGCAGTGGAAAGGGACAGAATCAATGATCTGTGAGGTTCAGATCTACTTCCCCTAGAGCTCAGAGCATAGCAGCCCCTTCCTAAAGTGTCATTCCACAAACCAGATTTTACCAATACTGAGAATTAGTAGTTTGCCTTCTGCTTCTTCTCCAGAAAGTTGTGGCATCATTTCCCCTTGAGTGTTTGGGGTTGCATGAGGAAAAGCCTGGATCTCCATAGTTTTTAATTCCCCCCATAAAATACCCCACATTTTCAGGATTTTTTTTAATATACCAATCCATGGCACATAATCTCATTTTTCTTTATTTCTTTTAATTCACAAATATTCTTGTTGGTGCTTTATGGTTGTGAATCTTGGATGAAGGATGAGAAAAGGGCAAGGGAAAGGGAATAAGCAATTATATAGTGCCTACTTTGTGCCAGGCACTATGCTAAGTGCTTTACAAATGTTATCTCATTTGTTCACATTGATGACCATGATATGGGAAGAATCAAAGTTGTGAATGACCCCAAAGGCAATGGAGAGATACATGGTGGACCTAAATAGACCACAGCGTATTTCAAATGATGACCTATAAACATAAATGGCATAAAGATGATAAAAGAAAAAAATGATTGGAAAAGGAGATGGCAAGTCACATAAAAAGGGATAACAGATAGGAAGGTCAAGTATCGCACTTGTACTCAAGAAAAGTGAAAAAAATCTATAAGAAAGCCTCCAGCTCATTGGCTGAATCCTCTTTGAAAGAATCTTTGATAGAACATAGATAAGAATCACCAAAAAAAGAGAGAGAGAGAGAGCAAGTCTGGATGGGTTGAAATTTGCATCAATGGAAGAAACACCCACAGTGCAGTCACAGACTCAGTGAAGTATCTAAAAGAATTGGAAATCGCTTACATCTGCTCTCTCCTCAAGACAACTTTTCTATATGGGACATGTGGAAATTCACCAAAGTTCTTTGGTGAATTATTTGTTCTTTGGGGCTTCACAAGTATTTCCTTTTCTCTTGGAATCAAAAGATTCCAAATGAACTCAACATTAACTTCAAATACTGTGGTTTCATTGCTAATTTGTTTTTAGTATTGGTTGGTGATAGAGACCATATTTTATACTTCTTTGTCTTCTTCAAGACAAAGTGATGCAGTGGATAGAGCACCAGGCCTGAAGTCAGTAAGACTCATCTTCCTGAGTTCAAATCTGGCCTCAGACACTTAGTAGTCATGTGACCCTGGGCAAGTCACTTAACCTTGTTTACCTCAGTTTCCTCATTTGTAAAAATTAGCTAGAGAAGGAAATGGCAAGCCACTCCAGGATCTTTGCCAAGAAAACCCCAAAAAGTTGGACACAACTGAAAAATGCACAACAAAAGCCTAGGGGACTGTAACCTTTTTTGAATCATGGACTCCTTTGACAGTATCTGAGGAAACCTCTAGACCCCTCAGAAATGTTTTTATATGCATAGAATAAAACGCATAGGATTACAAAGGAAACCAATTATTTTGAAATACAGTTACCAAATTTAAAAAAAAAAAGACAAGGTCACAAATCTCAGGTTAAGAATCTAGCCTAACCTCCTCTTCTTACACATGAGGAAACTTACAGAGAGGTGAGGTGATCTGCCCAAGTCACATGAATAGCAGAGCTAGAATCTGGACCTAAGTCCTGTGGCACTGGATCCAGGGCTCTTTTCACCATACTATATATAATTCTAACATAACAACAGCTGAAATCTACCTAGGGTTTTTATTCTTGGAAAGACTACATGGTATAAGGCTCCATAAGTTTCAACTTTATACCTCTTGTGGAAAATGGGGTTGTGGGTAGATCAGAGACTCTCACATCAGAACCCCCTTGAACTTAAGGAGCTCCCAGTTCAGTGCATGGTCCTTGACACCTGGAGGGGAGCTACAAGGCTAAAAAGAAGTCCTTCTAAAGGGGCCCTCACTTTTTCAGGGAAGGTCGCAAGGTCCATGATATGTAAGGGAAGTTGGGTCCCTAGAATCACACTTAAGTTTCCTCTAGTCCCCTGCAGGACCCAGGGACACTACATTTGGAGTACAGAGGATTTCTAAGCCTGCATCCACTGTTGTTGTTGTTGTTCATCCTTCGTTTTCAAAGAGGACCAACGACATCATGATGTTGGGTCAGGGTACAGTATGTTTGGCTGTGGCTGATCAGTCCAATATGAGTTTGGAAGGCTCTGCCACGGGTCAGGCACAAGTAGTTCACTAGAACATTTGGGATGCAGATGTCTCTGGATTCGCACAGCTCATGTTTCCTTTGTGCTACTGCGATTCTACTTTGCTCATAGGGTACAGCATCTTTTTTGATGTGGCATACCATACTGGGCAGTCCTGCACCAGCATCTCCCGTGTCTCACAATCAATACTAAAATTCCTCAGAGAGACCTTGAGAGTGTCCTTGTACCGCTTCTTCTGACCACCATGTGCACACTTACCTTGCACAAGTTCTCCATAAAATAATAAACACACATTTGGCATTTAGACTACTTGGCCAACCCATCAGAGTAGTGCTTTCCGCAGGAGAGTTTGAATGCAGCATCAAGGTCAGCTGCCACACTGACATTAAACTATTTATCTTGAAAAGGCTACAGGCCAAGACCAAAAGACAGAAAGAGTTGGCGTGTAACTTTTTGTCTGCAGATGACTGTGAACTCAATGCAGCCTCTGAGGCTGAGCTGCGACACAGTGTGGAACAATTCTCCACCACTTGACCTGACAATTAACACCAAGAAAACAGAGGTGCTCTTCTAGCCAGCACTGCACCATCCATACATGGACCCATTGGTCACAGTGAATAGAGAAATTTTGGATCCTGTGGATAAGTTCACTTACCTTGGCAGTACACTTTCCAGAGATAACCACATAGATGATAAGGTTGATGCACACATTGCCAGAACTAGCTTAGCTTTTGGGAGACTCCAAAAGAAAGTGTGGGAGAGAAGAGGTATTAGGCTGCCTACTAAACAGAGCCACTGTGCTGACTTCACCGTTGTATGCCTGTGAAACCTGGACAATCTATTAGTACCATGCCAGAAAACTGAACTGCTTCCATTTGAATTATCCTAGGAAAATTCTGAAGATTACCTGGCAAGATAAGGTACTGGACACTGAGGTCTACTCTTGAGCTGAACTACCAAACTCTATCCACTAACATAGCCATTACACAACTGAGATCATACCTATGGATTATAGCCAGGTATAACAAGGCAAATGTCTCCATGTTCCCACTCCAATCCTGCTCTTGAACTAGACAATCTGACACATTTCTATTGAGAAACTCATTCTGAATACTAAATTTAATGAGTTCTATAAATCCTACCATTACCTTCAGAATACATTAACTAAGTCCCACCTCTAAACCCCTGCTCAGTTTCACCAGCATATAGTTCTAGTGCTCTATGAATTATATTACAATATTATTTGTTCACTCCCTCCTCTTCTTAAAAGGATAGCGCTTGTTTCAAATCTCCGTCTTGGAGATTTTTATAAAAAACTAAACCACATTTTCCTCAAGTGACTCTGAGTTCTCCCTTTATATGGTGAGCTGAATATTTCACACTGTTGCAGAGGCCAAAAATGTCTGATAGCAATTATATTCCTGGAATATGGAATGAGGAAGTAGGGGGGGAAAGTTGATAATTAACATCACCATCACCTGCTCAATCTTCTGGGCTCCTTCCAGCATCCCAAAGCTTAGTCTGACTCTTCTGTGACCTCCCACATGCCTTGATCTCCTATTCCTAGGCAGGAGAGCAATCTCTTTGCCAGACTGCTCTGTCAAAGGAGACTGGGAAGGAGAAGTCAGACAGGTAGGAGGAGGACCAGATGAAAGTAGCTTCCTGAAAACCTAGAGAGAAGAAAGTATTAAGGAGAAGAGAGTTATCAACAGTATCAAAGGCTGTAGAGATGTTGGGGAGGATGAGGGTTGAGAAAAGGTGATTAGATTTGCAATTAAAAGATTGTTAGTAACATTGGAGAGAGTGGTGTTGGTCAAATAATGAGATCTGAAGCCAGACTGTTAAAGAAGAGAGTGGAAGGAAAGGAAATGTAGGCACCTGTTGTGGACACATCAGAGATGAGACAACAACTAGCATGGACGGATGGATCAAATGAGTGATTTTTGATAATGAGGAGTCATGGCCATGTTTGTAAGGGAAACTGTCAGTAGACAAGGAGTGATTGAAGATGAGTGAGAGTAGAGATGACAGAGGGAGCGATCTGCTGGAGAAGATGAGATGGAATAGAATCACTTGAACATGTAGAGTGGTTTGCCTTGGCAAGCCTTGAAGGGCCATCTCATTATATGAGACAGAGTGAAGAAGGAGGTAAGTATAGAAAGCACATGGGTGATGTGAGATGAGGAGGATGAGGGGAAAAGAAGGCACTCTTGGCAAATGGCCTCAATTTTTTTCAGTAAAATATGAGGCAAAGTTCTCAGTTGAGAAGGTGGTGGGGGGGGGCATAGAAGATTTAAGGAGGGATGAAGAGGTTCGAAAGAGCCACTGTGGTGAGTAGAATAGTGAATTAATTAAGGAGGTATGAAAGGGTTGCCTTGAAGCAGTGAGGGCCCAGTTGAGGTTATGTAATATAAATTTGCAGTGGAAGTCATCATTGTTAGAATATATGTGGAGAATGGGCCCATGATCCTTAACTCCTGCCAAGACCATTTAAATGGCAACTCGATTGCCACTAATGGGCTAGGCAAACCAGTGTAAGTGAAGTAGCAAGGCATCCTATGGGAGAGAAAGGAGGTCTTGTGCCAAGTGGGTCAAACCACTAAAATCACCTCAACTACCACCACCACCACCCAAGACCTCAGTGGAGATAGCCTAGGACCCAGAACCCAAGAGCCCTGGGAATAGCAGCACACATACACATTAGACCTTGTACATTGCTTCCAAACCAGCCACCCACAGTCATCACCAAAGACAGCAAAGCCTTTGAAAAAGTGGCCCTCTAGATTTCAGAACAACCTAGAAAGACTTTATATGAACTGATGCAAAGTTAAGTGAGCAGAACAAGGACAGCATTGTACAGAGTAACGGTAATACTGTATAATGATCAACTCTGAATGACTTAGCTATTCTCAGCAATACAATAAGCCAAGACAATTCTAAAAGACTCATGATGAAAAAATGCTATCCACTTCCAGAGAAAGAGCTGATGGAGTCTGAATCCAGATCAAAGCATACCATCTTTCACTTTCTGTATTTTTTTTTTGTTTCTTTTTTCCTTTGGGTCTGTGTCTTCTTCTACAACATGACTAATATGGTAATATGTTTAACATGATTGAACATGTATAACCTATATCAAATTGCCTACTATCTCAGAGAGGGGGAGGTGAGGGAGGAGGAGAGAAAATTTGGAACTCAATTTTTTAAATGAATGTTTATAAGTGTCTTTACATGTAAACTGGGGGAAAATAAAATATTTTTTAAAGGAAAAAAAGTAGCCCTCTAATCCACCAACACTAGCTACTAACCAACTGCCACTGACAGGCAGAAAAGCCCAAGAGCCTCAGGAACAGCATAACCCCCTAAACCACCAGGCCTAACTTCACCTTAGCCCCTGCTGCTATTATCCAGAAAAGCATCCCTTGTGGAGATACGAACTGGCATTGCAGACCCCATCTCCTCAACAACCACAGCTAGAAATGAAAGGTCTCAACACCAAAGTCCTTGGCACTGTCAAATGGTATGTGTGTGTATGTACATATAATATATAATAAGTATATATGTGTGGATGTGTATATAGAGGTATTATTTACATGTGAACTATTTTGCATGTTTTATATATACATACATATGTATATGTGTTTATGTAATATGCAGCTAATGGCACAATGAACACTGGGGCCTGGAGTCAAATCTAGTCTCAGATACTTTGTTAGCTGTGTGACATTGGACAAGTCACTTAACCTCTGTTTGCCTCAGTTTCTTCTACCATCCAGTGAGGATCAAATAAGATAATATTTATAAATTGCTCAGCACAGTGCCCAGCACATAGTAGATGCTGTATAAATGCTAGCTATTATTATTATTAGATATGGTTTTGTCAGTGGAAATATATGCATTAGAAGCTACTTTGCTGCTACACCCTAAAGACCCCTGGGCCTTTTCATCCCACTGACAGATGATACCACCTATGTATGTTGTCTCTCCCCATTAGCATGTAAGCTCCCTGAGGACAGAGACTGTCTTTGCTCTTCTATTTGTATCTCCAGCACTTAGCACGTAGCAACAAAGCACATATGTGCTTTGCACATAATAAGTGCTTAAAAAATGATTTTTCACATGCATGTTTGACACTTGATACTGGCATTGAGCACTGTCTTCATACTGCCCTCAAGACAGCAAGGGAATGACAGGTATAGTGCTCTCCTATTTTACAGGGGTTGGCACACTTTGAGGTTAAGGGCTTGCCCACAATCACCCACAGTGGGACAGAGGCAAAGCCAGGATCGGAACTGAAGATGTGATTCCCAGGTCTATTTCTGGGACACTGAGTCACGTTTCCCCAGTCCAAAAGGCTCATAACTGAGAATGGACTGGATTTATTTACCAAGTGGCACAGGAGAGCTGCTGTGTCTGGCATGTTCAGTTAGTATGGTGTCCTTAGCTAAAGGAGAAGATGTCTTTGTGTAAATAGGGCTTAACACACTGCCAGAAAGGACAGAACCACTATAATTTGAATTGACGACAAAATAGGTCAGTGTAAGAAGTAAATAAAATATGTAAATGAAATCACATTCAAATATTTTTAAAGTGTTACACAGACATGGAGATTGCCTACAACAGAGAGGAAAAGAGAAACTTTTTGTCTCAAGTTTGAACTACATTTTTCTGTAGCTTTAGAAATGAGAGAGGTGCCCATTTGGCCAAATGAGAGTGAAAATTAGCAATATGAGGTTCTCGTGAGATAGTATACTGAGTGTGAGATCTGAAATCACAGGACCTGGGTTCCAATATTGCTTCTGTTACTGACCATCTGTAGGGCTTTGGGCAAGTCACTTTATCTCTCTTTGCCTCAGTTTCCTCATGTGTAATAAGATGACCCTAAGGCCCATTACAAGTCAAAATCTATTACACCTTGGGATGAATTCACCCATAAAATGGAAGTGGATAGCAGAATGGATTAAAAAACAGAATCCTACAACATGTTGTTTACAAGAAATACATTTGAAGCAGCGACATACACACAGGGTTAAAGGTAAAGGGCTGGAGCAGAATCTACTACGCTTCAGCTGAAGCAAAGAAAGCAGGGGTAGCAATCATGATCTCAGACAAAGCAAAAGCAAAAAACAGATCTGATTAAAGGAGATAAAGAAGGCAACTATATCTTGCTGAAAGGTACCATAGACAATGAAGTCATATCAAAACTAAACACATATGCACTAAATTGTATAGCATCTAAATTTTTGATGGAGAAGTTGAATGAGTTATAGGAGGAAATAGATAATAACACTTTACTAGTGGGGGACCTCAACATTCTCCTCCAGAACTAGATAAATCTAACGAAAAAATAAACGAGAAAGAAGGTAAGGAGGTGAATAAAATTCTGGAAAAGTTAAATATGGTAGATCTCTGGAGAAAATTGAATGGAAATAGAAAGAAAATACGTTTTTCTCAGCAGTATATGGCACCTATACAAAACCCAACCATGTATTAGGACATAAACACCTCACAACCAAATGCAGAAAAGCAGAAACAGTAAATGCATCCTTTTCAGATCATAATTCAATAAAAATAACATTCAATAATGGACAATGGAAAGGAAGATTAAAAATTAATTGAAAATTAAATAATCTAATCCTAAAAAACAAGTGGGTCAAAGAACAAATCAGAGAAACAATCAATAATTTCATTAAAGAAAATGACAACAATGAGACAGCATACCAAAACTTACGGGATGCAGCCAAAGTGGTGCTTAGGGGAAAATTTATATCTCTAATTGCTTACATCAATAAAACAGAGAAAAAGCAGATCAATGAATTGGGCATGCAACTAAAAAAAACTAGAAAAAGAACAAATTAAAAACCCCCAATTAAACACCAAATCGGAAATCCTAAAAATCAAAAGAGAGATTAATAAAATTGAGAGAAAATCATTGAACTAATAAAACTAGAAGCTGGTTTTATGAAGAAACCAATAAAATAGATAAATCACTGATTGATTTTATTTAAAAAAGGAAAGAAGAGAACCAAATTAATAGTATTAAGGATCATATGGATTCACAAGTGAATTCTACCAAACATTTAAAGAACAGTTAATCCTAATACTATATAAACTATTTGAGAAAATAGGCAAATCAGGAGTCATACCAAATTCCTTTTACTACACAAATATGGTGCTGATAACCAAAACAGGAAAAGCCAAAACAGAGAAAGAAAATTATACATCAATTTCCCTAACAAATATTGATGCAAAAATGTTAAATAAAAAACTAGCAAAGAGATTACAGTAACATATCACAAGCATCATATACTATGACCAGATGGGATTTATACCAGGAATGCAGGACTGGTTCAACATTAGGAAAACTATCAGCATAACTGACCATAACAAAACATAACAAAACCAAGAGAAATCATACGATTATGTCAATAGATGAAGAAAAAGCCTTCGACAAAATACAGCACCCATTCCTATTAAAAACACTAAAGAACATAGGAATAAATTGAGCTTACCTTAAAATGATAAGTTACATTTATCTAAAACCATTAGTAAGCTCTCTTTAATGTGGAGAAGCTAGAAGCATTCCCAATACAATCAGAGATGAAGCCCCTATTCTTTAATATTGTACTAGAAATATTAGCTATCACAATAAGAGAAGAAAAAGAAATTAAAGGAATTAGAATAGGCAATGAGGAAACAGAACTATCATGCTTTGCAGATGATATGATGTTATACTTAGAAAATCCTATATAATCAACTAAAAAACTATTTGAAATTATTAATGATTTTAGCAAAGTTGTGGGATACAAAATAAGCCCGCATAAGTCATCAGCATTCCTATATATTACCACCAAAATCCAACAGTAAGAGATAGAAAAAGAAATTCCATTTAAAATAACTTTAACAATATAAAATACTTGGGAGTTTACCTGCCAAGACAAACTATATGAACAGGAACTATATGAACACAACTATAAAATACTTGACACAAATAAAGTCAGATCTAAACAACTGGAAAAATATTAATTGCTCATGGGTAGGTCAAGCCAATATAATAAAATTGGCAATTCTACCTAAAATAATCTATTTATTCAGTGCCATCAAAAGTTATTTTTTAGAGCTAGAAAAAATAATAACAAAATTCATCTAGGAGAAAAAAAGCTCAAGGTTATCAAGGGAATCAATGAAAAAAAAATGCAAAAGAAGGTGATCTAGCCATACTCGATCTCAAAGTATTATAAAGCAGTAGGTATCAAAACAATCTGGTACTGGCTAAGATTAGAGTGGTGGATCAGTGGAATAGATTAGATACAAATTACATTATAGTAAATGACCATATTATATGATAAACCCAAAGATTCAAGCTTTTGGAACAAAAACTCATTATTTGACAAAAACTGCTGGGAAAACTAGAAAACAGTATAGAAGAAACTAGGTATAGACCAACATCTCATACCATATACTAAGATAAGGTCAAAACGAGTACATGAGTTACACATAAAGTGTGATACTATACGCAAATTAAGAGAGCATGGAATAGTTTATCTGTTAGATTTATGGATAAGGACAAAAAAAGATATAGAGAGCATTACAAAATGTAAAATAAATAATTTTGATTATATAAAGTTAAAAAGGTTTAACACAAACAAAACCAATGCAAACAAAATTATAAGGAAAGCAGAAAACTGGGTGGTAGGGAGTATTTACAACAAGTATCTCTAATAAAGGCCTTATTTCTCAAATACATAGAGAACTGAGCAAAAGTGATAAAAATTCAAGTCATTCTCCAATTGATAAATGGTCAAAGGATATAAACAGGTAGTTTTCAGACAAAGAAAACAAAGCTATCTCTAATCATATAAAAAAAATGCTCTAAATCACTACTGGTCAGAGAAATGCAAATTAAAACAACTCTGAGGTATCACCTCACACCTACCAGAGTGGCTAATATGACAAAAGAGGAAAATGTTGGATGTTTGAGGTCATGTGGGAAAACTGGGACACTAATGCACTATTGGTGGAGTTGTGAACTGATCCAAACATTCTGGAGAGCAATTTGGAACTATGCCCAAAGGGCTATAAAACTGTGCATACCCTTTGATACAGAAATACTACTGCTAGGTCTGTATCCCAAAGACATCCACAAAACGGGAAAAGGATGTATTGGTACAAAAATATTTATAGCAGCTCTTTTTGTGGTGGCTAAGAAGTAGAAATCAAAGGGACGCCCATCAATTGGGGAAAGCTAAACAAGCTGTGATATATGATTATAACAGAACATTATTGTGCTATAAGAAATAACAAGCATGATTTCAAAAAATGACAAGAATTATTTCAGAAAAACTGGGAAAGACTTACATGAACTAATGCATAGTGAAAGAGAACCAGGAGAACACTGTATACAGTAATAGCAATATTGTTTGATAATTAACTGTGAATGACTGAGCTATTCTCAGCAATACAATGATCCAAGACAATCCCAAAGATAATGAAGCATGCTATCTACTTCCAGAGAAAGAACTGATATTGACTGAATACAGACTGAAGCATGCTATTTTTCACTTTTCTTTCTTTCTTTTTTCTTTTGAGGCTTCTTGTACAAAATAACCAATATGGAAATATTTTACATAATTGTACATGTATAACTTATATCTGATTGCTTACCATCTAGGGGAGGAAGAAAGAAAGAGAGGGATAGAATCTGGAACTCAAAACATTAAATAAATTTAATCTATTACACTTATTCCATAACTAACCTCAAGAGCCAGTATTTCCTTTCAGATGAGGTTTGGTGGTGTCACTTGGGTGGGGACCTTCAAAGATAATCTAGAAGCTAGGACTTGTGGGTATCCAATCATCCCAGGAGTGTTTCTGCTACAGTTCTTTCTGAGAATATCTGATGCTGTCCCTGGAGAGGTTATGAGAAGGTATTGGGTGGTTCACTTTTATATTGGTATGTGACCTCATGGTTGCCAAAAGCTTGGGGTTAATTCACCAGACCTAAGTTCTTTGGCACATACCAGGGTTATGGGCTTATAGGAAATCATTTTGGTTTTTGTCTGTGTATTCCAAACAAGTCTATACCTGAGTTTATGCATTAATATACACATTAGCACTTTGCTGAGTGATATGCCCTAGGGTGTACTTCTACCTTAAAGTATATTTCATGCCTGCTACCCATCTTCCTTCAGTGATGCTTAGAGACCATGGTAGCCTGTCTGTTAGTGCTCTGAGGGCCACCACACCCCCTGTCTTATGACTCTCCACCTTGGCTTGAAGGCATGTGGCTCACTACAAATTAATCTCTGGGTGGTGATCAGAGCCATGCATGGCTAAACCAGCAGCTCATTATCTCTTCCACTGGGATTTTACCCTTGCATAGCTGTGTCCTATGGCACAAATAGGGAGATCAGCAGAGAGACAAATGCATATATATATATATATATATATATATATAGATATGTGTGTGTGTGTGTGTGTGTGTGTGCGCGCACACATGCATATATATACACATATACATATACACACATTATATACACACATACATACACACATATGCATATGTATATTTGTGTATATATACATGTATTACACATACACGTGTGTGTACATACACATATATACACACATATACGTTTCTGTGCTTATTGTTTATTGCTCCTTCTATGTATGTAAATATTTTATCATCATTTTTAGTCATTCTCAGAGTCATCCAATTAATTAGAATAGAATGAGTTCCTCCAACAACTGGACGAGGTAGCAGCAAGATGTATATGTATATGCAAATATACATTGTTGTCATTGTTGTTGTTGTTTGGTCATTTGGTTGTGTCAGACTCTTCATGACCCCACAGAGGACAGCATGCCAATGTACTGTCCATGGCGTTTCTTTGGCAAAGGTACTAGAGTGGGTTGCCATTTCTTTCTCTAGTACAAATATGTATACATATATGCGTTAAATAAAACACATTTATTTATTTATATATAGCATACTCACTGTGTGCCAGACACTGTGCTGAATGCTTTATAACCTTATCTCATTTGACCTTCACAACAACCCTGGGAGGTAGGTGCTATTATGATCCCCATTTTGCAGATGAGGAAACTGAGGCAAACAAAGGTTAAGTGACTTGCCCAGGATTGGAGAGCTAGTAAGTGTTCTGAGGCTGAATTTGAGCTCAGATCTTCCACATTCTATCCAATGACACACCTAGCTAGCTGCCCTGAAGGAATACTAGTGGATGATCTGAAGGGGAGAAAAGAAAGACAGAATGAAGTGTTTGGATGAAGTCAATGAAGTAAAAATTCAAAGGATGTAGCATTGCTGTGAAATGGTGACAGGTATTCAGTAATTAGAGAAATTTGGGACTAAGGGTCTAAGGGAGCAGAGTCACAAACAGTATCAGGTTCTGCAAATAGCCACTGTAGACATAAGCCTACAGATGGGCTTTATAAGTACAAAAAAGCAAATAATTATCAGTAGAATAACTTTCAAATATGAAGATATCCTCCTCCTCAACTTCTATGTAGGTTCTGACATTGTGAAGCAACCACTCATAATACATACTCTTTCCTTTCTTGGCTTCAAAGACACTGCTCTCTCTCCTCATTCTCTTCTCAGCTATCTGACCACTCCTTGGTCTCTCCAGATAACATGGAACAGTGAGCATTTGTGGGAAGAGTAGGCACAGAGTACAGTAATAGTAAGGAATACACGTGCTGAACACTCACATCTCTGTGCAAGGAAGTCCTTTCTCTTACATGGAATCCTCATAAATCTCCCAGATGAAGTATTTTTGCTTCATAGGAGCTCAGCCAAGCTCCTCACATCTGTTCCATAAGACCGTTAATGGACAGAACTACCTCTCTCTTTAGTTCATACCAGCTCTCTTTTCTGCTGCCAGAAGTCCTCCTTGAAGATGTTTCTGGCCTCGAGTGATTGTTTCTCCTTATCCACGACTGTCAGGAGTACATTTGGAGTGTATGTCTCTGTTTCCCCAACTATACCTTAAACACTACTGAAATGACACTCCAAGACCTGGATGGGGTGTCTCTTTATAGGTGAGTAGCTCCACCCTTAGACATGGCAGATGATAGAGGGGGAGAGTGGAACTATGATGTTCCCTGCTTCTGGTTCCTGCCTCCATGGCTTCTAACTGACTAAACTGTGTTTTTTAAAGATCACCCGGGGGCAAGCTCAATCATCATTCATTCATACCTCATAAAAGGACTGCCTTACATGGCTTAAATTTTTTCCGTGAAACCCCTCTTTAGTCCCTTTTCTGTGATTAGGTCCTGGACTTTCAAAGACCAACTCCTCTATAACCAGATTATTCCCAAATATATATATTTAGCCTTAATCTCTCTCCTAAATTCCAGCCCCACATCAACTACATGGTGAACATATTCTAAGTATTGCATAGGCATCTTAAATTTAACATGTCCAAAACACAACTGCTTATCTTTACCCCCCACCCTGCAAAAAAAAACAAATCCAAACCAAACCACACCCTTCCTCCAAATTTCCCTATTTTCACTGATGGAAATGCCATCCTCCTAGGCACCCAGGTTTGCAACTTTAGAGCATCATCCTTTTTTCTCCCCCTTAATATAAGATCAGTTGCCTAGTATTGTTGCAGATTCCACAACATCACCAACATACAATCCCTTCTCTCCACTGGTACAGCCAACACCCTAATTCAACTACTAATCAGTCTTGTCTGGATTATTATCACAGACTACTAATTACTCTCCCTGTTGTGACTATTTCCCCTCTTGGATCCATCCTTCACAGAGCTGCCAAAATAATCTTCCTAAGGCATAGGTGTGAGCTTATTTTCCTTCTATTGACAATATTATTGAATTGGTGGATCAGGAGAATGCTATAAATATCATTTACCCACATTTCAGCAAAGCATCTGACAAAGTCTTTTATGCTAGCTATCCTTTAAAATTTAAAAAAAAAAAAAGATGGAGAGATGTGGGTTAGGCAACAATTCAGTTATTTGGATTCAGAGCTAATTGATTGGCCAGACGCAAAAAGGAGTCATTAATGGCTCAATGTCAACTTGAAAAGAGGTGCGTAGGGGAGTGTCCCAAGGATCAGGCTTGGCCCTATGCCATTTTATATTTTCATCAATGTCTCAGAAAAAAAGCAGAGATGTCATGCTTAGCTAATCTGCAAATGACACAAAGCTAGGAAGAATCACTAATGCATTAAAAGCCAAAATATTCAAGCTAAAATGTCAAAAGTCACTATCCCAAAAGATCTTGACAGTCTAGGGTTTGGAGTAGAATCAAGTAAGATGAAATTGAACAAAAGCAAAGCATTATACTTGGGTTTAAACAAAATCAGCTTCATAAGTACATGATATGGGAGGCTTGACTTTGTTCATCTGAACAAAAACTTGGGGCGTTTTTACGGACTGAGAAAGCTCAATATGAGTCAACAATGTAATATTGTGGGGCAGCTAGGTGGCATAATGGATAGAGCACTGGCCCTGGAGTCAGGAGGACCTGAGTTCAAATCTGACCTCAGACATTTGACACTTACTAGCTGTGTGACCCTAGGCAAGTCACTTAACCCCATTGCCTAGCCAAAACAAAAAACAAAACAAAAAAAATGTAATATGATAGCCAAAAGAACTAATATACTCTTAGGCTACAATATGGGGGGAGGGAGGAAAAGGCAAGCTTTTATTAAGCATCTACTATGCTCTAGGCAGCTAAGTGGCTAAGCAGTTAAGAGTACTGGGCTTGGAGTCAGAAAGACTATCTTCCTTGAGTTCTAATCTGGCCTTAGACATTCACTAGTTGCACGACCTTGGGCAAGCCACTTAACCCTGTTTGCCTCAGTTTCCTCATCTGCAAAACAAGCTGGAGAAGGAAATGGCAAACCACTGCAGTGTCTTTGCCAAGAAAACCCCAAATGCAATGATGAAGAGACAGACCCAACCGAACAACAACAACAACAATGTGGTAGGCTCTCTACCAAGAGCTTTATAAATATTGATCTTCACAACAGTTGAGATACAATACACACATAAATGAGCTTAATACAAAGAAATTGGAGGAGAAAGCCCTAACAACTGGCCAAGATTAGGGAATCAGAGAATGTCAAAGAGGCAGTTGCACCTCATTTGATCCTCACAACCACCCTGGGAGGTAGATGTCTGTTATGATCTCCATTTTATAGTTGAGTCAGGCAGAGATTCAGTGACTTGCCCAGGGTCACACAACCAGTAAGTGTCTGAGGTTGGATTTGAACTTGGGGCTTCTCGACTCCTGGGCCAGCACTCTATCCACCACACCACAATAGTGTCTAGGAATGAGGCAATTGTCATCCTACTCTTCACGGTCCTCAGTCAGGCTGCATTTAGAACACTATGTTCAGTTTTGGATGCTGGAATTTAATTGGGACATTAAGAAGCAGGAGAGAGTCCAGAGAAAGATAAGCAAAATGATTAAATGCCTCAAAGTCAAGCCATATGAGAATGGGTCAAAAGAACTAGAGATGTTTAGACTGAAGATGAGAAGGTTGAAAGAACATGTTTAGGGAGAACATGGTAATTGTGTCCAGGTATCTAAATGGCAAACCATGTGGAAGGGGGCATTAGACTATGAGCTCCTTCAGAGCAGGGACTCTTTTTTGCATTCATTTCCCTAGTGTTTAGTACAGTGCCTGGCACATAGTAGGTGCTTAATAATGACTGACTTCATAAGATCATTTATTTAGAGGAGCAAGGGGGTCTTAGAGATCACTAGGTACAATCAGCTCATTTTACAGATAAGGACACTGAAACCCAAAAAAATTGTAATTTGCTTAAAGCCAGATAGATAGTAAGTGGCATGGTGAGATCTGAACCCACGTTCTTTGAATACAAAACCAGTGCTCTTTCAAATACTCCGAGCTGCCCCTGGGATTTGTTCTTCTGGGTCCCACAAGGTAGCTTGAGTGCAAGCTTCAGAGAACCAGATTGGGCCCAGATGTAAGGGAAAACCTCCCAACAATGAGAGCCACCCCAAAGTGGAAGAGGCTGCCTTCAGAAATAACTTCCCTCTTAGGGGCAGCTAGGTGGTGCAGTGGATAGAGCACCGGCCCTGAAGTCAGGAGGACCTGAATTCAAATCTGGCCTCAGACCAAACGCTTGACACCTACTAGCTGTGTGACCCTGGACAAGTCACTTAACCCCAATTGCCTAAAAAAAAGAAAGAAAGAAAGAAATAACTTCCCTCTCACCAAACATCTTCAAGCAAAGATTTGACTGCTTATTTTCAAGTACATTATAGAGGGGATTGTTATTCAAGTACAAGTCTGACTGGAAGGCCTAACGCCCCTTCCAACTCTGGGAGCCTCCATTTTGATGACCACATTGCTTCCTTGATCAAAGACAAATATAAACTTCTCAGCCTGCCATTTAAAGCCCTCTACAATCTGGCTCCAACCCACCTTTCCTAGCTTACTTCACACTAATTCCCCTCACAAACTCCCAATTCCAGATAAGCTGGACCAGGGTGGGGAACCTGAGGCTTCCAAGCCACATGTGGCCCTCTAGATCCTCTAGTGCGGCCCTTTGACTGAATCCAAACTTGGATTCAGGACCTAGAGTTTGGATTCAGTCAAAAGGCTTCACTTGAGGACCTAGAGGGCCACTTGTGGCCTCGAGGTAGCAGATTCCCCACCCCTGAACTGGACTGTCTGAACCTGACAGTCTCTCTCCTGCTCCAATATGCTCCCTCAGGCCAGTCCTCATAGCTATAATGTTCTCTCTATCTCAGAATCTTGGTTCAGCTCAGGTATAGCCTCCTCCTTGAAACATTCCCTGATTCTTTCCCTCAGATTTCTTTGTATTGAGTTCATTTATGTGTATGTTGGAATTCAACTAGCAGAATTAAACTCCTAGAAGACAGAGGCTTTTCTTTGAGTCTTTCTATTTCTAGTACCTAATACATAGTAGAGGTAGAAGAGGGAATGGAGTTGATCCAGGATGGTCCTCGATCAATCTGATGAACTTACCAGGAAGGGAGATTTGCCCCAACAGACATCCAGTGGACAGGGCTGAGCATCCAAGTTCCCCAGTCAACTTCCCATCCTTTAAGATGCAGTTGGGATGCCTTCTTCTGCATGAAGTCTTTCCTGATCCCTCTAGCTGCTAGTGCCCTTCCTCCCAAACTACCTTGCATTTAACTACTTTGTGTGTGATACAAACATATGCATATATTTACTTATTCACTTAGCATTTATGCTGCATATCTTTTATATGTATTTGTTGGGATGTGAGTTCCTTGTGAGCAGTGATTGTTTCCTTCTTGGTACTTGTATCCCCAGCACCTTAGCTCAGTGCTTGGGACACAACGAGGAGGTTAATAAATACTTGATTCAAATACTTGAATGAACTTGGGCTTTTAGAGTATCGAATCTTTGTTCAAGAATTTTGAAACTATTTTTCTTATAGACAATGGACATGCCCATTGTTATTCAACTGAGAGGAAAAAATACATCTCCCTATTTCGGTTCAGTGATAGGGGCTGTCTCCAAGATGAACTGGTGGTTTGGAGCCACACCTTTGTACCTCCTGGAGGATGGGCTTCACTGATATGGGTGATATGATGTGTTTGGTTTAGACTATGGAGGACAGGCTTGTCAGAAGAACCACCCTTTTTTGCTAGTGTAAAAAAGGAATCATCTTCACATAATAGCATTCTTTTTCACCCATTTCCTTCTATCTTTCTTTCCAAGATCCCAGCAAGGGTATGTTGAGGGGGTGACCCTCTACCCCTGCCCAGGAGCTTCTGATGACTACATTTCAACAGAAGCAACAGGCAAGCTGTATGTGCTTGCCCCATGTGGCCTGCGGAGAGTTTCCATTCAATGCTAGTCTTGGGTCATAGTTAACCCCAAATTGAAGAGTCTTTTAATCTGGTCTTGTAGCCCTAGAACGGGGATTTCCTAAGTAGCATGAACCTGGAACCTAGCTTTCTAGCCAGGGAAGGAAAATTTCCTGCATAGTGTAAGCCCTAAGGGTTGTCCTGAGAGAAACCCCTAAGTTGAAGATTCCTGGAATCCAGTCTTCTTAAAAACAAAATGGGAATTTCCTGAAACATGTATCTTGAAAAGAGACAAAGACTGACCAAGTGGTCCCCTTCAGGAAGAGTAACAAGGGACTGAAGTTATGTTCTAGAAAAAGACCTGGACTTTGATCTCTACTATTACCATGAGTTATTTGAAATGTTCAGGTCTGATGGGAAAGGATTGCCTGTGAAGCAGCTCCACAGAGTGTTTCTAGGGAAATGCAATCCCTTAAAGGTAGGAAGGAAACAAGCTAAGTGCTTTACACATATATTATCTCATTTGGTCCTCACAATAACCTTGTGAGGTAGGTATTATTATTATCCTCATTTTACAGAAGAGGAAACTGAGGCAGAAAGCAGTTAAATGACTTGCCCAGAGTCATGTAGTTGTTAAGTGTCTGAGACCAGATTTGAACTCAGGTCTTCCTGACTTCAGGCTCAGTGCTCTATCCACTGCACCACCTCACTGTCTCTACAAAGGATCTTTGTGGGGTGGTATTAGCGCCCCCAAAAAACCCTATGATTGCCACAATGAATCTCATAATATCTAGTTTTTAGCCCCTATCCCCCTTTTTTATAATGCATATAAGGATGGATTTACAATTTGGGATTTTTGTAATTACAACTGCCATGATTCCTCTATGAATGTAAAAAAAAAACTGATAATGCTTTCTAAAGAACTTATCTATGCATGTATATATGTATAAGTAAGTTATGGTAAGGTGAAGCCTTTTCTTTCCAATGTTAAGACCTCGACATTTCAGCTATCCTAGAATCTAGGCTAGTTTTCATATACAGCCTCTCAAGGGAAAGCTATGATTCCTTAAAACAAATGACCTCTTCAAAAGAAAATGATTCAAGGGCATTCCACTTGGCAGTGGCCAAAGTTAGTTAAAGATAACGGAGTACCTTTGGGGATTCTCTCTTGGGAGTGCAATCTGTTGCTATGCAATTTCACTATTTTGCATCACACCCCTAAATTGAGGCATAAGGAAGATCTAGGAAGCTTTTTTCCCTATGTCCAAAATCATAATAATAATCATCCCAGTGCAGATGAAAGAGTTTTGGTTTTGTTTTGTTTTTTAATGGTAGCACACGAGATCTCACAGGTAATATTCCAAATCTTACGAGGAAATAAGAAAGATGACCGTTCTGATCCTACTTCTACCATCTTATCTAGCCAATCATGGCCCTAAAATGACCTGAAAACAAGAAAACATTGAAACATTACTGATGTGTGTCAGAAATGGAAATTTTTCTTTATGAAAAAGGAAACATGGTAAGTAAGCCCTCTTTGGTGTTTGTACCTCACTGGGAGAACTGCAACTTCCCCCACCCACCATGATCTCTTTGGGAATTGTCATCCCATACTAACTGATCGGAGATCATAGGCTTCTGTGCCACTCATAGAGCTGGCAGAATAGCTTGGCTTGTGCCAAGTCAGTGATTCTCCATTGTCTTCGCATAATTAATTCAACAATATTTTAATGGTGGTCTATACTTTCATAGAGAAGAAACAAATCCTTCTCAGGTAAAATACTAAAATTTTATAGCAAAAGTCCATAGGACATTTGTGTTTCTTAAAAAATTTCTTAGAATTGCATATATCTATAAATGCTTTAAGTTATAAATATAACATTTTTCCAGTTTTTTTCTAAACTAATATCCATTAATCAGAAATAGGAAATATAAGTTAAAAATCTGAAAATAATCAAATGTATGAAACCTTTTAATTTTCATCTATCACCATCATTGCTAAATAGTCTCTGTACTGAATTGTGTTTGTTTCTGGATCAAGTGCAGCAGACAACATTTCTTCCATTTCCTCCTGTGTAAAAGGCTCGCCTGGGAAAAAATAGGAAAGGAAAAAAAACAATTTTAGTTCATAGAATCATAGAGTGAGAGATATATGATCTAATCTCCAATTCTTTGGTTTTCTTCATTCCTCTGTCTGCCAATGCCAAGCTTAACTGCCTATAGGATCCCAGATAATTCTACTTCATTTGTTCTCATGTGTCAGAGTTTTTCAACAGGGCACTGTGGCATAAAGTGTTCCCTGGTGTGTCACCTATGCCTCTATGCCTGGTTCTATTCTGCCCTTTTCTCCTTATTAGAATTCAGATCTGTCTTCTTTATCAGCTAATATAGTCTAAGGAAATTGCAGAGCTTATAATTTCACCTGAAACAACAAGCAAGATATCAAGATATCACTCCCAGATAAGCTTACATTAAACAAGGCTGCTAAAATGCCAAAAGATCAAATTGCAACTCCCATCTGGAAATGGAATCTAAGAAGTAAGGTTTCAGAAGACTACGAATAGAAGACCACATGGCTTCTATGCAAATCTTGTTGATGGGGCCATATTTGAGACTTTTGGATGTGAACATTCTGTCTCTGAATGTGCCTTAATAAGAGTCTGCCATCTTAGACATATGAGCTAATACCAGTGAGAGATGCCACATGACAACCATTTCAAAATGACTCTCATTGTCTCAGCTTGGCTCAGTGGACTGTTGCACAATTAAACTAAAAAAGCTGAATGGAGAATCTGTAGGTTTTAGTTGGCTTCAGATAATAGATGTGAGCCATCTGGAAGTTGGTTTCACCAAGATGGAAAGTGGCCCTGGGAAGAATTCTGGCAAGACCATGAACTAATTAAAGTGGTATTCAATACTAATACCAGAGACAAGAATACAGGGATGTGTCCAGAGTACCCCTGAGCACTAGTGGATTTGGTGAAATGGGCCTGAGTTCATTTACCCTCAGTTGAAGTCACTTCCAATACAAACAGTGTCTTCCAGATTTGACTTGCATTCTCAGTTCTAGAATGACTCAAAGGGGTTTCGATAGGTTTGTCTTAACAACGTTTTTTCTTTCCCAAGAATTCAGAGACAATTTAAGCCACATCAGGACTCTTAAAACCTAGATGGAGGTCAATGTCCTCCTTTATGTATTTGCATTTATTTAAACTTATCTATTTTTGTAGAAAATAGACAAAGATATACAAAAATATGTTACTCATATCAGAGCTCCTACAACTGCCTTATTTCCGACTGTGAAAGAATAGACCTACTGCCATGTGAATCTTAGTGGATGTGACCTGAGTCCTAAGGAACTTAAAATAGTAGTCAAATAATTATATGGTTGTACCTGACAAGTTGTCATCTAACCTTTGCTTAAAGAGCTCAAGTGAGGGGGAACCCATTACATCATAAGGCATCCCATTCAACTTTTGGAAACTCTTAATTTTTAGTGACTTTCTACCTGACAACAAGCTAAATTTACATCTTTCCAAGTACATGCCTTTAAGCCAAGCATGGAGACCAAGCTTTTACTTTGTATGGAAGATGACTAGGTTGACAGTTATCTCAGGACAATGTCTATCAGGCTACTTAAACTTGGGAAGTACAAACTAATTTTAATATTAGCCTTGGGAGATATAATTAACCAGGTAAATGAGTTCTCTCTCTCTCTTTCTCTCTCTCTCTCTTTCCAACACACACACACACCCACACACACACACACAACTGAATGATGACTTTTGTGACAACCTGGAGAGAGAAATAGCTATGGATATGAGTATGTGTGTATGTCTCTGTCTCTATGTGAGAATATCCATTTCAATATAACCATGTAGATTAGAGAGAGAGAGAGATGTATCCGTATCCATATAGAGATACAGAGAGACAGATAGAGACAGAGAGAAGGAGGGGAGAGGAAGGGAGGGAAGTATCTTCTTGCTCAAAAGGCGCATCATAACACAGTGGACAGAAAATTGACCTGAGTTCAAGTCTCACTTCTGACATCTACTTCTATGACACTGGACAAATTTCTTAACTCTCTCAGTGTTCTAAACAACTATCTAAAACAGGCCTGCACAATGCAGGTTGTACAGGCCTGATCTAAAACTATAGTTTGCAGAGAAGGTACCAACTTGCATTGGTAGGAGAGTTCTCTCTATCAATGACATCACAATTCAGTGACATCACAGGTCCAGTCCCTAACCGACTTCTTGCCCAAAGCAATTATGAGCCACGGGTATTTTTTTTATCTTTGTCTATTTTCTACAAAAAGAGAGATGTTTAAGTAAGTGTAAATACATAAAAAACTTATCTGTTATTTTATCAACTGTCAGACTATGGAAATTAGATACTTCTATTCTCCTCTAACAGTTATTTGCTGGCATTTATTGTTCCTAATATTTTGAGAAAAACCACGGTTCTCTGTCTCACAGGCTGTTTAAATAAATAATGATGTGCAAAATCATCGTGTAGATGTGCATAAATCATTGTTCCTTCTTTCTTATGTAGGTCCTGGGAGAACAAATAAGAGAAGCAATGAGAAAGCTCACCTTAGAGAAACATGAATTACTTAATACTAATTTTTCTATCAACTGTCACCAACTGTTGTTACCAAATGACAAATAAAGCTTTTGTTGTACTTAATTATTACTGGCATTACTAATATTCATATAAATTGATTTTTACAAGTAGCAAATCATTTTTACCTTCTTCAGTCATATACTTCATCAGCTCTTCTTTAGTAAGAAATCCCTCTTTAGCTGCATCTAACACCTACAGGGAAATAAGAGAAAAGTATGACCTTTTCAGTTTTAGAAGTCAATTTCAAGTTGACTAATGACTTGAATTTTAAAACTCTAGTGATTAGATACCTCAAATGCTTGAAGAAGAAGATCTTCTGGAATTGGTCTGTATCTGTAATGATACAATCAGATATAAGTGCCATGATTTGGAGGTGGCTGTGCTTACTTTAGCTAAGGGGCCCCTAGTAAATCAAATTGCTCTCTCTCTCTCTCTCTCTCTCTCTCTCTCTCTCTCTCTCACACACACACACACACACACACACACACACTCACACACACAGAATCAAGGAGAGGAACTAACAATATCCTTTCTGAAGCCTTTTCAGGTTTTAGATTATGAAAAGAAAAAGACTATTTGCTCTCTTTTCTTGAAAGAAATAATTTTCCAACTTAAAATTACTAACGTGTGATACAATGCATTGTTTATTTTCATTGACTAACACTGAACAAAATCTTTGCCATGCTCTAGACAATCACAAAATATTAATGTTGGAAAAGAATCTTAGAAATCAGCTGGTTGTTATTCAGTTGTTTCAGTTGTGTCTAAGTCTCCATGACACCATGTGGGGATTTCTTGGCAAAGATACTGGAGTGGTTTGCCATTTTCTTCTCCAGCTCATTTTACAGATGAGAAAACTGAGGCAAACAGAGTTAAGTGGCTTGCTCAGGGTCACACAGCTAGTAAGTGTCTGAGGTCATATTTGGACTCAGAAGATGAGTTTTCCTAACTCCAGGCCCAACATTTATATCCACAGGGCCACTTAGCTGCCCCCTAGCCATCAGCTAGGCCAACATTTTATTCCACGAGTGAACTGCTTCTCTAGGTTTCCTAATGCAGCACTTCTTAAACTGAGTCACGACCTCATATGGGGTTGTGAAAAATTTGGTAAAACTAAAAGGTTTCTGAACGTGCAATGACCAAAAATTAATCAAAAATCAAACACTTAATGAATCCAAGGTGTTTCTGGCAGCTCTCACCTGTGTTCTTTTGTTTCTATTTGACTGATTCTTGCTGTCTCATAGAGTCATTAGCTTCCACTTGCCCTATTCTAATTTTTAAGGAGTTGTCTTCTTCTATTAGATTTTGTACCTCCTTTTCCATTTGGCCCATTTTTCTTTTTAAGGAGTTCTTCTCCTCAATGAGTTTTTGTGCCTCCTTTTCCATTTGGCCAATTCTACTTTATAAGGACTTGTTTTCTACAGTTAATTTTTGACCTTCCTTTTCCAAGCTATTGACTCTCTCTTGCATACCTCTCATTTCTTCTCCCAATTTTTCTTCTACCTCTCTTATTTGACTTTTAAAATCCTTTTTGAGCTCTTCTAAGAAGGCTTTTTGGACTTGAGACCAGTTCATATTCCCCTTTGAGGTTTCAGATGTGAGTATATTGACAATGTTATCCTCTTCTGAATTTGTGCCTTGATCTTCCCTTTCCCCGTAATAAGAATCTATGGTCATTCTCCATTTCTGCTTTCTGTGCATGGTGTTTGCCTATTTCCTAGCTTAAAAAAAAAAAGTTGAGTTCTTCTGCTGGAGCTAAGGGGGCACTTACCCAAGCTTCTTTTCCTGCTCACCTGGGCCTTGCATTTGAATGCTTGGCTCCTGCTCACCCGGGCCTTCCACAGCGATGTTTTGCTGCTGGTGGATATCTGTCAGCCTGGAGTTTTGCCTCCTGGAGTTGTGCTTCCCAGAGTTGTTTTGAAGCACTGGGTGATTTGGCTGCTGAAGAATGCCATCACCTGTGGTGGTTTTCCAAGCTGGTGTCTCCCAGTTCCCCTGCCTATATTGAGGCTCTTGGGTCCTAGTGTTGGCACTTGCCTGCTCCACCAACCTAGGTCTCAGGATCTCCCCCAGTATGCTGAGGCAGGGCTTGCTGCTGGCTTGCTGGAACTCTTCCCATCCTATACTGCTTCCAGTCCCCCAGAGCAAGAGGGGCCTTTCCCGTCAAACTCCCAAGCTTCCTGGGCTACAAGACTGCTGTGCTCTGTCTTTTTGCTGGCTCAGGGTTTTTCCTGGGTCGATATTTTCTGGGCGTTCAGAGGTCAATAAAGGAGGATGAGAGTGACTTACTTCTTACTCCACCATCTTGACTCCTAGAAGCGGAACCATTACTGTTACAAACCTTGCCTGTGTTGTATGTGCAACTTCACTGCAGCCTTGGTTCTGAACACAAAGCATGTGCACTTTGACTGTATATGGCCTCAGGCCATGCGAATGCCAAAACAAAAGGGTCATGAGTGGAAAAAGTTTAAGAAGCCCTGTCCTAATGGATGGCCATTCTACCACTTTTTAAACACAGTGACAAGTGGCAGACAACTCACCTCCTCATAAAAGAGTCCAGGGAGGTTGCATTTTTCTCTTTATGTTAAAATTTCAAGTTAATTTTATTACCTATGTCCCACACAACTGGGACCATGGTTAATGTTTGTGAACCTCTTTACAATTAATTTTCTCCCATGAATTACTGGGTATCTCCTTCAGTATTATTCTTCAGGTAATGTCATATCCATGTATTACCAATTGTGATGTAGTCCTCATATTTCAACATATCTAATCTTACAGTTTTATCTAGAAATCGTTTTCCCGCAGCCTCCATTTTTAGGTTAAAATCCCCTTGATCACATTCACAAGTCTGGCCAACGCATTCATCCCATTACTCACGAGATACATTTAGTCCCTAGAAAGGAATCTATCGTTCCAATATTTTAAGGCATAGCTCAGATAACTAAACCCTGTTCTTTGACATCCTCTATTCAATCAGATCTTCTTATTCATATTTTTACTTCCCCTATGTTCCTTCTTTCCTGAAATCTACATCTTCTATTATTGGGAGGCAAATTGGCCTAGTGGATAGTGGGCTAGTTAGATACAGATTCAGGAGACGAGTTTGAATCCTACCCCAGACACCTCCTAACTGCATGAACCTGCATTTGACCTCTCTCAACCTAAGTTTCCTGAGCTGTAAAATGAGAATAATGATGGTACCTACCTCCCAGGCTTGCTGTGAAAATCAAATAAGGCATGATACATAAAGTACTTTGTAAAGCTTAAAGCTCAATATGAATGTTAGAGGAAAAAATGAAAACTACATCCCTGCCCCTCGGATCCTTCAGTATCTTGCCTAATTCTATTTAATTCAGCAAATGAGCAGGGTACTATGTTAGATGCCCAGGAGAAAAAGCAAAAGAATCTCTGCTTTCATGTAGTTTACATTTTACAGAGGGGTGGGGCACATATAATATGCAAGCAAGTAAGCAATATAAAATATATACAAGGTAATAAATAATTTCTTTTTTTAATTTTTAACAAATTTATTGTTTATTTTTAACATTCTTTCCTTTTGAAGTTTTGAGTTCCACATTCCCTTTCCCTCCCACCCCTTCCCCACCCACTGAGAAGACAAGCACTGTATTAATTATACATATGAAATCATGCAAAACATATTCCCACATGAGTTATACTGCAAGAAAGAAAGGAGATAGAGACAGAGATAGAGAGACAGAGAGACAGAGAGAGAATATTATACTTCAATTTGCACTCAGAGTTCATTAGTTCTCTCTCTGGAGATGAATAGCAGTTTTTCATCATGGGTCCTTTGGAATTGTCTTGGATTACTGTATTAATCCGAGTAGCCAAGTCTCACAGTTGATCATCATGAAAACATTGCTATTACTGTGCAAAATGATCTCTCGGTTCTTCTCACTTCTCTTTGCATCAGTCCATATAGGTCTTGTCATATTTCTTATGACACCATCTCCCATTGCCATTTCTTATAGCACAATAATACTCCATGATAATCATATGTCACAACTTACTCAACCATTTCCCAACTGATGAACATCCCGTCAATTTCCAATTCCTTGCCACCACAAAAAGAGTTGCTATAAATATTTTTGTAAATATCAGTCCTTTTCCTTTTTCTCTGATCACTTTGGGGAACAGACCTAGTGGTGGTATTGCTGGGTCAAAGGGTATGCAGAGCTTTATAGCCCTTTGGGCACAGTTCCAAATTGTTTTCCAAAATAATTGGACCAGTTCATAACTCCACCCACAGTTTATTAACCTACCAGTATTTGTCATTTCTGATAGGTGTGAGGTGGTATCTCAGAGTTGTTTTAATTTGCATTTCGCTTATCAATAGTGATTTAGATCATTTTTCAATAGGATTATAGATAGCTTTGATTTCTTCTTCTAAAAACTGCCCGTTTATATCTTTTGACCATTTATGCACTGGGAAATGGCTCTTGTTTTTATAAATTTAACTCAGTTTCCTATATACTTGGAGAAATGAGGCCTTTATCAGAGAAATTTACTGTAAAAAGTTTTGATAATTCTTAATTGTCTACGGTGCCTTTTAGCAAAATGTAGTTTTCCCTGATTATCTCTTTCAATTAGGTCTATTTTTGCTTTTGTTTTGTCTGTGATCATGACTGTTACCCCTGTCTTTTTTACTTCAGCTGAAGCATAATAGATTCTGCTCCAGTCCTTTATTTTAATTCTGTATATATCTTTCTGTTTCAAGTGTGTTGTAAATAACACATTGTTGGATTATGGTTTCTAATCCATTTTGCTGTTTATGGGTGAGCTTATCCTGTTCACATTCAGAGTTATGATTACTGTGTATTTCTCTCCATCCAATTTTCTTCTGTTTATCCTTCTCTTTCTTTTTATCCCATCCCTCCTCAAAAATTTATTTTGCATCTAACCAGTTGCCTCCCTTGATCTGCCCTCCCTTTAATTCCCCCCACCATATATCTTATCCCCTTCCCCTCCTATTTCCCTGTTGGGTAAGATAGGTTTCTATACCCAACTGAGTATTGAGAAGATAAAAATTGATTCTGTATCATTTTTTATTGATCCTACCCACAATTAATTGAGTTTATCTTATAAATGCTTAAGTCATGGTTTTCTGTTTCTGAACTTAGTTCAGAATTCAGCCGCCCTATAACGGTTAAGTAATGTAATCCAGTTCTCTTGCTAATCACTGTTTTATTCTTGCCTCAAGGAATTCTGCTATCCTTGGGGGATCCAGGCTGGCACAAGGGAGTCGGGTCTTGTATCTTTACACCACCAAGCTATTCTTCAAGGATATCTGGTTTACGATCCAAAGGAATCTGACCTTGCAGGTCGACCTGAACAATGAACATTAGCCACAGGAGGAAAGCAGAGGGTTTATTACTAGTCCTTCATTCCCTACTTCCTGCCAATCATATTGTCCCCACACCTCCAGCTATGGAACCAGTCATGATGCCCTCAACCCCATGATGTCACCTACCCTGTTCTATTCTTTGTTCCGTGCTCCCCAAAAACCTATAGAAGGGGAGCTGTCCTTTTGCTTTAGGTCTTTGATTAGAAACTGAGGCAGCCATTGTCCCATCTTATGCTCAGGTCCATGCTCTATGAATCAAATGTTACTGTGCTCAGAGAGAAAGCACCTCAGTCTACTTTTCTGCTGAATTTCACTCACAGCAGTGTGTGTAGATATTCTTCCCTCTTTGAACCAATTCTGATGAAAGTGAGATTCAACCTCTTTAATATGGGCACCTCTTTAATATGAGAAAATTTTCCCTATTCTACCTCTCCCTTCTCCCAATACATCCCTCCTTCTCACCCTTTCATTTTGTTCAGTGATCACCCCAATATAAATGACTTACTTTCATACCCTCTGTCTATGTAGACTCCTTCAAACTGCACTAATAATGATAAAGTTCTTAGGAGTTACAAATGTCATTTACCATATAAGGACGTAAGCAATTTAACTTTATTGAGTTCCTTATGATTATTTTTTCATGTTTACCTTTTCATGCTTCTCTTGAGTTTTATTTTTGAATGTCAGATTTTCTATTCAGCTCTGGTCTTTTCATCAGAAATGCTTGAAAGTCCTCTATTTCATTTTTCTCTGAAGGATTATACTCAGTTTTGCTGGATAGATTATTTTTGGTTATAATCCTAGCTCCTTGCCTTCTAGAATATCATATTCCAAGCCCTCCATTCTTTTTTTTTACTTATTTTTCTTTCTTTCTTTTTTTTTTTTTTTGGCACTTGGGGTTAAGTGACTTGCCCAGGGTCACACAGCTAGTAAGTGTTAAGTGTGTGGTCTGAGGCCGGATTTGAACTCAAGTCCTCTTGACTTCAGGGCCGGTGCTCTACCCACTGTGCCACCTAGCTGCCCCCCTCCATTCTTTTAACACAGAAATTGCTAGGTCTTGTGTGATCTTGACTGTGGCTCTGTGATATGTGAATTGTTTGTTTCTGGATGCTTGCAATATTTTCTCCTTGGCTTTGGAACTTTGGAATTTGACTATAATATTCCTGGGTATTTTCATTTGGGGATTTCTTTCAGGAGGTTATTGGTAGATTCTTTCAATTTCTATTTTATCCTCTGTATCTAAGATACTGGGGCAGTTTTCATTTATAATTTCTGAAATATTATGTCTAGGTTCTTTTTTTGATCATGGCTTAAAGATGGTCCAACAATTCTTAAATTATCTCTCCATTTTCCAGTTTAGTTGTTTTTCTGATGAGATATTTTACATTTTCCTCTATTTTTTCATTCTTTTGACTTTGTTTTATTGTTTCTTGATGTCTCGTGGACATTAGCTTCCACTTGCCCAATATTAATTTTTAAGGGATTACTTTCTTCAGTGAGGTTTTGTACCTCTTTTTCCATTTGGCCAATTCCGGCTTTTAAGGAGTTCTTTTCTTCAGTGAATTTTTATGCTTCTTTTACCAAAAGATCAATTCTGTTCTTTAAGGCGCTATTTTCTTCAACATTTTTTTGTGCCTCTTTAGCCAAGCTGCTAATTGTCTTTTCGTAATTTTCTTGTATCACTCTCCTTTCTTTTCCCAAGTTTTCCTTTATCACTCTCATCTCTTTCTGTAACTCTCCAAGGAAGTCTTGTTGAGGCTGGGTCCAATTAACCTTTTTCTTTGAGGCTTTTGGTTGTAGCTGTTTTCACATTGTTGTCTTCTGAGTTCATGTCTTGGTCTTCCCTGCCACCACAGTAGCTTTTTATGGTTAAGTTCTTTTTGTGTTGTTTGCTCATTCTTCCACCTTATTCCTTGACTTTGAACTTTATGTTAAAGTCGGGGTCTGCTCACCTTGGGGTGAAGAGGCACTGTGCTAAGCCTCAAGCTTTTTTGTGCTGCTGTTTTTAGATCTCGTTCTGAGTGTCTGCACATTTTTGGTGCTTCCAAGGGGGTGTGATCCAGGAAGACATGTGATCACTGCTGTCTTGGTCTGTATTCTTGTCTTTACACAGGAAAGGATCCTGCTTCCCTACAGCCACAAGCACTAGTGGTCTCCTCTGCCTTAGAACTGTGACCAGGGCCTTTGCTTCCTCGTGACCAACCACTAGCACTCCTCTCTACCCTGGAACTGCAACCCAGAACTGTAAATGGGCAATAGAGGTGCTAATCATCACTAACTGCACCCATTGCCAAGAATAAGTTGAGGATGGCTTGAGGCAGAAGGAAATGATAGGCAAAGAGGCCAATTAGGACTTTATTGCAACAGTTCAGGTGAGAAGAAATAGAGTAGAGGCTGAATAAGTATAGAAAAGGGGAAAGCTATAAGAAAAACTGGGGAAGTGGGATGAATAAGCCATGGCAATTGATTGGCTATGGGGCTTGAGAGAAAAGAAAGAGAGACCTAAGATAATTCCAGGTTTGAAAACCTGGGGAGCTATAAGGAGGGTAGTACCAGAAACAGAAAGGGTTGAAGTTTGGAGAAGGGATGGGTTCGGTGAAAAATGCAGTGAGTCCCATTTTGGATATGTTGATTGTGGTGGAGGTGGTAAGCAAGTGATATGAGATAGGAGAACTTCAAAGTATAAAAGATAAAGCCTAGTTTTCTTCCAGTATGAGCATTCATTCCCAATAATGATAGACAGAAGTGGTTTAATTTTGACAGATTCTCCCCCATGTTTCAGATACACGCTCTTGAAAAAATGGCATCTGTCCCTTTTGGCCACGTTCAGCCTTTCTAGGCCCCTCTCTGTACTCCTCAGCACAGAGGCTCCAAGCGCCATGATACACATCTTCATGGGGCCACTACCAGCATCTCTCATATTAGCTATAGATCCTCTTTATCATGTTTTCTTTCTCCAGGACACCTGGATTAATCTATGGACAGGAAAGGCCTCATATAGGCTATAGATTACTAGTGATTCAGAATTTCTTTTCCTCCCTCTCTCCCCTTTGTGCCATATTTTCCACTTTCCAACCTCCTGACCCCAAGTCCAATTTTTCCCCAACTCCTCAGAAGATTTTTCTTCTAGGCTTCCTTCATATCATACTTTTCTACCCTATCTAAAAATTCTCTTTCTCTTTTTAACAGTCTGAAGGATAGAGGGGCATTCCTCAAACACCTTCACACCTTACACATAAAGATTTCATAGATTTAGAGCTGGAAAGGCCCTTAGAGGCCACCAAGGCCAATCCGGCATTTTATAGATTTTGCTTTTATCTTAGCTTATATTGAACATAAATATAGTTGGTAAGTATCTCTAGCAAGAAGATAAGTTTAGCACAAAGCCTTCTGGAAGAAAAAACAGGCCCACAATCACTGGAACAATTATTTTAGTTTCTATCTTTATTGGATTTCAAATCAAACTACATGCAGTCCTTTGTGAATTACCCTGAAATATTTACCTGCTGACTGCCACAGCAAATTTCCTTTTTTCTGTGATCACCCTACCACAGCCTAACTAGGCTCCTAGTTACCTAGCTAAAATAATTTAAACTTTGCAAGTTAATTCTTGATTAAATGTGTTCGTGGAAGAGAGTATCATTATGAAGAAACCAAACACCCAATAAAAAGCATTTATATTTAACTCTGAAATAATGATGATTTTGGCAGCCCATTCATCTCTCCAGTGGTGCTATGCTTAGGCAGATACACAAATGAGTTTGCATTCCTAAGCACATACCAAATGACAGTGGGGCAAGGTTAATCCAGAAGTATGGAGAGAGGCTCGGGGAAATGAGTCTAGGGCTAAATATTTGCTGTGAGTAGTTTATAAAATGGAAAAATAACTTAGAGCTAACTTCATATACCAAGAGTCTTCATCTGAAATCAACAGAATCCCAATCATATCTTGTCTGAACAATTCTATTAGTCCATTTACCTTCTTTCCAAGAGCACTTTAACCATCATTGGAAGAAATTTTTCTAAGCGAATGTATCCAGTAGGTTCTTCTTCTTCTACCTGAAGGTCCAATGGAGAAACACCAATCAGAATTTCAATCTAATTAGTATTTATTAAATGCCCAAAAGGTACGTGGAACTATGTAATCCCACAAAACAAGAAGCAGACAATAGCCAAGAAGCATGACCTTTGGTACATGATGATATTGGATGAAGATGTGATTGCTGCCTATGGGCTCTATTGTGACAGTGGGTCTGAAATCACTGATGGGTTTTTGAGGGTTTATAGCTGACAGGTGTATAGCTAGGCCTCTATCGATCTTAACTTGTATGTCAGGCTATTTATGAGGCATTGTAAATTTTCCACTCCCTCTCAAAAATCCTATTAAGAGGCTCGTAGATCCTAATTCAGTAGATGAGCTTATAACAGATTTATTCTTTGAGTAAAAATAAGAGGCCTAGAGACTGCTGCTAATCGGGGCATACTGTCATCCAAATGACAGCTATTTTTAATGTGTTTATACTGGCCTTACCCCATTACAATCTCACAGCCTTCAGACTACTCTGCCACCAGAAAATTTAATCCATCTGACGCTAGAATGATGTGTTATCAGAATTTCTGATCCCTTTAAAACATGAACCATTGTCTTCAGCTGCTCTATTGTTCAGCTGAGTGGTCTGCATTTTAATACTCATATGGTTCTGATGTGCATGAGTAGACCTTTGGAGCTGCCATCCCCCGGGGATCCTCACAAAAACAAGGCTCTGCCTGGTAAGACTGTCTAGGGGACAATCATTCTAAAATAAATAAAACACATTTCATTCTTGTTCTGCTTATTCCAGAAACTTGCTCTAGAGGCCAGGGAGAGTAGAGTACTGATTTAACGCCCATTATTGTGTCCCTCTCAACCTTTTCAAGATAAAAGGACCACTTTTTCAAGAACAGTTTTGTTGGCCTAAAACTTTAGGGAGGAATAGATTTTTGGTTATCACAAAGAGAGTTTAACCCTAACATCATGCTAGAACATCATGCTAGACATATCAGTTTCTTCATTTGTAAAATTAAGGGGCTGGACTTTGATTGGTCTTTATGTTTCCATCCAGTTCGAAGATCTATGATTCTTCATGATTCATTTGTAACGTCAGGATAATAATAACACCTACCTCCCAGAGTTGTTGTGAGGATCAAATGAAACAGTCATTGTAAAGTGCTTAGCTCAGTGCCTAGCACATAATAAGCACTACATGTTGTTGTTCAGTTGTTTCCAACTCTTTGTGGGCCTCTTTTGGGATTTTCTTGGTAAAACTACTGGAGTGATGTGCCATTTCCTTCTCCAGCTCATTTTACAGATGAGGAAACTGAGGCAAAAAGGGTTAAGTGATTTGCCCAATAGCTAGTAAGTGTCTGAGCCCAGATAGCTAATAAGTGTCTGAGGCCATATTTAAACTCAAGAAGATGAGTCTTTAATACTGATAGACTTAACCCTTCTCAGCAATACAAGAATCTAAGACATCTCCAAAGGCCTCATGATGGAAAATGCTATCCACAAAGAAGAAAGAACTATGGAGTTTGAATGCAGATCAAAGCATACTATTTGCTTTTTTTTTTCTTCTGTTGTGTTTTGTTTCCTCTTTCTGGTGGTTCCCCCTATTGGTTCTAATCCTTACTTACAACATCACTAATGTGAAAATACGTTTAATAAGAATGTATATGTATATCAGATTGTGCACTGTCTTCGGGAGGGAGGTGGGGGAGGAAAGAGAGAAAAATTTAAAACTCAAAAGCTTATGGAAGTGACTGTTGATAATTCAAAATAAATTAACTTAAAAAATGAGTCTTTCCTGATTCCAAGCCCAGTCCTCTAGCCACTGTGACACCTAGTCGCCCAAGCACTATATAAATGTTAGCTCTCATCATCATTATTAGTAACCGTGTCACATGTGTCAATGTCTCTGTCTCCCATACCATTTACTCTAACTCCAAAGACTGTGACCACCAAGTTGAAAAACACATAATGTCGTTATTTCCTAACAAAACTCAACAGATGTAAAATAAAATTCTCTTAAAAAAGAAAAATTAGAAAAAGATGTCAGGATAGTGAAGGAGGTTTTTAGATGCTCTGTTAACACTTTTATAAAAGTAAAGGAGGGAGAAAAGGAACAAGGAAGAAACAGAGTAGAAGGGATAAGATAGTTCTTTTGATTTTTAAATTAGTAGAAAATAATTAAGATGTTTAGCATGCCTTTAAATAAGCCAGCCACAGTACAAGTGTTTCATTAATAAATATTGCCCTCTAGTGGCCAAAGTTAATTTGATCTTCATGGTATGACTCCTAGGCTCAGAATTTGTAAAGAATGGCAACATCAAATCATAAACAAGCATTTATTAAGTACCTACTAGAGCTTAAGCGCTGGGGATACAAAGAAAGGCACAAACAATCTTTGCTTTCAAGGAGCTTACAATTTACTGGCATCAAAATGAAGATTTACAGGGCTGAATGGAAATTTCCACTATCTTTTTACAATTAGAGATCAAACCATAAGAGAGCCTTGAGGAGCCAGATACATGCTCAAGGTATCTATCTTTTCAGTGAAACTACACAACATACACACAAACACATATAAACACATGCATTTACACAACCATAGTAACCCTCAAAAAATAATTCACCAGAGTCCCATTCTGATGCCTCATTGTGGGATGAAGGTGACCCTGGGTTCTCAAAGACTATGGTGGTAGAGAATGAAGCCTAGTAGAAAGGCTCTGAGGAATAGCCTAGAGATTAACTGTACGCTTGTCATCCAAGACCAGTCCTGCTTAGCTCAGAGAGACTCAGCACTGGTTGGGCCAAAGGGTGATGAATTTGGCAGCCACAGTAACTTTCAAAAACAATTCCCTAAGTCATAGAGAGGTGGTGAGCTATGTCAATGAAGGAAGAACCAATCTCAGCAAAATCACAGATCACAAAATCACATCTCAAAGTCTGCATGTGATCAGCAGGAACCTATTACATTCCTTCAGGTACTAAAAGGTTGTACTGGAATAGTGACTCTATTATTCAGGTAAAATAAAATCAAGTTTCGTTTCCTCATAGTAGAATATTACATATTCTTTTTTAGGCTAGATAGTTAAACATGAGGTTAAACATGGAGCCTTCTCCCAAAGAAGTGAATCTCTTGGGGCAGCTAGGTGGCGCAGTGCATAGAGCACCAGCCCTGGAGTCAGGAGGACCTGAGTTCAAATCCGGCCTCAGACACTTGACACTTACTAGCTGTGTGACCCTGGGCAAGTCACTTAACCCCATTGCCTAGCAAAAAAAAAACAAAAAACCAAAGAAATGAATCTCTAATTAGCGAAATTTGAGGCACTATGTCACGATAGTGAGATGGATTTTTTGAGTAATGGCTAGTATTTATTAATAGCTAGCATTTACACAGGATATCCCAGAAGTTTGCAAAGTTCTTGTACCCAGTGCTGGGTACATAGTGCTTAACAAATGCTTTTTCATTCATTTGTTCATTCATTTTTGCTTGCTTTCTCTCCCCTGACCTGGAAGAAGGTATGTTAATTGACAGTAATGTCTAATACTTCTTGTAATTTCCACAGTTTTCTGGACTAAAAAAGAGGGGAAACCAATCTTTTAGCAGCAACAAATCTCTCATTCAGTGGCTTCTAAACTTTTTCATCATATGGTCCCTCCACCAAACAAAAGCAAAAAAATCAGAGTAATAAGAAAATATGTAGAATTGATAAAATCGATAAATTAATAAAAAGCCTTTCTTTCATTTAAAGGAAAATAGCTTGGAGGCCAATGAGAGGCAGTTTATAAAAAAAAAGGGTACTTGATTTTAAAATACCTATAACAACATCCTTCCAGATTGTTTTGCTTAGGAGATAAAGGTTAGTGGGGAGAAATGGAGGTAATAACAAGAGGCTAGTATCAATGGAAGTACCCTATTGACAAGAATGTATTTATGAGACTAAACAATGATAACGGTAATAATATTTTCCTTTCTGACATCAGCCATCTAAGAATCTCAAAGCACTGGGCAAATACTATTTCTGACTCCACTCTAGTAAAAACAGGTCAATGTTCTTAACCCTATCATGCAGATGAGAAAATGTTGGCAGAGAAAGGTTAAGTGCTTTAGCCAAGGCCGCAGAGGAAGTCAGGGGTTTTGATTCTATTACAACCCAGAGTTCTTGACTCCCTCTCCTCTAGTCAAATCATCAAGCTATATCTTCTCCCATTATAACATTATTTATTTTAATGCTGAATCCACTGAAAAGATACAATAAAACACACACGGTGAAAATTCATTTCTCTCTAGTGACACAACAATCAGTCAATAAACTGAACTATTTCATGCTTCACAAAAACCAAGATAATATCTGTAGTTAAGATGTTTTATGAAGCACTTACATTTCAACTAGTTCCAGGTCACCAACAAGAGACACACACAAGATTTGTTTTTAACTATTTACAGCAAAAAATTACAAAGACCAGAAGAAAGCCATTTTTGTGCTCAGGAGTTAAAATAAGATGTTTAGATTGTAAGTTATAAAGATATTAGGGCAAAAAAAAATCATACTTTAAAAAGATAATAATCAATGCAGGGTGTCCCAAAAAGTCTTAGTGTAGCTCTAAGTTTCAAGCTTAAATCAATGATGTAAATTAATGTATTTAAGATTTTTAAGCTTGAAGCTTAATACTTCACTAGGACTTTTAGGGCAATCTGTATTCGTTAGCAAAATGTTTTTTTATCCTGAAGAGAGGAAAAAAATTCAACCAAAACACCAATGATGTTTATATTAAGGAGTAATTGTATAAATCGAATTATCATATGATTTAAGAATATTTTTCCTCTCAGGATTTAGAAAAGTGGGAAGATCTATTTTGACATATTTACAGTTTTTACAAACTTTGGTATTTGTAAAATTCTAAATTAAACTACCTAATCCTTATGAGACATAGGCCTCCTTACGATTAGGAAACAAAATTGAAAAGGGGTACCATGTTGGAAAAGGGAATCTACTGAGTATGGAGCCGGCAAGACCTAAATCTGAGACCTAGTTCTGCCAGTTATTATCTCTGTGACCTTAGTCACAATGTCTCTGCTTGTTTCTTCATCTATAAAATGTAGATAATAATACTTTCATTTATTCCATTTGAAAAAAAATACCATCTAACTTAGGGCATTGTTGCAGATATTAAATGAGTTGATATATGTGAAAAGACATTTAAACAGCAAAACACTATATAAATATTATACCTATATAGATTGTAAGCTCCTTGAGGATAGGGGCTGTCTTTTGCCTCGAAGTACCACTGCTTAGCATAATACCTGGCACAGAGGTGCTTAATAGATGCTTATTGAGTATGTATCTTGAATATTATTTTTTTTTCATTTCCACACAAAGTACATCTGTGAGACTGTGGGCAAATCATTTAATCTCTCAGTGGTCTCTGTCTGCACCTCCCCTCCCCAACTCTCTATGTCTATAAATTACTAAATAGTTGCAGATCTGCCTTGGTAAGGGAAGCTTCTTCACCCAAAATTTCTCACATGGATGAAATAACAGGTCTGGAACCTCACCCTCCATCATCATCAAAATAGCTCTTTATTCCAACTGACTCAAACTCACTTAGCTCAGCTCCGCTAGATATTAACTCAACTTTCACTCCCCATAACCACCACCACTTACCACCACCACCACCACCTAGTGGTGCCTGGGCCATCTCTATTCTCTTGGTAGATACTTAGACCCAACAAAGCCGTCTTTGGGAAAATGACAGCCAAGGATCATTCTATGGGGCAAATTCACTTATGAATAAAGGGAGCAGATGAATTTATTTATATTTTCAAAAAGGCTTTAATGAGGCTAGCTATTTTATTGAAATAAACAAATATAAAAGGGAATAAAACCATGCTGTGTTGGACTGAAGAGTAGTTTAAAGACAGGGAAAATAAGGAGGGAGGAAACAAGCAAATGCTTGTTTATTAAGCACCTACTCTGCGCCAGACGCTGCTAATCACTTTACATAAAAATTCCAATAACTCTGATCCTCACAACAACCCTGGGAAATAGGTGCAACGGGGACAACAAATAGACAATCTCTCTAGATGAAGAAATATTAACAATGAGACTTTGGAAGGTATTTGTGCTAGGATTGGTCTTATAATTCATAAACACTTTCATGAATTATCTGGAAGGGAAGATACACAATGAAATTTCTGAATATCCATGGTATCCCAAGTACGAAGATGACACTAAGGAAAGATGATGGGGAAAAGTGCAGGAGCAACTCACAAAGTTGTATAAATGGAAAGGGAAGTGGTAGATGCAATCTAATGTATTTATCTTTTCATTTACAAGAGAGTGTGTGTGTGTGTGTATGTGTGTGTGTATATGTGTGTGTGTTATAGTAGGGTTTGACTTGGAATGTATCCTATGGAACACGTACTGGACTCTTCTAGCAACCTCTAAGGAAACATGTAGCTTAACACTGAAGGACTTGGTGTTTTAGGAAAAAAACAGAAGACTCTGGATGGCCCCTTGCATCATTCCCTACCCCATATAACTACAGGAGGCAGTCTAGGTCAAAGCTTTCTCAGAGAGGATTGGCCATCGAACGAGAAAAATCAGCCCATTCAGTAGGCTTCAAAAGGAGTGACTACACTTTCTTGTTACTCTATCTTTCCTTCTCTCCTGCTTCTAGAATGTGCAGTTCTTCCCCTAGTAAGGTGTGGGGTCAAGGTGCTGGTTAAGTTTTTGTTAATTTCATGCTATGAGTCTTTAATGTTTAACATTTCTTTTGTGTGGAGGAAATAAATAACTGTCCTATACCTGATTTACATTGTGCAATGAATACCTTTCTACTCCCCGTTTTGAGGAGACCCCAGACATAAGCCAAAGCTAAGTTTTAAGTAACTTTTCCCAGGGCTCCATAATAGGGTTTTTTAAAAAAAGCGATAGAGGGAGCAAGAAGAGCCTGAACTCTCTCTTAGGATGTCAAGTTTCCCAGGATTGAACCTGGTCTGCATTTGTGGGTCCAGAGCTAGGACCTCTTAGTGAGAAAGGGTGAAGATGACCACCTTAGACACCTTGAGCCTAGCAGTGGTAGTGGTAATTATATATAACGATTAGTTTTGAATTATCAATTTCAACTTCAAAAAATAATCTAGAAGTCACCATAGACTATTTTCCTATGCAAGTCACATAACCTCTTTGGACCTCAATCTTTTTATCTGTAAAATGGTGAAGTTGGACTTTATTTTTTTTTAAGGTAATTGGGATTAAGTGACTTGCCCAGTGTCACACAGCTAGTAAGTGTCAAGTGTTTGGTATGAAGTCACATTTGAACTCAGGTCCTCCTGACTTCAGGGCCAGTGCTCTATCCACTGCGCCACCTAGGTGCCCCAAAATTGGACTTTAGAAGACTTCTGAGGTCCCTTCCAACTCAAATTCTTTTGTGTATGAAACATCAGCCCAAATGGGCTGCCACAGCTAAGAAAAAAACAAAACAAAACACTACTAATAAAACGAGGACCATGCAACCTCAGGAAGGGCACTGGGAACTGAAAACATTATCATTTAAACTGCATGCTGCAACCACACCCAAAATGCCATGTTTACTTACAAAAGGGGTAGAAAAAGATGCAGACAGAGAGTAAAATGAACACAGGAAAGGAAGTGTTTCCATAACGAACGCGGGAGAAAAAAGGACAGAATTCAAACTGCAGAGATTAAGTCCATCAAAGTTTATAAAACCCTGGATATAAAGTGAATATAGACTTGTTCTCAAGCTCCTGAAACAGCAAAACAAGAGATCCCTCATGAGAATTTAAAGAGGTTGTTGTGGGTTGTGTAGATACTGATACGCTTTAAACCGCAGCTAGCAAACCCATGGAATGTGTTACTCTCGATCAAGCAACAAGCACTTGTTGATAAACCTTTCCTCCACTCAAACCCTTCCACTCTGCCTCATGGTGGGGCAGGGGCCACCCTAGCTTCTTGAAGGCTATTTCAGGGGAGCACAAATTCTAGCAGGACCCTCTGAGCTGGAAAGGCCCCAGGGAAAGACACCAGCTATCACAGAGTGATGAACAAAAACAGCAACACTCTTGGAGTCAGGAAGACCTGAATTCTAATTCGTACTGAGATACTAACTAGCTGTGTGACCTCAGGCAAGGCAATTAATCTCTCTGTTTCAGTTTCCTCAAGAAATGTTTAAAATTACAAGAAGAATGGCAAAAGGAGTAAACAAAAGTGATATATGCAATGTAAATAAAATTAACATGGGGAGGTAACAAAACTGTGGTCAAATGTAATGGTTAAATATGAGTACCAGGCTGCCCATATTAATAGGCAGCCATGTGGTACTGTGGATAGAGCACTGGACCTAGAGTCAGGAAGACCTGAGTTCAAATTTAGCCTCAGACACTTACTAGCTGTGTGACCCTGGGCAAGTCACTTACCCCTGTTTGTCTCAGTTCCTCATCTGTAAAATGAGTTGGAGAAGGAAATGGCAAAACCACTCCAGTATCTTTGCCAAGAAAACCTCAAATGGGTCACAAAGAGTCAGACAGGACTGAAATGCCTAACAAAAAGCCAAAGTTAAAGGACATACCCATCTTTTCAGAATTAACAATGTAACTCTTTTTTTTTTTTTCTGGGAAAGGCGGTTTATAAAGGATTTTCTTTGGATGTTCGTCAGGAAGTATCTGTTCTGTCAAAATAAATTGTAAATATTTTTAAGTCGTGAATAATGACTGTACATAATGACTGAATATATTAATAATATACCAGGAGAATATGAAGCAAAAATGAAGGGCAACCATGCTCTCTAACATGTTCCTTCTTGAAACTGTCAGGAAAATATTGACTGTCCTGTGGAATGCAAGCTCAGTCTCCCCCTTCTGCTGACCTCCTTAGCACTGAGTCCACAGCAGGTCCTTGGTGAACACTTGTTAAGCCTTGATTGTCTGCTGGGAAGATTGTGGGAATGACTCTCACGCCTACTCCCTTCTCTGCCCTGACACTTGCCACCACCCCGGTGAAGGCCTTCATCACCTCACAGCTGAAATAAACGATGGCGTTCTGGTTGGCTTTCCTGCCTTGAGTTTCACCCCATGCTGATTCATGTCTCACTAAGCTACCAAAGTGTTCTAACTCGAGTGCAAGTATGGCCGTGTCACACCACTATTCAATAACCACCACAGGCTCCCTGTTGCCTCCAAGATCAAATACAAAATCTTTGGTTTGGCTTTTCCTCAATAGCTGGCTCCTGCCTGACCTCCCTCAGAACTGGTGAGGTCAGCTTTTTAAGGGAAAATCAAGGGCATGACCAATCGATTCCCAGACAATGTAATTGTCTTCTGGTTCAATAAAGGAAATTGGTTCGCTTCAATAAAAGGATACAGGGTTTAGAGAACGAGATACACATTTTCATTAATATGTGGATTTGTTTCCAGGGATGTGCTGGATAGAGCCAGCTCAAATTGACTTGGAAGAGATGATTACATTTTTTTCAATGTGAGCGACAGTTATACCTTGGAAATAAACAAACATTACACACACAGTTAGTGTCTGAGGCTGGATTTGAACTCAGGTATGTCTGACTCCAGGCACAGTACTCTATCCACTGCGCCATGTAGCTGGTTAGAATATAGGCCATATTCCCTGAAATGAAATGCGTTTAAAAGGGGAAAATACACTGAAAATAATTATACATGCAATTATTATTATATTTTTTAAATATATTGGTTTAATATAAGCCACACAGATTTCTAGGATATATCATTAAAATAAGATTGCTTTAAAAAGAAAAAAATATACAAAATTATCAGATAAAATAAATTCATTATGAAAGATCTTTTTTTTAAACTTTTTTCAACTCAAAGATCTTTTATTCATTTTTATCATCACGACTCACTTCATCATTGTCACTTTTGCTGCTCTTCTCTTCTCCCTGATCTTCCCACCCACACCACAGACTACATTCATGTTTTATACAAACCAGATTTAGGAGGAAAATCTGTGTCTGAGTCACCGCAGAGCCATAAATATGAATATGTTACCTACCTACCTACCTAGATATGACAGTACAACCATTGTATGTGTTATTCATACGTTCCAAGAAGAAACACATTCCTTTTTCTGTTTAATCCCCGAGTTGATGCTTTGTTCTGACGCATTTCTACTTCAGGGACCCTCTGAAGCTGTAACCTAAGGCAAGATTAGCTGAGAGTGAAAGACATAGGAATGATGTTTTCTGACATTTCCTTCCTAGTAACTCCTTCCTTATATGGTGCTGGATCTGGTGCAACTACCTTAAAACCTAATTCACATCAGCAGGATGGGTCCTTGGAGCAAGGCTAGCGACTTCTCCCTCTCAAGGTTCTAGGGGTAACCCTGAAGGATTGAGGAGGTATTCTAGTACTACAGCCCAGGGATTCCCACTGGTGTGCTTCCCCCTACTGTTTATCCATTGATATTGATTAGCCAGTCAGAATTAAAGATTTTTATAAACGGATTTTTACTAAGGTGATCTAGTCAGGGCAGTTGGTACAAAGCATCACTCCCAAATCGGGGGCATGCCCTCCTACAAGTATATGAGGAACCCAAGGGAAAGGGGGCTCGAGTCTAGAACATATGATGCGGCAAAGGGAGTAACATAACTCCTGCGAGTGCTGATCTCTCCTTCATGAGCCTCTCACAAAACTGCCCCCAGGTATGGCATAGTTTCTCTTGTGTCTGGTTTGTCCTTGGCTCCCAATGAAGACCACCATCAGCCATTCTAAAGACACTGCTAGGATGCTCTTCAGAATTCCAAGTTTTTCAGACCTTTCAAAGTTCACAGGGTTTTTCTCTGGGCAAGAGCTAGAGGAGGAAGGAAAGGAAAGGCAGAGGCTCTTCTCCTGTCCCACTGCCTACTCCCAAATAACGGATCCTCTCAGGGGCTTGGCTGGAACTGTTTCTACCACTGATAATTGCCAAGATAATAGCATTCTGGGTTTTGAATTGGCTTGATCCTTTATTCAAAACTTACAGGCTCAGTTTCTTCAGCCTATCCTTACACATTTCCTGTATAGCATCATTTCATTTTATTTCATGGCAGGAAATATTCTACTCATTCCTTACTTGATTAATCAGGTTGCCTTTCTTTGATTTATTGATTCAATAAAGATATTCTCCCCTGATAAAGGTATCAGGGAAAGAGTCTTTTTCTATGTAATTAAAGTAGGGTGGAGTGACGGATTGATTGATTAAATTGATCCTTAACGAGAACTGGAAAACAAGTGTTTTGCCAAGCAAGACAACTAAAGGTGCTTAGTTGAGAATAAAATGCAGGGAGAAGTTCTGGACACATTAAAGGAGACAGGGCCCCTTGGAAGCCAAATACAAGGTTAAAAGAGGAAAAGGACTAAAAAAAATTTAGAACATGATGAGGAAAGATATGTCCATGTATGTTAGGAATCCTTTCAAAAGTCAGCTTTATAACACCTTTCTAAAAATTTAATTATTGTTTAAAACTTTAATATAAACTATTTCAATAATTATGTTAATATAAAAAGTTATTAAAATTCATAGTTTAAATCTACTTGAGCAGAAAGTCATCATCTAATATTATAGAAAGGATAAAGCTTCAAGCTGAGATGCTTAATTATGGCACATTGCTGCCACCTGGTGGCAGTGTGCCCAAACTACAGTCAGGGATGTAACTAAGGGGCAAAAAACCAGCCTCTCAAGAATTGAAACTTCAAACAAGTCACGGACTAAAGGTAAAACCATTGTTCCATTGGTGAAATGCATCCAAGAATATGTCTTTCTTTAGCTTTTGGTTATTTTTTATTTAAAAAATAGGGAGTCTCTTGTTCTGACTCTTCTTTCACAACATGACTAACATGGAAATATGTTTAACATGATTGTATGTGGAAAACCTATGTCAGACTGTTTGCTGTCTTGGGGAGAGAGGAGGGAAGGAGAAAAATATGGAACTCAAAATTTTACCAAAATGAACGCTGAGGGGGAAGCTAGGTGGCACAGTGGATAGAGCTCCACCTTGGAGTAACGAGGACCTGAGTTCAAATACAGCCTCAGACACTTGACATTTACTAGTTGTGTGACCCTGGGCAAGTCACTTAACCCGACTGCCTCACCAAAAAGCAACAGAAAAAAACAAATAAAAAAAAAATATTGAAAACTATCTTTACGTGTAATTGAAAAAAAATAAAATACTATTAAATGGGAAAAAATAGGGAGGCATACCAGAAATTCAATTTAACTCAATTCAACAAACATTAATCCCTTTCCATGGCCAAGAAGGTGCTGTGCTCTAGGAATATATGAGAAGAAAGAAAAATACTTGTAGCTAGAAGAATGGCGAGGGGGTGCCTGAGCTCAACATTGACAAATAATTATTAATCAGATTAATAGTAATTATTGCATTATAATATTAACATTATTAATGTGTTAATAACTCTTAATGACCAGTATTACTAAAGATAAAGAATAAGAAAGGAGGAGATGAAGAGGGAATGCCCACTTGGCCCAAGAGTAGAAGTGGGAGATGGTACACTGATCCCCGGGAAAAGCTAATTAATAGTCCAATTTGCCTGATCATAGAATGAATGCAGTCAAACAAGCCTAGAAATGCAGGTTGGAGACAGATTGCGTGGGCTTTAAATGGTAGAGTTAGAAGTTTCTGCTTGTCCTAGAAGCAAAGTAGATCCACTAAAAATAACAGCTTGGGAGTCTGGAGACTAGGGTTCTAGGCCTATTTACACCACTGACTAGGTACTTCATCTCTCATTGGTAAAATGAGCAGGTTAGACTGGCTCTCTAAGTCCCTTCCAAAGTCCAAGTGTCTATGCTTCTATGATTTTGGTTTGTTTGTTGTGTTTTGGGTTTTTTGGGGGGTTTTTTTGGTTTTTTTTTTTTTTTGGTGAAGCAATCAGGGTTAAGTGACTTGCCCAGGGTCACATAGCTAGTGAGTATCATGTGTCTGAGGCCAAATTTGAACTCAGGTCCTCCTGACTCCTGGGCTGGTGCTCTATCCACTGTGCCACCTAGCTTCTATGGTTTTTGAAAGGTTTCTAAAAAATAAAGGATACAGAGCTCCCTGAAATTGTGAAAATCCCAAGTTTTGGAAACTTTATGGCAGGACACGTAGAGTGTCTTAAAGTATGTATATGTTTAAAATTACATTGGTGGAAAAAAATCACTTCTTCTTATACTAGTTTTAAGACCATCTCCAGGTAAAACTGTAAAATAGGCAATTTGCCTTTGGTTTCTTCCTATGTATCCCTTTAAGTGACCTCATTCTATGTTCTGACTCCCTAGGACTCAGGCTTGATCTCCCAAGATAATTTCCTCTGGTGTGATCTCCACCACTTCTTCTACAATCAAAACCTACTCAGTGGTCATCTGAAAGTATCTGATGTGTCAGCCCTCCCAGGACCTTTACATGACACAAAGTACATTTCATTTTAACAAATACTTATCAAGATTTTACTACGTGTAGAATATGGTGTTGGGGGAGACAGAAAGAGGCAAGAAAATGCTTGGAGTAAAAGATGAATAAGACATGGTTCCTATCATCGTGGAGCTTGGTCAGAGAAAAAGGACACATACACAAATGTCCCCTTCTCAGGGGCAGCTAGGTGGTGCAGTGGACAGAGCTCTGGCCTTGGGGTCAGGAGAACCTGAGTTCAAATCCGACCTTGTACACTTGACACTTACTAGTTGTATGAACCTGGGCAAGTCACCTAACCCTGACTGCCTGAGCAAAAAGAAAAAAAAGTCTCCTTCTCTCCAATTATACAATCACAACTGTATTTCAAGCCCTTATGACCTCTCTCCTGGACTGTTACAATAACTTCATCTCTGGTCTCCCAGTCTCAAATCTCTTCCCACTTTAATCCTATTCTCCTCTTGGTTGCCAAGTTGATTTTTCTAAAGCATAGGTCTAACCATTTCTCTCTCTCTCCTCTCTCTCTCCTCTCTCTCCCTCTCTTTCTCTTTTCTCTCCACCCTCTCTCTCTCTCTTTCTCTCTCCCTCTCTTTCTCTTTTCTCTCCACTCTCTCTCTCTCTCTCTCTTTCTTTCTCTCTCTCCCCCCAACACACACACACATAGAGAGAGAGAGAGAGAGAGGGAGGGAGGGAGAGAGAGCTCTAGTGGCTTCCTATTATCTCCAGGATCAAATACAAACTCTTATGTTTGGCATTTGTAATCTTGCCCCTTCTTACCGTTTCAGCCTTCTCAGACTTTAACTTCCCTTGTGTATTCTATGACTCAGCTACACTGGCCCATTTGCAATTCCTCAAGGAGGATACTTCATCTCATCCCCACCCCTTTGTATTGGCTGTCCCCCAGGCCTAGAATGCTCTTACCCCTCACCTCCAACTCTTAGCTTCCCTGGCTTCCTTCAAGACTCACCTCAAATCCCACCTTTCCTGGTCCCACCAGCTACAAATGCCTTCCCCTTTCAGATTACTTTCACATACTTTGCACGTATCTTGTATATACGTAGATATTCACATCTCTTCTTTCCTGTTAGACTGTGAGGTCCTTGAGGACAGCAAGTGTTTTTGCCTTTCTTTGAATTTCTTGTGCCTGGCACAGTGCCTGGCACACAGTAAACCCTCAGTAAAAGCTTATTAACTGACTGGCTGACTGACAAATAGCTGAGAAAAGAGAACAAGATACAAAGAGTTAAAGGATTTAAGAAAAGATCATTTTACATTATTAGAAATGAGAGAGGGTTTCGTTGCATTTAAGCTGAGTCATGAAGGATGGGCAGGATTTCAATGAGCAAAGATGAGGAGAGGAAAGGAGTAAAAGGGGAATTTTGGGGATTTGGAGAACAGTATAAGCAAAGGCAGGGAGGTGGGGAAGCATAGGACGGTGAGTGGTCCAGTTCGTCTGAAACATAGAGCAGTAGGGAGATAAGACTGGGAAGGTGAGGTGTCATGAGATTAAGGGGGTCCTTGAATGCATTTCTTCATAGCATTAAAAAATTAAAGGACAAGGGGAAAAGGTATCTTTCACAATGATGGCTAGAGGGAGAGGAGTGATCATAAAACATAAAAAGGTCAATCTGGATCATAGAAAAATGGAAAGCTTTTGCGCAACTTTCACAAAAGCACAGAGATGAGCGTTTTGTGGGAAAAACAGCAAAAAGGCCAGATCAGCTGGACCCTATAGTCTAGCTAACGGTGTGCTGGGGGGTGATGTATACTAGGCAAATGGGGTTAAGAGACTTGCCTGGAAAGGTAGGTTGGAGCCAGGCTGTGAGGTGCTTTAAACGCCAAACATTTGATACTGGAGGTACGGGGGAGCCCCTGGAGTTCGCTGAGCAGGGGAGTGACCCGGTCATACCTGTGGTTGGGGAATACTACTTTTGCAACTATGTGGAGGATGGATCGGGGAAAAAAAGGAAAAGAAAGATTCGGGAGGGGGAGACCAATTAAGAGACCATTGTGATACTCCAGGTGAAAGGTGATGTCTTAGATGCAGGAAAAAAAAACCCAAACTCTAAACATGATAAAGGCAAGAGGAGTCACAGCAGTAAGCTGTGTGTCCTTCAGGGGAAATATCAGGGATGCCCTGTTGTAACCTAACTCAGGAAGGCTACACGGAAATTAGTGACCAAGGCTGAAGCTGCCGGAGCGCTGGCTAATAAATACTTCAGGTGCCCTGACAAGAAAAACAGGAACCAGAAACACAGATGCATCAGTAAACAGGAGAGTATGAATTTTAAGTATTAGGAACGCTCCTACTCTCTAAATACCTAATCTGCCATTTGTTAAAATGCACATATTTTTTACTTTCAGGCAACTAAGTGGTACAGCAGTTAGAAAGCTGAACCTGAAGTCAGGAAGATCTGAATTCAAATCCAGCCTCAGACACTGACTGTGTGATCCTGGGCAAGTCACTGAACCACTGCCTGCCTCAGATTCCTTGTCTGTCAGATGAGGATAATAATAGCACCTACGTCCTATGGTGGCTGGGAGAATAAAATGAGATAATATTTGTAAAGTACCATTTTAGCTATTTTTATTAAAACAGAAGGGGGAAAAATAACACTTCAAAGCTGAAGAACGTGGTTTGCATCTCAGGCACTGCCAAACACTTTGCCTGCATTTTGCCATTCACTGTCACCTCTCCAATAGGCCCAAGATATCTACATGGACTAGCTTTAGTGATATTAATTGTGAATCAGTTACTAGAAAAGGAATAGAGAGAGTATAGATCTTCTAAATTGAGAGTCATTGACTTACATTCTCTTTTCTTTCTTTTTTTTTTTTTTTTGGTGGGAGGGAGGCAATCAAGGTTAAGTGTCGTGCCCAGGGTCATACAGCTAGTAAGTGTCTGAAGCTGGATTTGAACTCAGGTCCTCCTGACTCCAGGCCCAGTGCTCTATCCACTGCACCACCTACCTGCCCCTGCCTTACATTCTCTCTAAAGTGGTCACCACAGGGGAGCAGCAAGGTGGTAGAGTGGATAGAGTACTGGCCCTGAAGTCAGGAGGACCTGAACTCAAATCCAGCCTCAGACCAAACACTTGACACTTATTAGCTGTGTGACCCTGGATGAGTCACTTAACCCCAATTGCCTAAAAAAATAAATAAATAAAGTGGTCACCATCTCTCGGAAAGAAACTGGTATTCATAAATTGGAATTTCAAAGCAATCATTCTACAAAGGTGATAACTCCCATGATCAATTATAACAAAATCACAGATTCACTCAATCTCTGAGTTGGAAGGGACCTTGGATACCATCTAGTTCAAACCATACCAATAATAATAATAATTGTCATTATTATTATGACTAATATTTACATATAAGCTTATATAAAAGTATAAGCTTACTGTTTGTGGACCCTGACTCCAACATTGTGATATCATTGGTCTTCTTCAAAAATGAAGGACAGGGGCAGCTAGGTGGTGCAGTGGATAGAGCTTCAGCCTTGGACTCAGGAGGACCTGAGTTCAAATCCGTCCTCAGACATTTGACACCTACTAGCTGTGTGACCCTGGGCAAGTCACTTACCCCCGATTGCCTCACCAAAAAAAAAAAAAAAGCAAAAGTGAAGGATAAATAACTGTTCCCGGACACTGTGTTAAGTGCTTTATAATATTATCTCATTTGATCCTCACAACAACCATTGGATGGAGGGAGGTGCTATTATTATTCCCATTTTACAGATGAAGAAATTGAGGCAAATGGGGTTAAGAGACTTGCCTGGATTCATACAGCCTAGTGGACCTGAACAGGAGTAATCAATCAATCAATCAATAAGTATTTATTAAGCTACTACTAGGCACCATCCCACATGGCAGCCCAACAATTCTCAAGACAAATGCCATACGCTCAATAAGGCAACAAATATTTAATATAGTCATCATTAATTTTATATAGAACTGGTGTCTTTGCACAGCCCTTCCTCACTCAAATCCAATTCAATTGCAAATCATGTCATCATTACCCTGATGTCATGGTCCTCTTCAAGAACAAAGGACAAACCACACAACCACAACCACAAGTATCTGAGGCTCGATTTGAACTCAGGTCTTCCCCAATCCAGGTCTCTACCTACTATACAACCTGGCTGTCCCAAGTGCTTGATAATTACATCATGATGGATTACCAACTCCTTCTGATCATTCCTTTACTCTGTCCCTCAGTACTCCCCTAACTGTATAATCTCAGTTCTCAAATTATTTCTTACATGTATTCTTTGTCTTCATAACTAGATTAAGCACTTCTCTCAAGACTATAAGCAGTGATAGCCTAGAAGGCCCAAGCAAGTGTACCATCAAAAGCTATACTACTTAGCTCCCTTTGTGGTGGCAAAGTCCTATCAATTGGAGAATGGCTGAACAAGCTGTGGGATGTGATTGTGATTGAATGCTATTGTGCTCTAAGAAATGATGAGCAGGATGCTTTCAGAAAAATCTGGAAAGATTCACATGAACTGATGCAAAGTGAAGTGAACAGAACCAGAAGATCATTGTACACAGTACACAATATTGTACAATCATCAACTGTGAATAACTTAGCTATTCTCAGCAATACAATGAGCTAAGACAATTCTGAAGGACTTATGATGAAAAATGCTATCCACCTCCAGAGAAAAAACTGATGGTGTCTGAATGCAGATTGAAGCAGACTGTTTTTTAATTTTATTTTTCTTGAGTTTTTTTTTATCACAACATGACTAATATGGAAATGTTTTGTAAGACTGTACATGTATAACTGATATCAAATTGCTTGTCTTCTCAATGAGGGAGGATAGAAGGGAGGTAGGGAGAGAACTGAAACTCAAAATTTTAAAAAACAAATTTAAAAAATATTTTTACACGGAATTGGAAAAAACTATTTTAAAAAAAAAGCTATGCCACTGCAGTCACCAAAATTATGCAGCTCTATCTCCCCAGAATCTTTCAGAATAAAAACTGATGAGAATTTTTAATATCAACATCTAACATAAAATATCAGTGCAACTTTCTCACCTACCATCCTTGAAGAAACTAGGGACAGTTAAATCCTAAGAGACAGAACAATTGAGAGCAAGAATTTATCTCTCTTTTAAAAAAAAAAATTTGTAGAAAATTACTTTTTCATTTCCTGATGATATGGATTTCATAAGATCCCATTTCATTAACTAAAATGTTCCTATAGTTTTTAGTTAAGATAAAATTAGGCCATTTACACAATGAAAAGAAAAAGCTATTATTTAATTATAATCTAGCAACCTTTTGTTCTTTGTTATTTTTATTACATAAGGGAACTTGTGATAACATCGAAGATTTAAAAAAGGTTTGACATGGTTCATAAGTGCCAGGGAACAACTCTAAGAGGTTTATTTCTATTGTGTGGCAATTGCACTTGACAATCATGTTTCCTTGACACCATTATTTAATAACAGTGCCCATGAGGTACAGAGAACTCAAGAAGGTACTTCACATAGATGTAAGCTATAATTCCTTTCCTTATTTGAATGGTTGGGGATGACCCAAAGGTTTAAAATTCATAGATATTTCAAATTGTTAAGTTCACCAAATGTTAAAACATTTAATACTGAGTTTTTCTTAGAACTATTTTACTAAGTCTGCCCAGAGGCTGAATGTTTAATAATTGAGAAGTCTGAATCTCAGAGTTTATGAAGGTTAAAAACTGGTAATATTCAGAGTCAGACATATTTCAAGCACCACTCACAGAGCACTTAAAATGTTTCTCAGTCCTGACCTTCAGCACTTGCTGCTATTCTGGTACTAGGTCTCTTAAAAAGTAGGAGTTGGTCATCATGCCAAATGATGTGGGGGTATGTGAGTCAGAAAGGAAAGTGTAAAAATTATAATGAAAACCAGAGCATAACTCAGGCATATGATATAAACACATTGAACCCAGAGACATAAAAAGAAATGAAAAAAGAAGAGGAAGAAAGAATGCTTTAATCTTAACACTTTTAAAGGTAGATATTAGTCAGCTTATTTTTTAATTGAAAAAAGGGAAATATTAAATAGACCCAGGATAGATAGATAGATCCCTGGGGCTTCCCATAAAAGATCTTCTCAAAGTTGACATCAACCCAGCCATGGCAATGCCTTTAGTCAATCATCCCTGAATCCAGCTTAACTATGCTAACAGCAGATCCTTCCATTTTGTCCATAAGTATGATACTTAATTGGACAAACATGCATTAAGTTACAATCTTGTTAAGTGCCCGGCATATAAAGACAAACTCAAAATTGTCCAGCCCTCAATGATCTTTTCTTCCACTGAGGAGATACGATATATACACAGACAAGTAAATACAAAGTAATTTCAGGGGCAGCTAGGTGGTGCAGTAGATAGAGCACTGGTCCTGTAGTCAGGAGGAACTGAGTTTAAATTTGGCCTCAGACCAAACATTTGACACTTACTAGCTGTCTGACCCTGGGCAAGTCACTTAACCCCAACTGCCTCCTCTCAAAAAAACAAATAAATAAATAATTTTTAAAAGAGGCAATAGGGAGCCACTAGAGATTTTTTGAGTAGGGAAGTGACAGGGTAAGACCTGTGTTTGGGAATTTGGCAATTGTGGAAGAAGGACTGGAAAGGCAAGAGATCAATAAAGTGTTCGTTAGGATAGATAAAACATTTAAGTACTCACTATGTACCAGTCCCTGTGCTAAGCACTGGAGATACAAATACTAGCAAAAATTAACAAGAAAAAAAAAAGGCCCCCACCCTCATGGTAATGTAGGAAGATAACACATAAAAGGGACTGGGAAAGGGAAGAGCAAGATGGGGGAAGGAGGGATAATGGGGCAACGCTGGTGGTGAGCAGACAGAAAAGTCCATCAAGTGGGGAGTGATTCTGGGCATCAAGTGAGCATCACCTGGGCACAGAGGAATGAAATAATGGGCCAGACACTCATTGATCAGAAGAGGGGACCGCAGGGCAGAAACATCTCCAAGGTAAGAAGGTGCTCAGCAAAAGCAGAGAAACCGGAAGGAGAAAGATCAGCTAGGCAGCATAGTGATTAGAGGGCCGGGCCTGGAGTCAGGAAGACCTGAGTTCAAATCTGACCTCCAACACTTAATAGCTGTGTGATCCTGGACAAGTCAGTCACTTAACTGCTGTCTGCCTCAGTTTCTCCATTTGTAAAATGGGGAAAATAACGGCAACTACCTCTCAAGGTTGTTGTAAAGGTAAAAACAAGATAATTTGAAGTGCTTAGTATAGTGCCTGGTTCTTAGTAAGCACTATATAAATGTTGGCTATAATTAGATTAGTAAGATTATAAATAGCACAATTAAGAAATGATAGAGGAAATATACCAAAATTTCATTTTTAAGGAAGGAGGAGGGTCTGAACTAGGGCAATGGCTACTCGTGGAGAGAAGGGGATGGACATGGAAAATGCAATGACAGAACTGATGTGTTGGCAATTGACTGAAGATGGAAGGCAGTGAGCAGCAGGGTAGGGACACAGATATCTCCAAGGTTACACACTTGAGTGACTAGAAGGATGGTAGTGCCCTCACAGGGAGATTCTGGAAGATGGATGGGTTTTATGGGCAAAATGGAATGAGTTCTATTTGGGATATGTTGAGTTAGAGATACCTATGGGATATTCAGCAGGTAGTTGAAAATGTAGCTTAGAGTTCAAGAGGGAGATTAAGACTGGATATGATATATCCACTTTGGAGTCATATACATAAATATAACACTTGAACACATGAAAGTTGAGGGTATCATGGAGAGAATGTAGAGAGGAAAGACAAAGGGGCTCATAACAGAGCTGTGAGGGATGCCCATACTTAGTGGGAAGGAAAAAAAATAACGAACCATCAAGGATACTAAGACTGAGTGGTCAGATAAGCAGGAGGAAAACCAAGAGAGAGTGAATAGTGTTACTGAAGTCATGGAAGGGGATGGTCAACAGTCTCAAAAGCTACAGAGAAGTCAAGTAGAATGAGGACTGAAAATAGGTCATTGGTTTGCCCAGCACATAGTAAATGTTTATTGACTGACTGATGGTATACTTGAAACATCTCAGGGGATCAACAAAGGCACTGATTGAGACAATAACTTTAGCAAAGTTGTAGGCCGCAAAATAAACCCTCAGAAGTCAATTGCATTTCTATATAATAATAATAAAATCCAAGAAGCAATCACAGAAAGGGAAACCTAATTCCAGATAACCACAAAATGCATAAAATATCTGGGGATCAACCTCCAAAGGCAAACAAAAGACTTGTATAGATTTAATTACAATTTAAGTGTTGCTTAAAGAAATAAAGAACAATGCCTAAATAGCTGGAGTGCTCATTCAGTGCTCATGGCTAGGCCATGCCAATAGAATTAAAATGACAATACTATACAAAGTTAGTTTATACTATTAATGCTATTCCCATCAAATTACCAAGGGAGTACTTTATAAGACTTGATAAAAATAATAACAAAATTCATTTTGAAAAACAAATATCTAGAATATAAAGGGAAATGCTGAAAGAGGTAGCACTTCCAGACCTCAAAACATATTATAGAGCAGCAATCATCAAAAAAAATTTGGTATTGGTTAAAAAATAGAGAGACAGATCAGTGATACAGACTAGACAAAGGAGAATCTCAATAACCCAAGGTTTGGTAAAGTAGAAAACATAAATTATCTAGAGGGGGAAAAAAAACCTTTATTTGATAAAAACTGCTGAAAAATAGGCTTAGACCAACACCTTACACCATATTCCACAATATATTCTCAATAGATAGACGTCCTTAATATTAAAGGTTATGCTATAAAAAAATTAGAAGAGAAATAGGTCATATACTTCTCACAGCAATAGCTAATAGATGTATTCTTAACCAAAAAGGGGACAGAAGCAATTACAAAAGATCAAGTGGATAGCTTTGATTACACGCAACTGAAAAGCTTCTGCACAGACAAAATGCACCTTGGATATGAAGGAAACGGTCAAATGGGAAAAACTCTCTTGTATTAAATTTCTCTAATCAGAGATGCAAGGAGGTCAACCATCAGGCTATTGCAGTGGTCTGCAGGCACACAAGGATGATGAGGTCTATACCCGGGTGGCAGCAATGTCAAAGGAGTAAACAGCGTGTATGCAAGGGATGTTCTAAAGGGAAAAACCACAGGACTTCACAACTGCTTGGATATGTGGGGTGAGAGAGTAAGGAGTGGAGGAGGACACTTCAGTTGAAAGCCCGTGGTAAATGGATTGCAATCTGGGGTTTTGTTGTGTGGGAACTCCCTCCGCTGGCATAGACTGAAATATTTCTAACTAGAACTCAGTGTAAAAAGATCTGGGAGCCATACTGTGGCTGAAAAACTCATCAGCCTGTGACCAAGATGGTACTGAGTCACAAAGGATAGAATGCCAGGTCTGAAGTCAGAAAAACTCATCTTCATGAGTTCAGATCTAGCCTCAGATACTTACTAGTTGCATGACCTTGGGCAAGTCATTTAATCCTATATGCCTGAGTTTCCTCATCTGTAAAACAAGCTGGAGAAGGAAATGACAAACCACCAGTATCTTTGCTAAGAAAATTAAAAAAAAAAAAGAGAGAGAAAATTCCAAAATGGGGTCATGAAGTCAGCCAGTTCAGTCAGGACTGAACAACAAAACTCCCACATTAGAATGTGAGAGCCTTGAGGTCAGGGACTGATTTTGTCTTTCTCTGCATCCCTAATATTTGGCACTATGCCTAACACATAAACGACTGTTGACTAACTAAAATATATAGTCCCTAGGAGTTATCTAAAAGCATTTTCAGAAGTTAAGCGACTTGCCCAAGGTCACAGAACCACTATGTCAGAGGTGGAACTTGAATTCCAATCTTCTGGCTCTGGAACCAGGTCAATTTAGAACAATCATTCATAGGGTTGTTATACTTTTTAACCAGTAGATCCGATAGTTTTAGTGAATACTGTTATGTGTGTATATACATATACATATATACACACATACATATACATAATTAAAAACAAATTAAAATACAAAGCTTTTTTAACTTCTACAGAAATTAGTCTGCATCACATAATTTAGTTCTCAGTTATATACTACCATATCATTTGCTTGTTATTTCATGTGTACTTTACTCTTCTCTCCCAAAATGGACTGTAACCTCTTCCAAGACAAGAAGCGCCTTAACATCCAAACAGCACTTAGCCCTCTTACTGTGGACCTTAGTATGGATGTTGAGAAGGACACCCAAACAGCGCTTAGCTCAGTGCGTAGTCAACGCGTAACAAATACTGATTTGTTGATTTTAAAGTTTTGCTGTCGGCCTCTCTGAATGTGGCTCCCCTAACTAAAAGGAAGGAAGGATGTTATTTAAAAAAAATATTTATTTACAAGACAACAATAGCTTACATTTGTGTAATGTTTCTATTTATTATCTCAGATGATCTGCCTGACAGTTCTTTAAGGGAGAAAAATAAACTGAGGGTCAGGCAGACCAAGTTGCTTGAACAAGGTCACATAACTTATAACTGGCTGAGTTGGAACTCGAATCCAGGTCTTCTGACTCCCAAATCCAGGATCTTTCCCTGCCTCTTACATATTTTTTTTTTAAATATGACAAGTATTTTCGAGGACTTAAAAAAAAATCTCTGGGGGCAGGTAGGTGGCGCAGTGGATAGAGCACTAGCACTGAAGTCAGGAGGACCTGAGTTCAAATCTGACTGCAGACCAAACACTTGTCACTTACTAGCTGTGTGACCCTGGGCAAGTTGCCTAAAAAAAAAAAATTCTGAGGCAAAATCTTTTTAGTCCTACTTACCTCTGCAATCAAATCGTGTAGTTCTCCTTCACTCGGGCAGCACCCTAATGATCTGATAATAGTACCAATTTCCCTGAAAAATAAAATGAAATACGTTGATCACTTCAAAAAAAAACCTTTGAGGGAGCAAGTTGTCTGCCTTTCCAAATAAATATCTTGAATTTGACTTACTAAGTTACAGACAGATTTGAAATTTGCATTGGTGGAAAAAGTACCTACACTGATTTATGGATCCTTAAAGTTGTGAAGCTAATATGTATATATATACACATGTATATGTGTGTAAGTGTATATATATTAAATTTTATATAATATATAAATTAAATTAGTTATATATAAAATATTATGTGCATTAAATAACTATATAAATATTATATGAATTAGTTAAATACTGATATATTTATTATAAATTATATGCATATACATGTATAAGTTGGTTAAATATTTGGGAGTCCTTAAATGAAAACTCTATGAACAACTATAACAATATAAAGGAAAATAACTCTGAATGACTTAAGAACTCTGATCAATGCAATAACCAAATATGATTTTATCACACCACTTTTTTTTTTCTTTTTTGAGGCAATCAGGGTTAAGTGACTTGCCAAGAGTCATAGAGCTAATAAGTGTCCGAGGCCAGATTTGAACTTAGGTTCTTCTGACTTCAGGGCTAGTACTCTAATCACTGAGCCGCCTAGCTACCCGTACCAAACATGATTTCAGAAGAACAATGATGAAGCATGCCTCCCAACTCCTTTCAGAAAGGTGAAGGACTCGAGGTACAGAATGAGCCATGCATCTTCATACATGGTCAATACGTGAATTTATTTTGCTTGGTTATACTTATTAGTTACAAGGGAGAGCCTCTATGTGTGTGTGTTGGGGCGGGGAGTACAGGGAGTAATTGATGGGTAGTGAAAATGATGCAAAAAAAAAAGTGTCACTGAAACATTTTTGTGAAATACACAGAAGAGAGCAGAAGAAAGTTCAGAAGGGAGCATAGAAAAGCAAGGCAGTTTTGATATTGTGTGTGTGTGTGTATTCACACAGACACATATATACACATACAAATATATGAGTATTTAAAATTAACTTATAAAAAAGAAGTTTGCAGTTTCATATACAATCCGCTTTCTCTGTTCTTTTAAATGTTCATATTTATTGTGTGACATAGAGGCAGCTAGGTGGCACAGCAGATAGAGCACTGGGCCTAGAGTCAGGAATACCAGAGTTTAACTCCATCCTCAGATACTTATTAGCTGTGTGACCTTGGGCAAGTCATTTAATATCTGTCTGACTCAATTTCCTCAATGGTAAAATGGGGACAACAATAGCTGTTGTGAGGATCAAATGAGATAATATTTGTAAAGTGCTTAACACAGTGCCTGGCACATAGTTTAAGCACTATATAAATGACTATTCTTTTCTCTTATCAAGTTTACAGTAAAAAATATTTTTAAAAAAAATTCTATGAATAGGTCAACCAATGTGAAATGTCCTTTATTTCTCCATCTCTGTGCCTCTGCTCCTACTGCTCCCTAGGCCTGTAAGGCCCAATCTCTCTTCGCCTGCTCAGATCTTACCCATGGCATAAAGTTCAATTCAAAAGCCAACAGAAATTTTTCCTGAACCACCCTCTCCCCAGCTGGGAAGATCATTCCCCTTAGGAACTCACATAGTCGTGTACTGGGTCAGACTGCCCACTGACACACTCTTTGTTTATCTCCTAAGGAACAGTCTCCCATTGCCAATACAGCAGAAATGACAATACTGCCCAAATTACTCTGAAGATTTGGTGCTATACCAAATACCCAGGAGATATTTTATAAACTTAAATGGCAACAAAACATTTTGGATAAATAAAAAGTAGACAACATGGGGTTGAAGTGCTGAGTTCAAGGAACAAGTAGGCCAGTGTAATTAAAACAAAGAGTATGTGCATAAAATGGAGAGATATGTAATAAGCCTGGAAAGGTAGTCTGGCACCACATTCTAATTATTTATTTATTTATTAAATTTAAGAGCATTTTATTTTTTCCAATTACATGTAAAATTCATTTTTTTTAAATGTGAATTCCAAATTTTCTCTCTCCTTCCTCCTCCAAAAAAAACAGTATAATTTGATATAGGTTATATATGTGGTACCATATTTTTAAGTGTTATAAACACTCAGCTAAGGATTTTGCATTTTATTCTAATGGTAATAGGAACCCACTGAAGATTCTTGAATAGAGGAATGGCACATTTATGTTTTGGAAAAATTATTTGTCAGATTGTGGAAGATGCACTGGAAACAAGAAAGCCATTTAGGAGGCTAATGCAAAAGTCAAGGTAAGATGTGACTAAGACCTGAACTAGGGTGGTATCTGTGTGAGCAGAGAGGTAGATGAGTGTAAAAGATATGGACAGGTAGAATTTACAGTCCTTTACAGGCTTTACAGTTAATTGGATGTAGGAGATGAGAAAGAGAGGAGATGGAAGAGCAAATGAGTCCAGGGCAAACCTTGGTGACTAGAAGGAAAATGGTGTCCTTAACAGAAATGAGAAAAGATGGGGGTGGGGGAGGGGGAGAGGGAAGATAATGAATTCTGGTTTGGACATGTTGAGTTTAGGTGCCCAGTGTGAAATGTCCACTAGGTAGCTGGTGATGCAGGACTGGTGCCCAGGAGAGAGGGACTATGCTTAGATGGATATGGAGCACAGATATATTAAAACTGGGAGTTGATGATATCCCCAGAAGAAAGAGCATAGGGACTGAAAAGAAGAGGGCCCAGAACAGAGCCCTAGGGACAGCCACAGTGATAGAACAGAACATAGCAGCAAAGGAGACGAAGATGGAATGGTCACACAGGTAGAAGGAGAACCAGAGAGAGTAATATAACAAAGGCACTTCCATGAGTATCCAGAAGGAAGGGCTGGTGAATAATGTCAAATTCTACAGAGATGTCAAGTATGGCTCTGTATACACATACCTTATTCCCAAGATTTTATTTACAAAATTAAAAAATGGTAGCCTGGTGCAGGATATTAAGGGTATGAAGTATATTAAGAAAGTTGTGTTACATGAATGTAATGGAATACTATTGTGCTATAAGAAATGATGAGCAGGCAGACTTCAGAAAAACCTGGAAAGACTTGTACGGACTGATACTGAGTGAAGTGAGCAGAACCAGGAGAACATTGTACACAGTTACAGCCACGTTGTGCAATGACTAATATTGATAGACTTAACCCTTCTCAGCAATACAAGGATGTAAGACATCTCCAAAGGTCGCATGATGGAAAATGCTATCCACATCCAAAGAAAGAACTATACAGTTTGAAAGTAGATCAAAGCATACTATTTCCTATTTTTTTTTCTTCTGTTGTGGTTTGTTTCCTCTTTCTGGTGGTTCCTCCTATTGGTTCTAATTCTTCCTTACAACACCACTAATGTGAAAATATGTTTAATAGGAACGTATATGTATAGCCTACATCAGATTGCGCACTGTCTTGGGAAGGGAGGGGGGAGGAAGGGGGAGAAAAATTTAAAACTCAAAAGCTTATGGAAGTGATTGTTGATAATTCAAAATAAATAAATTAATAAATAAATAAATAAATATGAGGAAACTGAGGTCTAGAAAGATGAATGAACTTGCCCAAGGTCATATAAGTAATAAATGGCATAGATGGGATCTGAGACACTTTTCACTTTACCAAACTATTTTTATGTCTTATCTCCATACTAAATTATAAGACAGCAGGGATTACGTCTTGTTTAAATAGTGTTCCTTCCTCTACCCTCAAGCACATGCACCACTATGTTCTTTTTGTACACAGTAGGTGCTTACTAAATATTTGTTGAAAATTAAAAAAAAAAAAAAAAGAAAACCCAGGAACCAGAGCAGAGTGGACATGAAGAACATCTGGGAAAAGATCAATGCAGGGGAAAAACAAAAATAACTCTGTCATCACAAATTACTAAAGGACACCTGGAAAAGAGGAAATAAAAGAGAAGTTTGGGAAATATATCACAAGCCTGGGAGAGAGGTGGGGGACATCTGCTGGCAATTTCTTTCTCTGCTGAAAGCAGAGCTGCTAATAACTTCTTGGCTTCCCTTCATGATGTTTTCATCCTTCAAAAAGTAGAGAAACCAACAAGGGGAAGATTCTAATCTGGATCATATTCTCACCATTAAGAAGGAAATGGCTGCTAGGGTGGAAATTAAGGGATTTGGAGAGGTGGGAGTGAAGTGGCCAATCCCTTCTAGAACTGTGATAGAGGAGAGGACATCTGTGTGTGACCTGACATGCACCCCAGATTCAGTGATGTGATGGGAAACTCTCAAAAATGAAGTTTTGAAGACAAAAAGTAAAAAAATACCCAAAAGGAGAAAGAACAAGAGTTGTCCCAAGACTTTAAAAAAAACACACAAAGAAGATGGTAAAAGGTCACGTACCAGAGGATGAATATAAAAGCCTGGCATGACACAGTAAGAATATAGTCAGGGGATATAAATTTTAGGATGTGCAAAAGTTGTTGAAGTGAGCTAAGGACAACAACAACAAAAAAAAAAAAAGATGTGGGTTTAGGGTTTTTTTTAGCTATTTTAGAGGGAAGAGGAGGATCAAAGAATGGCCAGGACCCCTACTAAGGGTGGATGACATGTTTATAAACGACATCAGAGAGAAGGCAGAGCTACTCAATTCTTAATTTTGCTCTGTCCTCTTAGTCAAGAAGAATAACCTTTGGGATAGGAAAGGGCAGAATAAAAAAGGCTCCTAGGTACCAATTCCAGTACCCTAGATCAGGAGTGAGCTGATAAATATTTAACAACTGACTCTCAGAGGGAAGGGGGGGGGGAATTGTAGCAGGATATACTTTTAAGTTTAATCTGCATTATTAATATTTTTTTCATTTCTTCCTTATGTCTAGACAATCAAGAAAACAATAAATAAAACCCTGATTTGTAGTGTTTACTGATTTCCTAAGGGAAAAAGCTCACATCGAAAATACAACAGGAAAGAGCTGGCTCCAGCACACCTCTGCCCTAGATAAAGAAGGAGATAGTAATAGGGTGCCTAGCTGCCCTTGGTGAATCCAAGTCTCCCAGATGAACTAGAGAACTCTGTACCCTCAAAAAGTTATGGTTACTTGAAAGATCATGAAGAAGAGGAGAAATATAATTGAAATTGAAAAGGACCAAATGCTTTGCAGACTTTCAGAAAAGAGAAGAGAGTGTTTACTGAGTTCAAATCCGGCCTCAGACCAAACACTTGACACTTACTAGCTATGTAACCCTGGGCAAGTCACTTAACCCCAACTGCCTTTAAAAAAAAAAAAAGAGAAGAGAGTGTTTAAAACTGTAAGGCAAGGAGCTTCATGCCTAATCCTGGTGAAATTCTAGAAAGTTATTATTCTAGAAGTTCTATTCTTCTAGAAAGCTATTATTAAAGACATGGTTAATGAGTTTCTATAGACAGAAACCGTGATCACAACAGCCAGAGTGGTTTTGTCAAGAACAGGTCCTTTCAGACAAGTTTTATTTCCTTTTTTGGTTAACATTACTGTCCTGGTAGACTGGGGAATGCTACAGATAAAGTTTATCTACATTTTTTTGCAAAGGATTAATCAATCTGGTACCCTCACATGGGGTAGAAAGGGTGGAATGGAGATCTGTGTGTGAGAAGGCAGTACAATTTGATCGATTCAGAGCTGGCTGGATGGCCAGAGAGATCAGCACAAGATTAAAACAAAGGGACCTGGGATGGTCCAGAGCTTGAAGTCCATGCCCTTTGAGGGTCAGTTGAAAAAACTAGGAATATTTAGCCCGGAAAAGGGTTGGGGCATCACAATTCTCTCCAACTTGTTTGAAGGGGTGTCATGTGAAAAAGGCTTTGGACATGTACTGTTTGACCCAAGAGGGCAGAACCAAGATCAATAGGTAGAAGCTTAAAAGAAGCAATTTTAGGTTTGTCAGGAAAAAAGTCTTAACAAACTGAGCTGTCCATAAATACAGATCCTCAGTCAGAGGCTGGAGGGTTGTTTGCCAGGAATGTCATAGGGAGAACTTCTAAGGTCCCTTCCAACTGTGAAATTGTGTGATTATGTGAAACAGAATGAGACCACTGGATTTAGTGATTTATCGATTACTCACAAACTTGGAGAGAACTGGTGAGTGACTGGGTTGGAGACACATTGCAAGGGGTTGAGAAGCCTGTGGGAGATTAGGAATTAGAGGCAATGAGTGGAGCTGACCCTTTCTAGGAGTTTGGCTGTGAAAGGGAGAAGTTACATAGGATGACTGCTTGAAAGGATGATGGTAGGATCAAGGGAAGGTTTTTTAAGGATTTTTGTTGTTTAGTTGTTTTTCAGTCATGTCTGACTCTTCATGACCCCATTTGGAGTTTTCTTGGCAAAGATACTGGACTAGTTTGCCATTTTCTTCTCCAGCTCATTTTACAGATGAGGAAACTGAAGCAAACAGGGTTAGGTGACTTGTCCAGGGTCACACAGCTATTAAGTGTCTGAGGTTGGATGTGAACTCACAAAATTTTGCCACCTAGCCACCCTTTTTAAAGATAGGGAAGATTTAGGAATGTTATCAGGAAACAGGAAATAAGCCAGTGAATAAAGAGATTGGGGATTGAGAAAGGGAGCAAGTTCCCAAAGAAAATAGGAGGGGATGGGATCAAGGGCAAAAGTAGAGTTCTTGGCCAGGACAAGGAGAAGGGCCCCCTCTTTCTCTGAGCCTGGAACAAAAGAGGATAGGTTACAGGATGATTCTGAGGGCAAATAGCGTAGGATTAAGAAGAGAGAGCTCATAATAACCTCTCTTTACATAAAAAAATCTTCAAGTTGTCAGGTTTTTAAATCGGCTTACTTTATCACTGTAATAACAGTAAATAGTTATTAAACACCTGTGCTAAGTGCTATATAGAAGACAGGCACAGCTGCCATTTTATTGTAGATCTAGTCTCAACAGATTATTTGAACTCTTATTTCAAACTTTTGTTGTTGTTGTTGTTGTTGTTCGGTTGTTTCTGACTCTTCATGACCCCATTTGTGGTTTTCTTGGCAAAGATACTGGAGTAGTTTGCCATTTCCTTCTCCAGCTCATTTTACAGATGAGGAAACTGAGGCAAATAGTGTTAAGTGACTTGCCCAGGGTCACACAGTTAGTAAATGTCTGAGACCAGATTTGAACTCACAAAGATGAGTCTTCCTAACTCCAGGCAGCACCCCCCAGCTGCATCACTGCATCCACTGCACCACCCAGCTGTTCTACTTCAACTGGCAATTTAGGAAGAAGATTAAAAAACTGGGCTTTAGAGGAATGGTGATAAGGACAATGGGTCACTGACAACTCTCTTTTGAAGAATAATGAAGGAAAAAATGAGTTTAAATTTCATAAAATTGTTAGACATTTTTGCTTATCACTCTAAGTGTAATGAACACTAGAAGACACTACCAAGAAAGGCAGTAGGATCTCCTTGAAAATCTTTGAAAATAGCAGAGGCAACAATCTGCTTCATATGACTTGTTATTATTATTATTAAAAATAATAATATCTAGCATTTATATAGCACCTACTACATGCCAGGCTTTGTGCTAATTTCTTTACAAATATTATCTCAATTGATCCACATAATAATCCTTGGAGATAGATGCTATTATCTATCATCCCCATCTTCTAGGTGATGAAACTGAAGCAGTGATTAAGTGACTTGCCCAGGGTCCCACAGCTAGTAAGTGTTTGAGGTCCAGGTCCACCAGGACTCCAGGACCAGCTCTCTATTCACTACGCCACCCAGCTGCCCCTAGGCTGCATGCTAAAGACAGGGAGAATTGAACCAGATAAGATCCTGGAGGCTGACCCAGCTAAATGATGATACAATAGAGATCTGGGCTGGACTTAGGATTTCTTTGCAGCCAGGTATTTCCAGATGAGGAACTCCCTCTACCTATGCAGGTAGGTACATTGGCATTCTTTGCTACATATCCTAAGGCAATGAAGGCTAAATGATGTGCAGCCCAAGGTCACACAACCAGTATGTGTCAGAGACAGAATTTAAACCCAGGGCTTCCTAGCTCCAAGACCAGCTGTCTATCCATTCCACAGTTGCCCTTTAGTGGTTCACAAGCCCTTCTGGCTCAACAACAATGGTTCAGGCTGCAGGGGTGGGGAACCTGTGGTCTTAAGGCCACATGTGGCCTTCTAGGTCCTTGGGTCCGGTCCTTTTGATTGAGTCCAAGTTTTAAAGAATAAATCCTTTTATTAAGGGAATTTCTTCTGTGAAGTTTGGATTCAGTCAAAGGGCCACACTTCAGGATCTAGAGGGCCACAGGTGGCCTCGAGGCCACAGGTTCCCCACTCCTGGGGTCCAGCGGCTTCATGATAGATTTCTTAATGATACTGTTGGCAGTAAATAATTGCAGAATATTATATTACTCCAGGGGTTCACAACCCTTTTTTGTTCTTGAGGGGTCCACCAACCGAAAAATGTTGGGAACTACTCCATGTTACATCTTATGTGATAATGTTTAAAATCAAAGAAAAAATGCATGCTTCGCATCTTAGGAATCAAAACCAAATAACAACAATGAAAAAGAAGAGTCTCTCTGACATTATAACCAAGTATATTATATTTATATTAATAGGATCTTTATTTCTATAATAATCCATGCCTCCGTTGTACATTATTTTCATCAATTTCATTCAAAATTAAATTACCCAGCTATGCCTTAGTTCTGGGTTTTACATTGTAAATATTGGTGACATGGTAGCGTTGCCTCCCAATTTGCCTAAAATATAAGAATTGGGGTCCAAGTAAATTAGAATTAAAAACTAAAAACCAGCCAACATTGGATGTCACCTTTCAGAACTTTCTGCGACACTTAAAGGAGAATCTGAATGAAAGGTAACATTAGTAGGCCTCCTCTAAAAGTAGGAAGGACAACATGAAGGCCATTCTTTCCTTTTTCCTCCAAACAACAGTGAGGAAAATTCTGTGAGCAGTTCCATTCTGTAGAAGCTTGGTAAATACTGATTCTGTGATTGACTCATGCTCAGGACTGTGCCCAAGCTGTTGAGAATGAGCAATGACCAACTGTCTAGAACTGAGCATCAGTTCCTCTATTTAGCTGCCAATCTGGCCTCTGACCAAAAAAGGTGAGAGTTCATTAGGTAGGTATTATCCAGTTTCAGTTAGGTGAGCATAGTGATCAATAAAATAGCTATGTAAAGGGTGGCTATCAAAGAAAAGAAAAAAAAGTTAACGGAAAATGAGGAGGAATGTTTAGCTTACTAAGTTCCAACAGATTCTCAGGATTTCTTTTTTTTTTTTTTAAAGGACTAATGGAGTAGGATGAGTCTGTTTTAAGATGTCCCTATTCTCTTGAGTTCTAACCCCGAGATAGGTAGGAATGATGGGATTTAGAGCAATAATAAAAATGTCCCATGGATCCTCTTATTCATTCTCCCTTCTGGGATTCAAGGGCAAAGAAGAGAGAGGAGTCAACAATCCTATGATCTCTACTCCCACTATAATCTTACTGCCAGGAGCATGGGGAGGCAGCAGAAGGGTGCCAGGTGGGTCCTGAAGAACTCCAGATGGTAACTGAAGGGAGCTGGGAGCCTGGCCAGTCCAGAAGAAATCTTACTGCTCGCTGTTTAGCCCCAAGAATAAGACAGTGCAGCGGGAGGGTGGGGAGGGTGCGGCGGGGAGGGGGAAGGTGGAAGAGGGAGGGGGAGGAAAGAGAGAGGAAGAGAGAACACGGGACAACAGAAGCCAGAAAAATTGAAGAACTTGTTTGAGGGAGACATCCAGAAACCTAGAATGGAAAAGAGATAAGAAAGAGTGGGAAGTTCGGGGGTGGGGGGGGAAGATGACGATGACAACAGAAAGACAAGGGGGTAAAATACAGAAGACATTAAAGCAGAGAGAAAAATAAAGAGAAAGAAATTAAAGATATGAATTACACGTTTATTATACAATAAAAGATGAAACAAAAGAATAAAAAATTTTTAAAAATCAAGAAATTCATATACTATATTATGATGAATAAGCCTATTTTATTCCACAAACTGGGATTTTTAAAGGTAAATTAATGTTGAAAATTAGAACTAAATCAATTTTTATTTTATAGAAAATAGAAACTTACTAGAGGTCAAATATGTTAAAAGTTGGAAACAAATTCACTTTTTAAAATTCTAATAAACAGAGTCAGCCTGGTGGTATAGCGGACAAGAGAGCTGACCTTGGAGCCAGGATGTTCCTGCTTCTGCTTCATACTAGCTCTGTAAACCTGGGCAAGTCACTTGATCTATTTTCTCAGTAACTTCAGGAACTTCTCTAAAATTAAATATTGCAGAAGAGGTACTGAGCTGCCTTAATAGACAAAGTACCCTACCTGACATCCATACTCTGGTAAATATACACGCGTATGACCTGTATGTATGTATCACATGTGTGTAAATCATAGGATGATTGAGCTGGAAAAGCCATTAGTGGCCACTGAATCCAATCTGGGGCCCAGAGAATTTATGACTTGCTCAGTCATATAGCTAGTAAGTATCTGTGGTAGGATTTGAACTCAGGTCCTCCTGCCTCCAGGTCCAATGTCCCTTGGTCCTAGTCATTTTGGAAGAGGGCAGAAAGGAAGGACAGAAAGGCAGCAGGTGGGAAATCAATTACTACCTATATAGTCTGTGGTTTCTGATTCCCCCACTCTTACCTTCTTTCTATACAGGCTATTTCCTTGATCAGCTATTTCAAGTTTGTCAGTATTTATGTCAGACATTCAATTCTCTCTCTGCTCCTTAAATAGGAATCATATGGTCTTTTGCAACACTTGTGAGAAAATAAAAATTATTTTCTTTTCAAATGCAGACACCCAGTGGTCCAGTGGAAAGCACACTGGGCCTAGAGTCATGAAGACTTGAGTACAAATCTGCCCTCTGACGCACTTGTTAGCTGTGTGATCCTGGGCAACCCACTTAACCTCTGTTTGCCTCAGTTTCCTCAACTGTAAAATGTGTATAACAACAGCACCTAACTTGCAAGGTTGTTGTGAGGATCAAATGAAATAATATTTGTAAAGTGCTTGGAAATTTGTTCTATCTTATTCAACACAAGCTATTACTTTTAAGGGTCCTTGGGAACAATCCAGGGCACCTTTCCCTCTGGTTCTCTTCTTATCCTAACTTGTTGTAAGGGGACTTCTCTTATGCATACAAATATACACAACTGTAAAATGAAAATCACAGCACCTACCTCGAAGGGTTGTTGTGATGACCAAATGAGATACTATTTGTAAAGCACTTAGCAGCATAGTGCCTGGTAGTAGATGCTATATAAATGCTAATTCCCTGCCTCCCCTCATATTTAGCATGAAATAGCTTTTTCAACTATTAAGCATTTCAGCTTAGGAAAAATTTTTAGGCTAAATGATAAGCAATTACTTCATTTACAGAATTTAGGGCATCCGTTTTAGACCTGGGGTCCAAGAACTTGGGCATCTTTTATATTTTGGTTAATGGATTTCAGTATAATTGGCTTTTTAAAATATTTCAATAAATGGATTTCAAAATCATTGGTTTCCTTTTTAATTCCACATATTTTATCTTGTGCATTTGAAGACACTGTTCTGAGAAGTCCATAGGCTTCACCAGACTGCCAGAGGGGTCCACGACACAAAAAAAACAAACCATATTAAGAACCGTTGGCCTCGCGGCGTCAGAATCCGCAGTTTCATTTCTATTGTCTTAGTGCATAGTTCTATCACATTTTGCTAAGTGGAAACTAACTAAAGAAGGATTCTCTGTTGCACCAGCACCATATCTCCTGCAGTCCCTGAGATACGGGGCTAAGTTCAAGTCAGAACAAATGAGTCACAATCAGGTTGCTTGAAACAATGGCATCATCTTTTAATTTAGAACAGCATTTGGATCAGGGTAAAATTTCCGCCCTGATAACCGGTTCCTGGAGTACTTCCAAGGGATTGCATGTAGGATCAGCATTCTAACACTAGGTGGAGACAGCATTGCTTGAATGCTCGGGGAGGCTCCGGTGATGCAAGAGGGCACATTCAACAAACAGCCGGAGGCCACAAACAACCTCTTAGGGTGAAGGCGCTGGATTCTGTGCCAGGTGCTGAGAACCTTTTTTCGGATATGCCGTGCTAGGGCAAGCTTGAGGGCCATTCTAAAGCATTCATTAGTTGTCTTAGGAAGGAGGCCAAAGCCAAAATGGAAACGGGGTTTGAGTTTTTTGTTTTTTTGAGATTAGACTCAATTTGGCAAAAACATGAAATGAAGACAAAGTGATGGCTAAATTTCCTTAGTTAATTCACTCCAACGAACATTAATTAAGCACCTGCAATATACTTGGAGATCTGTACTCTGTATCTTGTTCAACACAAGCTATTACTTTTAAGAGTCTTTGAGAACAATTTAAGAGCTCCCTTTTCTCCTACATCAAGCCTCCCTGATACTTTCTTTGTTCTAACTTACCTTAAGAGGATTTCTCCTGTGTACAAACATATACAGCATATCCCTACCCTCCTGGAGAAGTACATCACTCCTCTGTAGCGGAGAAACACTGGTACCCACCCTGGGATGAAAATGGGCCATTGTTCTCAGCACCACAGCAGCAAAAGTAGGGGGGTGGAGAAGCTATGTAGTAGAATCTGAATATTAGAAACAAATTTGAAGGTGAACCAACTCTACTGGAAACAACACTTCAGTGTTTTACAAAGTCTATACTATTTTTCCACACATTCAGTGAAAAATAATTATTGCCAAATGGCTATAGAAACATTTTTTTAAGAGTGCCCAATTGATAATATTAAAATATGTGTATATGCATATATATTTAATATTCATTTTTAGAAGTACAGTTTAACAAAGCTTTTGTTATCTTTAAATGTTCAGGAAATGGAGGATTCTGGTAAATAAGTTGCGATTAGTTTTACTGAGGAGCAGCATTTAATCATGAGATTGTTTCTACAAGCCAGGATGAAAACCAATCTCATTTTATAGATACACCATAAATACATATGTGTGTGTGTATATATATATATATATATATATACACACACATATATGTATATATATGTATAATTATCTTTCTATCTATATAGATACCTATATCTATTTTCATATATGCATGTTACATATGTTGTTGTTCAGTCATTTCAGTTGTGTTGGACTCTCTATGACCCCTTTTGGGGTTTTCTTGGCAAAGATACTGGAGTGGTTTGCCATTTCCTTCTCTAGCTCATTTTACAGGTGAGGAAACTGAGGGAAACAGGGTTAAAGTGATTTTCCTAGGGTCACATAGCTAGTAAATATCTGAGGCCAGATTTGAACTTGGGAAGATGAGTCTTTCTGACTTCAGGTTTGGTGAATTATTTACTGTGCTACCTACACCTGTGTGTGTGCATATAGGTATAAATGATTATGTATGTATGCATATGTGGGTATGTATATATGTCAGATTATGTTATGTGGCTTCTCAAGGTTCCTACCCTTAATTTATATGATATATTATACAGAGAATAAGAATGTAATGTTTATGTATGCATGCATATGTGGGTATGTATATATGTCAGATTATGTTATGTGGCTTCTCAAGGTTCCTACCCTTAATTTATATGATATATTATACAGAGAATAAGAATGTAATAATAAAACAAGAATAGGAATAATATTTATATAGTGTTTTCTATGTGTCGGGCACAAAGTACCCTGCCTGAGATCCATACTCTGGTCAATATATGCACATACACATATACATACACATACATATGACACATATGTAATAACTGTGCTGAAGTGCTTTAAAAATATTTTCTCATTTTATCTTCACAACAACCCTGGGAGGGGTAGGTGCTACTATCATCCTCATTTTATAGATGAGGAAACTGAGGCAAATGAAGGTTAAGTAACATACCCAGCGTTCTATCCACTGCACCACCTAGCTGCCCAAAGTCATCTTTTGATAATTCAGAAGGTACTCCAGGAAAGAGTGGGGGGGAGACCCACTAAATTTAGAGCCTCAAGACCCAAGTTCAGTTATCTCTTATTAGCTAATACATGTGATCCTGAGCAAGTCACAACCTCTGAATTTCAGTTTCCTCATCAGGAAGATAAGGATATTAACACACTATTTATCTTAAAGGATTATGACTATTAAGTGAAATAATATATCCAAAGCACTTTGTATTTGTAAAGTGCTATTTAAATGGCAGCTATTTTATAAGATGCAAAATCATCACTGTATTAGATATGAAAATAAAGTTAACGAGGAAGCCTAGTTGACAGATTAACAAATGAACTAGGTCTTATTTTCTACTGAAATACCTGTATATATAAATATGCATATATATGTACATATATAATACATATATGTGATAATATATGTACATATATAACATATAAATATTTTATATAATATATAAATATTTTATGTAATAATTATATATATAAATAATATACATACAATAAATATATACACACATACTCCATCTTCCTTTGTTGTATTCACTCCCACATCTACCCTCTACCTACTCCATTCTTTATCATCAAGACTTACATAACATCTTGAAATAAAGATACAAAGGCCATAACTGTCCCTTAAAATGAAAGGTATCTTCTAGAGGACTGTTTAAAAAATGTGCTAAGGTTTTTAAGTATTACTTATGGCTCTTATTTCTAACAGGTAGATGCTTTCCTCAAGACCGTTAGAGGCAGTTTACATAGACCGCAAGAAAAATTTAGGGTCAGCCAGATTTATACTTCTACAATAGCATTTATAACATGTTGATTTATAGAAATCTCCTGTTAAGACCAACTTGCATGCAACCTGTGTCAGCATGCTATAGACATACTTTTCACTATCCTTGTTCTCAGCAAAGGTTTTTTGGGGTTTTTTTTGTAATTTTTTTATATTATTAATTTATTTGCAATATAGCCAACATGTATCTAGGGAGATGAAGTCTTATTTTTTTCATTAATAAATTTATTTATTTTTAGTTTTCAACATTTACTTCCACAAGATTTTGAGTTCCAAATTTTCACCCCATCTCACTCCTCCCCCACCCCAACATGGCATGCATTCTGAATACCCCTTCCATTAGTCTGCCTTCCCTTCTATCTCTCCCCCTCCTTCTCTTATCCCCTTCCCCTTCTATTTTCCTGTAGGGCAGGATAGATTTCTGTACCCATTTCCTGTATTTCTTATTTCTCAGTTGCATGTGAAAATTTTTTTTAAACATGTGTTTTTAAAACTTTGGGTTCTAAATTTTCTCCCTTCCTCCCTCCCCACCCACCCTCATTGAAAAGGCAAGCAACTCAATATAGGTTATACATGTGCAGTTATGAAAAACATTTCCATAGTAGACATGCTGTGAAAAACTAACTCTATTTCCCTTAATCCTATCCTGCCCTCCCCCATTTATTCTATTCTTTCTTTTGACCCTGTCCCTCCTCAGAAGTATTTGCTTCTGATTCCCCCTTTCCCAATCTGCCCTTCTCTCTATCATCTCCCTACTCTCTTGTCCCCTTTCCCCCCTATTTTCCTGTAGGGTAAGACAGATTTCCATACCCAATTGAGTGTGTATGTTATTCCCTCCTTAAGTCAAATCCTATGAGAATAAGATTCACTCATTCCCTCTCACCTTCCCCCATTTCCCCTCCACTGTAAGAGCCTTTTCTTTTCTGGTTTTTTTTTTTTTGTGAAATAGATAATTTACTCTGTTCTACCTCTACCTTTCTCCTTCTCCTAGTATAATCCTCTCTTACCCCTTAATTTTATTCTCCAGATATGACCCCTTCATCTTCAACTCACCTTGTGCCCTCTATCTATCTATCTATCTATCTATCTATCCATCCACATACATATAATTTTTTCCCCTCCAACTACCCTAATACTGACAAAGGTCTCATGAGTTACAAATATCATCTTTCCATGCAGGAATGTAAACAGTTCAACCTTAATAAGTCTCTTATGATTTCTCTTTCCTGTTTGCCTCTTCATGTTCCACTTGAGTCTTGTATTTGAAAGTCAAATTTTCTGTTCAGCTCTGGTCTTTTCATCAAGAACGCTTGAAAGTCCTCTTTTTGCTGAATGACCATTTTTTCCCCTGCAGGATTATACTCAGTTTTGCTGGGTAGGTGATTCTTGGTTGTAATCCTATCTCCTTTGCCCTCCAGATTATATTCCATACCCTGCAATCCCTTAATGTAGAAGCTGCTAAATCTTGTGTTATCCTGATTGTGTTTCCACAATATTTGAATTGTTTCTTTCTAACTGCTTGCAATATTTTCTCCTTGACCTGGGAACTCTGGAATTTGGCTACAATATTCCTAGGAGTTTTCCTTTGGGGATCTCTTTCAGGAGGAGATGGGTGGATTCTATCCATTTCTATTTTGCCCTCTGGTTCTAAAATATCAGGGCAGTTTTCCTGGATCATTTCTTGAAAGATGATGTCTGGGCTCTTTTTTTGATCATGGCTTTCAGATAGTCCAATAATTTTTAAATTCTCTCTCCTGGATCAGTTGTTTTTCCAATGAGATATTTCACATTGTTTTCTAATTTTTCATTCTTTTGGATTTGTTTTACAGTCTCTTGATTTCTCATAAAGTCACTAGCTTCCAATTGCCCTATTCTAATTTTTAAGGGAGTATTTTCTTCAGTAAGCTTTTGGACTTCCTTTTCCATTTGGCCGATTTTGCTTTTTCGGGCATTCTTCTCCTCATTGGCGTTTTGGACGTCTTTTGCCATTTGGGTTAGGCTATTTTTTAAGGTGTTATTTTCTTCAGTATTTTTTTGGGTCTCCTTTAGCAAGTTGTTGACTTGTTTTTCATGATTTTCTTGCATCATTCTCATTTCTCTTCCCAGTTTTTCCTCTACTTCTCTTACTTGCTTCTCAAAATCCCTTTTGAGCTCTTCCAAGGCCTGGGACTGATTCATATTTTTCTTGGAGGCTTTGGATGTAGGAGCTTTGACTTTGTTGTCTTCTTCTGGTTGTATGTTTTGATCTTCTTTTTCACCAAAGTCTTTTTGCGCTGCTTACTCATGATCCTGGCCAATTACTTGAGCTTTAAACTCTTTGTTAAGGTAGGAGTCTACTTCCAATGTGGAGAATATACTGTCCCAAGCTTCAAGGGTTTGTACAGCTGTTTTCAGAGATACTTCTAGGGACCTGTAAATTTTCAGTTCTTCCAAGGTGCTATGATAAGGGGCGAGGTGTTTCATCTCCACCGCCACAACAAGCTCCCCAACACCAGCACTCCTCTTCACCCCAGGACCCCCCCCTCAGAACTGTGACCCAGATCCAAGCACGGGCAGAGCAAGATATTCCTGCCTCAGCACTGGCAAAGAGATCCCTGCAAACCCCCTCTGATCAGTCTCTTGATTCCCTCTCAGTCTGTGGGCCAGAAGCTCAGGAGGCAGCCGCTACCCCAGAGGCCGCGCTTGGAACTTGCAATAGAGACCTAGCTCCTTCTCTCACCGCAGTCATAGACTTTTCCCACTGACCTTCTAAGTTGTCTTTGGCGTTCATGGGTTGAGAAATCTGGAAACCGTCACAGCTGCCCATGATTCAGTCCTCTGAGGCCTACTCCAGGTTCACTGCGGCCTGCACACCCACGCCGCACTGCACTCCTCTCCCTGCCCAGCGTGATATACCTTTCTGATCAACCATCCAGGTTGTCTTGGGCTGGAAATTTGTTTCACTCTGTCTTTTTGTGGATTCTGCTGCTTTAGAATTTGTTTAAAGTCATTTTTTAACAGGTATTTGGAAGGGTTTGGGAGCTCAAGCAAATCACTGCTTTTACTCCACCATCTTGGCTCCGCCCCAGCAAAAATTTTAACCAAGGCAAACTATGAATGCTCACCATCACCAGATGGATCATTATATTAGTAAAAGGAGGTTAACATTTTCATAACTGATGGAATTTTAGAAACTTTCAGCAAGATCTTAAGTTAACAAATCTTCTCTAGGTAACTGGCTTGTTGAGGATCATGGTCAGCATTTCCTCCTATGACAGTCTTCTAGTCACAGGAAAAAAATTCGTCTTATGGCTTTAGAATTATACCTGATTTTTTTTAAACCAAAAATAGTATTGTGCTGCTGGATTACCTCATTATTTATCAGATTTGGCTACAAATGACTTTTGACTGTTTCTAAAAGGTAAATCCAATGTCAAAGGAAAATTTGGCATAATTGAGGATTTTGTTAAGTATTTAAAAAGAATGTGCCATAGATTCTAAAGTAATTCCAAAAACAATTTGGATTTATGCAAGAAATATCACTAAATGGTTCATATCCTTTGACCCAAAAATCCCACTATTAAGCATATACCCCACAGAGGACAAAGAATGAAAGGTCCCACATAAAACAAAATAATCATAACAGTAATCTTTGCGGTAGCAAAAATTACAAGGAAAATGAGTGCCTACTGATTTAAGAATGGTTGAACAAATTTTGGTATGTAAACATAATGGAATATAATTATGTCATAAAAATGACAAATTAAGATTTTATTTTTTATTTTTGAATTTAACAAATACCATAATTATGTGTGTAGACAGATAGAATAGAACAGGAAAAAAAAGATTATACAGAAAAATGCAAACTCCATTATGTACAGCTTGGTTTGCTTTTAAAATATATAATAAATTCAACATGTGACTTTTTTGAATCTTTTTAAAATTATTTTTTTCAATTATCAAGCATTTTTTCCCTCCTTCCCATCTTCTCCTCCCCATATTGAAAAGAAAAAAGAAAAAACAAATCCCTTGACAACAAACAAATGTCCATATTGGCCATGCCCTTAAATTTCTCATTATGAATATCTGTCCATGACCTCTCTATCAGGAGGTAGGTAATATTCATCAATGGTCATCTGAAATCATAGCTGATCTCTGCATTGATCAGAGTTCTTAAGTCCTCTAATATTGTTTGTTTTTACAATTCAACATGTAGCTTTCAAAGCTTTCCTGCTTGTCTGTGATTCTTTCTGGCTTTCTTTGTTTTCTGTAAATTTTTAAAATGTTCCATTCCTCTGTTTTTCTTTCTTTTTTTTTTTTTTTGGCAAAGGGAGAGAGGAGAAGCTAACCATGTGCTAAAGGGGATATAAACAATTCAGTCCTGCTTCTTAAGGAGCTCATACTCTTATTGGGGTCAATAACACATACCAAAGAGTTCAACATCAAGGAAAATGGCCAGGGCCAACAGTAAAGAGAATGAGACACATATATTTTCATATGTATTAATTGAGGGAAGTTGTTTTGATTAACGAAGCATATTTGTGAGAAGAAATTTCTTTTTATTTTTCTTTTCAATGGGGTGGATGTGAGAGGGAAAGAAAACGTTTCTGTTAATTTAAAAAAAAAACCAGAGAGGTGGGGTGGGAATGTTAGATGTGAAATGTTTCGTGTACTTTCAGATGAGGTCACTATTATTATTTTACGTAACTGTTTTACTCTGTTACACAAGTGGGAGTAATCTATGTTTAAATGTAAAAAGAAAACATATCAATAAAACTTTTTTTTAGAACATGATTGAAAGGCTTTAGAAAGGTTATGGACTAGAGGTACGCAATGATGCATTTTCAGTGATGGCCAAAGTCTTAATTTGTTGTGCTTAACTATTATTCTTTGGAATAAAGGAAGGCTACTATTTGGTAGGAAGAGTATGAACTAACAGAAAGTGATAAAGCTGCAAAAAGAGAAAAAAGAACATCAATAAGATATTTAAAATACACAGAAGAAAACAAAAAAGATGTTCATAAAGGGATACAAACAGGATACTTTAGTTATTACCTTGCTAAATTTCACCTATGCTTTTCAGAAAACAAATTACATAACAGATTTACTGTTTCTTGCACAACTCTCTATATTTTGTTTTTGTATTTTGGAATGTTAGTATTTGTTGATGATTGAACAAAAAAAAAAAAAGAAAGATCATACATTTTTTAAAAGAAATTTAATAGAACCATGGCCAACAGGTGGTCAAGGTCCTACAGGTGTGTGATTCACCTCTGCCGTCCCTCTGGACTGCTCTCCTTCATCTGCTGCCTAGTGGCTTTATTCTTCAATTTGCCAACCCATTTGGCTTTGTTAATTTGGCACTCTTAATGATTCCTTAATTCCTGACTTGCCTTCTTGTCTCTATCATTACTTGCCTTACTGACCTAGTGCTTCAGGCACCTGGCTCACCTCTTTGCCTTAATCCAAGTACATGCCTGCTATTTAGTCTTTCCTACCTTCCTCAACTTCAAGTACTTGGTGACAGAGCCAAAATCTACAAACATCTTGATGGTCTAGAATATTGGCTCAAATCTAACAAGGTGAACGTAAGAGAGAGGAAATATAAAATATTACCCTGCGGTTCAATATATCAACTTCACAACTACAAGACAGGGAAGCTATGACTAGCCAACAGTTTATCTGAAAAAGATCTGGGGCCATGCCAATCAAACTACCAAAAAAATGTTTTATAGAGCTAGAAAAAATAATAAAAAATTCATCCAGAAGAATGAATGAATCTGGGGACCTCAGTGCTATATCTAATACAACTCATACCTGCAAAAGAATCTCTCTTACCACATACCAAACAAGTGGCCATCGAGGCTGCTAGAAGACCTCCAGGGAAACACTTCTTCCTGAAACAGTCAAGATCACTCATGACTATTTCCAGTTATGAGGAAACTTCTCCTTATATCAAGCCTAAATTTTCCTCTTTGAAACTTCCACCAACATTGCTCCGGGTTCTACCCTCTGGAATCGAACAGAACAAACCTGAAACCTGTTCCAAAAGATATGCCTTCAAATAGTTAACAACAGCTATCAGGTACCCCCTGAATATTCTCTCTTCCAGGCTAAACATCACTGGTTCCTTCAAACAGTCATAGGTGTCATCCCTCCAAGTCTCAATGACACCTTTAAGGTCAAAGTAATTCACATGTGGCATGAACTTAAGGACCTGTGCCATCTCTACTGACCTTCTCTGGACATTCTTCAGATTATCAATGTCCTTCCTAACCCTGAGTGGTGTCCAGACATGAACACAATACTCTCTGTGTTCTCTGATGAGGGCAAAGTACAGTACAGTCTACTGCTTGTTCCTAGAAGCTAGGACTGTCTTAATTCAGCCTAAATTCACATTTGCTTTTTTGGCTGCCATATCACAGGTTTGACTCAACCAATCTTCCTACATTATAGCTTCTCTCTAACTATCTTGGTGTATATATATTAGCAGTTTTCTCCCTTCCTCACCTTTTTCAGTTTGATTAGATATGCATGAAACCAACAAATACATTCTTGCCAATCTGTTTTCATTGTAAAATTATTTTATTCAATTGAATGGCAAAAGGATAGATAGACACCATATTTAGACCCCCCCCAAAAAAAAACAAAACCCACAACCATGAAAATCAAGCACTACAAAAGCAAATGCATCCCACCCCTAACCAAGAGCCTGTTGTTTCCATATGGAAAAGAAATCCAAATCCTATTCCCAGACACTATCTTCTTAATCAGCCTTTCATCTCTCAAATCAGCTTTTCCTTTTTTTTTTTTTAATTCCTTACTTTCAATAGGCAGCTGTGTGGAAACAACACTTATGCACCTAGGGGTCTCCTTCTTGCACAAGTCTCTGAAATCTTTGTCAATGCTTTCTAGGCTCATTCTGGCAGCATCATTTAGATCCACATGAACCATCCAGAAATAAGTCATCATGGAGGGCCAAGAGGTGGCGCAGTGGATAGAGCACCTGTCCTGGATCCAGGAGGACCTGAGTTCAAATTCAGTCTCAGACACTTGTCACTTACTAGCTGTGTGACCCTGGGCAAGTCATTTAACCCCACCACCTCACCAGAAAGAAAGAAAGAAAGAAAGAAAAAGAAATTATAATCATCTAGCTTGCCAAGTCTTGGGAAGTTTTCTGACATGTCTTAAGTCCATGTCCCAGGATGACAATGGACCTTTCTCTTATTGTCATCATCAACAAAGACATACCTCAGTTCCCCAGTGAGTCCAGCTCCCTCCTTTTGTGGACAATCCTCATATTTGTTTTTTAGGTCAATCTAAGAGTAGTCCTCCCACTCAGTAAACTACTGACATAGGTCAAGTTTCCCCACTGACTTTTAAAATCACTTTTTTTTTTTCAGGTTGAAGTCCTTCTTAACATTTTCTAAAGGAACTCTCCATTTTCCTTGGTAACCTGAAGGGAGTATAGGGAGAAGGGGAAAGTTAGTTAAGTCTTTTACCCAAAATCACTCTGCTAGTTTTCACTGCTCATGCTATTCCCTCCACCTACAGTGCCCTTCCCACCACATCATTAGCTACTGAAATCTGACTCAGCTTAAATACTTTCTCCTCCTTAAAACCTTCCTTGATTCACCCTGAAAGCCCTCTGAACGCCCATAACGTTTTACTCACACTTGTCATATTGTATTTATTTTGTCTTGGACTTGTTATTAGAGAAACTCAGATTCAGATTCTGAATCTACTACACAATACCTGCGTGGCATTAACCAAGGAACTTACTCCCCCTGTCTTTAGTTTCCTCATTTAAACAAAATGAAGAGGTTAGCCCAGATGACCTCTGAGGACTCTCTTAACTCTAAATCTATGTTAGCACAGGGGTGGGGAACCTGCAGCCTGTAGGCACATGTGGCCTTCCAGGTCCTTGGGTGCGGTCTTCTGACTGAGTCCAAGTTTTACAGAACAAATCCTTTTGTTAAGGGGATTTGTTCCGTGAAGTTTGGATTCACTCAAAAGGCCGCACTCGAGGACCTATAAGACCACACGTGTCCTCGAAGCTGCAGGTTCCCCACCCCTGTTCTAGTCAATGCCTGGCACATAGTAAGTGTTTAACTAATGCTAAAGTATTTGTACATTTACCCAATTTCTTCCCACTTTCCCTCACAAGAACATAAGCACCACAGAGTGGACAGAGAGCACACATCTCACATCAGGTATTTACTAGTTGTGTGACCCTGAAAGTCACTAAAACTTTGTTTCCTCAATAACAAAATGAGTAAAAAATACCTGCAGCACTTACTTCACAGCATTGTTGTGAGGCTCAGATGAGAAATGTGCATAGAAAGCTCTGCAGACCTTAAAGCACTATCTAACTAACAATTAGTGGTAGGAGAATCCTCAACTTGCCTTGCACATAGTAGGTACCAAATAAATATATGCTGAGCTGAAGAATTTAAGGAGCTCCAAAAACAAAACACAAGTTTCTAATATATCCTACAAATTGTCTATATTTAGAATTGGTGAGGATTTTATGGGGTAGCATGATGGAAACAGTACTGATTCTGGAGCCAGTGGCTCTGGGTTTAAGTCCTGCCAATTTGACTTTAGGCATTTAACCTCCCTATACTTCGGTTTCCTCATCTGTAAAATGAGAAAGTTGAACGAGATGGATTCTGAAACTCATTTCAGTTCTAGAACTATAATCCTGAGATCCCATGGTATTTTCCAGGGTTTGCAAAATTTACCACAGAAACACGTTAACATGTTATTACTAACAAGGAGACCACCTTTCCTCTAGATGAATGATTGAGGTGGTTTAACCCTAGAAGGATATCCTCAAAATTCCCTCCTCATTTAGAATGAGTTGGAACAGTCCTCCATCCATGATAAGTGGAACAAGAATCATCCTCCATCCATAGTAGGAATAGAACCAGATACACTGCAGTGTTAAATTTGAAATTAGAAGACTTAGGTTGGAATCCTGTCTCTACTACTTACTATCAGGGTGACCTTGACAAGTCATTGAGCATCTTGGAATCTCAGTTTCCTCACCTGTACAATGAATGATTTCTATCTCTGAAGTCCAATCCATTATCACTATGGTTCTATGTATCATCACAGCACACAGAATAGAACTGGCACTTACTAATAAGAAGTAATTATTCAATGCAGAAGGCCATACTACATACTCATTAGTTGCAGCTTCACACCCCAGCAGGTGTCAGTGGATAGAGTACTGTGCCTGGAGTCAAGAAAACCTAAGTTCGAATACAACCTCAGACAATTCCCAGCTGTGTAACCCTGGGCAAGTCATTTAACCTCTGTCTGCCTCAGTTTCCTCAGCCAAAAAATGGAGATAATAATCAAAGCACCTGTCTCACAGAGTTGTATCAATATTGGTAAAGTGCTTACTTAGCACAGTGTCTGGTTCATAATAGATGTTTAATAAATACCTGTTTCCTTTTCTCTTTTATTTCTCAACAAAGAATTGACTACTACCCCCCAATAGCATCTTTATTCCTAAAAAAAAATCCTTCCTCCCTTCACCTACTGAATTTCTACTTATCACTGAAATCTCAGTCCAGTGCTGTATCCTACATGGCCCTCCCATTGTTAATCATCTCCCTCAGACCACACAAAGTGCTACACTTATTTAATATTTAACATTAAGTCTCCATTGTGTACAAAGCACTATGCTATGGGCTAAGGGAGACACAAAAGTTAGATGACAGAACCATTACCCACAAGAAACATACAGATCAATATGACACTAGCACAAGTAGCTGTTGTTGTTCAGTCATTTCAGTTGTGTCTGACTCTTCATGACTCCATTTGGGGTTTTCGTGGCAAAGATTCTGGAGTGGTTTGTCATTTCCTTCTATAGCTCATTTTACAGATAAGGAAACTGAGGCAAACAAGTTTAAGTGACTTGTTCAGGATCACACAGCTACTAAGTGTCTGATACTGGATTTGAACTCAGGAAGATGAGACTCAGCACTCTGTCCACTGCCCCACCTAGCTGTATAAGGTCTAAGGTAGATGGTTAACAATGGGAGGGGTCAACTATGCCCAAAGGGCTATAAAACTGTGCATACCCTTTAACCCAGCAATAGCACTTCTAGGGCTGTATCCCAAAGAGATCATAAAAATGGGAAAAGGTGGGGCAGCTAGGTGGCACAGTGGATAGAACACTACCCCAGGATTCAGGAGGACCTGAGTTCAAAATTGGCCTCAGACACACAATAATTCCTAGGTGTGTGACTCTAAGCAAGTCACTTAACCCCAACTGCCTCACCAAAAAAAAAAAAAAATGGAAAAAAGACCCACAGGTACAAAAATATTTATAGCAGCCCTTTTTGTGGTGACAAAAGATTAGAAGTTGAGGGGATGCCCATCAACTGGGGAATGGCTGAACAAGTTGTGGTATAGGAATGAAATGGAATACTATTGTTCCATAAGAAATGATGAGCAGGTAGACTTTAGAAAAACCTGGAAAGGCTTGTATGGACTGATGCTGAGTGAAGTAAGCAGAACCAGGAGAACATTGTACACAGTAAAAGCCACACTGTGCAATGACCAGCTTTCATAGATTTACCTCTTCTCAACAGTGCAATGATCTAAGACAATTCCAAAAGACTAAAGATGGAAAACGCTATCCACATCCACAGAAAGAACCATGGAGTCTGAATGAAGATCAAGGCATACTACTTTCTCTCTTTTTTTGGTTTGTTTTTTCTTTCTTGTGGTTTTTCCCTTTGGTTCTGATTTTTCTTTACAACATGACTAATGTGGAAATATGTTTAATATGATTGTACATGTATAGCCTATATCAGATTACATGCTGTCTTGGGGAGGGAGGGGGTGGAATTTAGAACTCAAAATCTTATAAAAGTGAATATTGAAAACTAGGAATAAATAAATAAACAATGGAAGGAGTCAGGGAAGGTTTCATGGAGGATGCATCATTAGGCTGAGCTTTCAAGAATAAGTAGAAATTCAATAGGTGAAGGGAGGGAAGCCTTTCTAGGTGTAAGAAAGAATACAAGCAAAAGCATGAAAACCTTTACTCAGGAGGCAATAAGGAACTACTAAATATTTTTAAGTGAAGGAATAACATGACCAGATAGATATATGCACAAGAAAGACAGTTTTGGCAGTAGAATAAAGTAGAAAAAGGGGAGGCAGTAAGACCTATAAGAAGGGTACTGTATTAATCCAAGAGTATGATAATGATGGGCCTGCATTATAGCTGTGATGGTAAGAAAAGAGAGGACACAGATCTGAGAGCTGCTATGGAGGTAGAATTGACAGGCTCTGGTAACTGCTGGGATATTAAAGATGAGACAGAAGGAAAAGCCAAAGATAATCTTAAGGTTACAAACATGGAAGAATATAGATCAATACTGGTGGCCACAAATATATGGTGAAATGAGGACAGATAAGTTTAGAAGGGGATGGACAAGGAGCTCATTTTGGGATATTTCAGTTTAAGGTACTAATAGCACATCCAGATGGAGAGGTAGCTAGTTGGAAAAGTGGATCTGAAGCTTACAAAAGGTAAAGACTAGAGAATATATTTGGGAGTTATTTGCAAAGAGGTGATAGCTGGCTCCGTGGAATTAAATTCAACTATAAAAGATTAATAAAACAGACCAGACAAGGGAGAATCAGAAAGCATAAATTATCTAGGAAAAAAAACTTATTTGATAAAAACTGCTGAGAAAACTGGAAAGCAATCTGGCAGAAATTAGGCTTAGACCAAGACCTTATACCACATTCTAAAATATATTCTAAATGGATACATAACCTTAATATTAAAGCTCATAGTATCAAAAAATTAAAAGATCATGTATCTGTCACAGCTGCAGATAAGAGATGTATCCTTAACCAAACAAAGGATAGAGGCAATTATAAAAGATAAAAAAGATAACTCTGATTTAGTGAAATTGAAAAGCTTCTGCACAGACAAAATTAATGCACCTAGGATAAGAAAGGAAGCGTCGAATGGGGGAAAATCTTTGTATTAAATTTCTCTGATAAAGGTTTGGTATCCAAGATATATAAACAATTAATAAATACATATGACTAACAGCCCTTCCCCAATAGATAAATGGTCAAAAGCTATGAAAAAACAATTCTGAAAAGAACTGCCAAGTATTCACAACCACATGAAAAAATGTTCCAGATCACTAATAATAAGAGAAATGCAAATCAAAACAATCCCAAAGTTTTACCTCACATCCTCCAAATTGGTGAAGTGAATAAAAAATGGTAATAGTCAATGCTGGAAGGGTTGTGGAAGGATAGGCACACTAATACATTGTTGATGAAGCTGTGAAATGGTACAACCATTTTGGAAACCAATTTGGAATTATGCAAATAAAGTGACTAAAATGTCCATACTCTTTGAACCAGAGACACCATTACTGGGTTTATACCCCAAGGAAGTCAAGAAGAAGAAGAAAGTGCCCGTATAAAACAAAACATTTATAGCAGCACTTCTTATGATAGCAAAGAATTGGAAACAAAGGCCATCAATTGGGCAATGGCTAAACAAATTGTGGTACTTGGATGTAATGGAATACTCCTGTGCTATAAGAAATGACATATGCAATGATTACAGAGAATCAGCGAAAGATCTGTATGAATTGATGTAGAGTGAAGTAAAGAGAGTCAAGAGAACAATATACACACTGACTACAACAATGTATTTGGAAAGAACTACACATCAAAAAATAAAAAATGAATGTAAACAAAATTACAACAATCAAGCAGGACAAAATGAAGAGATATGAGAAGACACTCCCAATTCACCCTTTTGTGGATGTAAGAGGTCCACAGTTGTTACACATTGCACAGATTTTCAGATTTTTTTCAATGTACTGATCAGCTATACTGATTTTTTTCCTCTCTTAAAAAAACAAACAACTATTTTTATATGGGATGGTTCTCTGGGAGGGAGTGGGGGAGAAATATTTAGGAAAACTATGATGAAGTAAAAAACAGAAGTTATCAATAAAAACTAATAAAAAAACAAATTCAACTATCAGTTATTAAGCTCCTACTATGTGCAAGGAAATGTGGCTACATGGACATTTTTTTAAAATTCACTGCCTTCAAAAAACTTACAGTCTACTAGGAGGGAAAGAGAAAAGAAGAGGCTGCTTCTGCTCATATTTGTATCACCAGTGCTTAGCACAACACCTGGCACACAGTAAGTGTTTAAAATGCCTGTTGACTGACTAACCACTTGGGCAACACTCTCATTAAAGGCTCAGGAAAGGATGAGGAACCAGCAAAGAAGACAGAAAAGGAGACTAGGAGGAGAATCAGAAAAGCATCTGGAGACCAAAAAAAAAAAAAAGATTATCTTATAGAAGGGGATGATTTAAGAAGACATGAAGAAACATGTTACCTACCTACTGAAAGAAAGGAGATGGATTCAAGATGCCAGTTAAGACATACTTTTTCTTGGATAAGGCCAACACATGAATCTGTTTTCCTTGATTATATACATTTGTTATAAGGATTTTGTTTTTCTTTTCTTTTCTTTTTCCATTTTGGGGAGGGGGGTGAGAGGGAAAGAAAATAAATGTTAATTTTTTTTCTTTATTTTTATGCTTGTTAGTTGGAAAAATTTTTCTTTTAAAGGAGGAAGTGCTTGATAGTGTCAAAAACTCAGAAAAGACAGGAAGTGTGAAACCTAAAAAATAGCTATTTGAAAAAGAAGTTTCCATTGAGCAACTGGAAAAGGGGCCCATTTGTAAGAGAGGTGAGGAAGTGGAGGCATTGGATATAAGGGCATCTTTTCAAGAAGTTTAATAATGAAGAAAGATGAGACTGGAAGGCTCAATAGAAGGCTCATTTTTGGTTTGAGGAAATCTGAGCGTACTTGGAAACAAATGAGGTGCTATGGGGGAGAGATTGAAGATGATTGAGAAAAAGGAGATGATGGCTAAAGCCAAGTCCTAGAGAAGGCAAAAGGAAATAGGACTGAGGTAACATGTGATACTCTATCCTCTCTACACCGCCCCCATTTGGTTAGGGTAGTTCTTAGCCTAAGGAACTAAGGTTCAAGCCACCTAACTATGGACTGAAGCATCCTAGTGGCCTCAGGCCATACTTATTTGGTTCCTTCATTAGCTAAAGGCATAAAAAGTCTTACCCATGTGGAGTTGACAGATGTCCCAAGACTTCCTTAGTCACCACACCCCGCCTTGTTGACCAGAAAAGTACTATATCCTTTCTATACTATGGCTAAGTACATATCCTTTTGTTAACTGCTAAATGACCTAAATTTTGTTTCAATATTTTACTTAAACTATCAGGGGATCAGCCTCAGTCAGCCTCAGCCCACTATATTACAGGTTGAGAAAACAGCCTTAGTGAGGGGTATGGGGAACATTTCTTTTTTTTGCATCTGGAGGAAGATAAAGCAGATAATGATGCCGAGAAGCTCCAGGGCATAGAGGAAGGGGAGCTAAGGGAGTCTAGGTCAGGTCATATGGCCTCAGTCTTCTCAGGGATGCAGGAGGTAAGGTCATCTTCTATATGTGTGGGATGCTTAGGATGCGGTTGGCGGTGAAGAGAGAACAAAAGATATGCAAGTCTCTGTGAAAAGTGAGATTAGGAGTTAACAAGGTTTGGGTAGAAAGACTATCTACTAACGGTGAGGACCCTGCTGAGGATATACACCACAAATAATGGTAATGGTGAATGTTTATACTTCAGCTCCCTCAGGTCCTTTTCAAGGCTAAAATTCTATGATTCTACGTATAGAAAATAATACTAAGCAAGTATTCAATTTCTACCTTTTAATAAAACCAACAGTGGAAAATTACTGCTATGGCATAACAAATCTTACATATTCTATGAATAAGGAAAAGGTTTCCTTACATTTTACTTGTTACTTAAGTAATTTAGGACTTAAACAGTATTCTATCTAATATAATTTTTATGTAAGAAAAAATTTCCAAACCTAACATCCACGGTGTCATTAGATTCATGGTCAAACACCTCAAAAGCATCTTTGATCTTTTTCTGAATTTCTTGTAATCCCATTTCTGTAAAAGACAAAAACAACAAAAATAAATCTACATTAACGATTTAATTCAAAGTAGAATTTTCAATAGTCTATGAGTACTGAATAAACACTGGCAAACTCAAAATACCTCTTCCTGATTTTCTCTAGTTTCTTTTTAAGGAGTGGTTTCAGGAACCATCTCTTATCAGAAGCCTTTCCCAATCCCCCTAAGTTGTTAGCAATCTCCTCTGCCTGAAATTTACAGGCCCTATACCTGTCCCAGCTCCTGTTCTGAACAATGTACAGTCAATGAGGGCAGGAACTGTCTTCTGCCTCTTTTTGTACTCCTAGTGCTTAGCACTGGGCTTGGAACAGATATCTATATCTATATCTATATCTATATCTATATCTATATATACATACATACACATATGTATAGATATATGTGTGTGTGTATATATATTTATATATATCTATGTACATATATGTACATATATGTATATAGTGCTTAATAAATGTTTAGTGACTATCCCCAGTGCCTAGCATAATCCCTTGAATGTGGCAGGCACTATGGGGCAGCTAGGTGGAGCAGTGGATAGAGCACCGGCCCTGCAGTCAGGAGGACCTGTGTTCAAATCCAACCTCAGACTAAACACCTGACACTAGCTGTGTGACCCTGGGAAAGTCACTTAACCCCAATTGCCTTAAAAAAAAAAAAAGAATGTGGCAGGCACTTAATAAATTGAATTGAATCCCCAAGTTTCTCCCCCAGGTACAATGCAAAGAGCACTCAATTTGTAGTCCAAGCTCTTCAACTTACTATTAAAATAAGTTATTTCATCTTTCTAGCAGAACAGGTCATTGGAAGTCATTGACTACCAGCGCTAGGAAATTCTCCAGGGCTACTCTACTGAGTCTGCTGGTGGGAAGGGACTAAACATTATTAAGTGCCTCCTAGAACATAGCAACCCTGTGAGGAAGGTAGAGAACTGAGCTCCTTCTATTTCTAAGGGAAGAGTAGGATGAGGATGAGAACTAGGGGGAGGAGTCACTCAAGAGGCAGGAGAACCAGAGATCAGGAGTAAGCAGGGAGTCACTGTTCTGTTGTACCCTGGGCCCTGGGTGGTTGCCTCACTAGAGACTGGAAGCAGAAGAGTAAGAGACCAGGACAGCAGAAGCCATGGAAAGAAGTCCCCATGGAAACAGAAGCAGAACTTTAGCAATGATGTCATCATGATGCCCCAGACTGGAGCCAAGCTGAGTGTCTAGACAGACCTTCCGTTTGCTGAACTTACTCAGAAGAGCAGATCCAAGATGGTGATTCCCTTCCCAACTCTCCCTTATCCCTTCCTGAGAGAGCATATGTGTTCCAAAGCTTATCTCTAGGTTTGTTGTTGTTGTTTTTTTTAATTTTTATAGGAATGAAAATAGTCTTTTAAGCCAGTATTAAGATAAAGCTGTGGTTAACCACAGCATTACTGATATGGATGTGTTTCATTGCTAAAAGGTAAGTGAGAGGGAGGCAATGGGTGGTGGGCTATACAAGGAGAGAGATAAATTGATTTTTATTACTGCTGGGACCTTTCTTGGCACAATGGGAGCTCAGAGATGAACAGAAGAGAAATTATTGATTTCTATTTTTATAGCTTTCCCAAAGCAGAGAACAGCATGGACATGGAGGATCCTGGGCACAAAATGAACCTAACACTTTGGGGAGAAGAGGAGAGAGAAAGTTGTGAGTGAGCTGTGAACTGGTATTGGTAAGATGGCCACCTTAAGCCCTTCCTCTCCCAATTTTCTCTTTCCAATATTGGGTTTGAAACAAAAACTAAATCACACCAAGGGGAGGAACTGAGATAGTTGACAATAAGAAGGAAGAAACTACCCACAAAAGAGTTGAGGAGGACAAGGAGGAGTAGGGGGAGGCATGCAAGAGTGAATTATTAATTCCCTTCTCACCAACACAATACCCTCTATCACATAAACATCATTGCTAGACAAAACTCTGACCTTGTCTGTCTTTCCCCCATTTCTTTTTTTTTAATGAATGAGTGAAAAAAAGTATTTACTAAACACTCACTACATTCCAAGTGTTGTGCTCAGAGCTAGAATGACAAACTGAAAAAGATAGTTTCTGCTTTCAAGGTCACTCTACGAGGAGGAAATAATTCAGAAAGTTCATCTTCAGGGCCAATTAAATACCTAGAAGTCCTAAGAGATCAGTGGAAGGGTAGGTAGCCAGTTCAGGTAGATCTTCCTTCTCACAAGAAGAAAGAGTCATAGATTTCCATTTATCCAAGCCATGTGAATGGTCAAGCAGCACAGCTGGTTTCTCAGGGTCCAAGACAGGAATTATGCCAGATAAAATTTAACTGAACTTTACAGAAGTAGAAAAGGTAATATCTACCTTTCTCTGATTAGTAAATGTGAACAATGTGTATGGTTGTTAAAAGTCTGCATTTCTTACTTATTCTTTTTTTTTCTTTTCTCAACAAAACAAAATTTTTAACATTTGTCTTTTAAAAATTTTGAGTTCCAAATTCTCTCTCTCCCCTCCCTGTTCAGAAAGCAAGCAATTTGATATAGATTATATACATGCAATCCTACAAAACATTTCCATATTAGCCATATTACAAAAGAATTTACTTATATTCTTTTAAGAGGAATTTAAAACATCAACATACAGAAATGCCTAGAAAATTTGCAAACAAAATGAGAGGGTGGAAAAAGGCCATTGATAGCCATGATATATAGCTTCAAATTAAGGGCGGGGCAGGGGGAGGGAAAGAATAGTGTAGAGATTTCAAGGAAGGGTTAAATGGAATACTGCCTCAAGCCAAATTCAACATCTATAACCGTTAATTGAGTCTTCTCATTTTCTAGTTTCTTGTCTAGCTCTTCTCTGAACTCCTGTATTGTTTGTCTGTCATCCAGAACGTGTACCACTTAATTCAGAGCATGGTATGTTTCCCAATAGACGGCCATGCCTCCCCATATCCCTTCTCTTCCATTATCTCTGCAGAAGCCCTTTTATATACACAGTGTTGGGGTCTGATCCCTCATGGTTTTATTGGGGCCACCTCCCAGAGTCATACATCTTGCTGGTTATTGGAAAGCCTTTGAAGTTCTACTTAAAGTGTCCCCAACTCATCTCCAATCTTTCCAAGGGTTTAGAGGGTGAGTGACTCTGTCCTGGGTATGTAACCCCCTGCCCTCCTCCAACCCAGGTTTTCTTATCTGTAAAACAAAGGATTGGGTCTAGATGATTTGCAAAATCTCTTCCAGATCTCAGACTAATTATAGTTCTGTCTCAATTAGTTTAGGAGTAATTCTGCTCAGAGCCAGAGGGTATCAAATTCTGTAAATATTTTCTGAGCACGTCCAGTGTGCCTAAGACTGTTAGGCAATGTGAAAGATATCAGTCTATGACATGATCCCTGCCCTCAATGAACTTAAAGCGTTATTGAGAGAAATAAGGCACTTACATACACAAGATGTCCCAAAAGTCCTAGAGCAGTTTTAAGCTTTAATAGCTTAATAGTATAAATATGTATAGGTGTGTGTATACCACACAAATGTGTACATGAAAATGTGTATGTATATCAGACAATGAAAGATAGAATATAGTCAGATTCCAGGATGAGGACAGACAGTAAATGCAATGGGACTGGAGAAGAGAAAAATTTCATGTGAGTCCAGGTGAATTCTTTTACCTCTTATAGCTGCACAATTCCATAACTTTCATGTTGGTATTTCTTCATCATTTGTGTGGATGGGAAAGTTAGAAAATGGAGAGTCAAGATATAGGACTTCAGGGTTAAATTGGGAGGAAATTGGATTAGAGTCCTCTAGCAAAAGAAGTTTCCAAGAAGAATCTTTAAAGGTGCCTGGGTGGATGTTCTGTGGGTGGCTGATGGGAAGGCATGAACCAGAATCACTTGGGATAAGAGTCGATGGATCTGAAATCCGCACTATTGGAGTCAATAGCCCCATCAGTGAGATCAAAGATCCATTTGTCAAAGTCTAGAGGTATTCACTACTAGGTCTGTATCCCAAAGAGATCATAAAAAGGGAAAGGGACCTACATGTACAAAAATATCTATAGCAAGGCAGCTAGGTGGTGCAGTGAATAGAGCTCCAGCCTTGGAGTTAAGAGGACCTGAGTTCAAATCTGACCTAAGACACTTGACCCTTAACTAGCTGTGTGACCCTAGGCAAGTCACTTAACCTTGATTGCCTCATCAAAAAAGCAAAAAAAAAAAAATTACACTTTTGGGGCAGCTAGGTGGCGCAGTGGATAAAGCACCGACCCTGGAGTCAGGAGGACCTGAGTTCAAATCCAGCCTCAGACACATAATACTTCCTAGCTGTGTGACCCTAGGCAAGTCACTTAACCCCAATTGCCTTACTAAAAGAAAAACAATAACAAAAACAAAAGTATCTATAGCAGCTGTTTTTTGTGGTGGCAAAAAGTTGAAAATTGAGGGGATGCCCATCAATTAGGGAATGGCTGAACAAGTAGTCTATGAATGAAATAGAATATTACTGTGCTATAAGAAATGATAAGCAGGCAGATTTTAGAAAAACCTGGAAAGACTTAAATGAACTGATGCAAAGTGAAAAGAGTAGAACCAAAAGAATGTTGTACACAGTAATAGCAACATGATAAATTATGAATGACTTAGCTCTTCTCAGCAACACGATGATCCAAAACAATTCCAAAGGACTCATGATGGAAAATGCTATCCACATCCAGAGAAAGAACTGATGGAGTCTGAATGCAGATTGAAGCATACTATTTTTTCATGGTTTTTTTTTCCTTTTGTTCTGTTTCTTCTTTTACAACATGACTAATATGGAAATATGTTTTACATGATTATACATATATAACCTATATCAAATTGCTTACCCTTTTAGGTGGGGGGGAGGGGAAGGAGGGAGACAGAAAAATTTGGAACTCAAAAATTTTTTTTAAATGAACATTAAAAATTTTCTTTAACTGGAAAAAATAAAATACTATTTAAAAAAAAACAATAAAGTGTGATTCAGTATACCTAGACATCTTGCAATATTTTAAGCAGGACTTTATTGTTTCTCTTGAAGCAAGTAAAAATTAATTTTTTGTCATTTTGCTCATATCTTATCATGGCAAGTAGACACAAACTCTGGAAAGCTCTATACTACTGGAAAGACTTGGTGTCTACTACCAAAGGACATGCAGAGGGGATGCTGGCCACTTTCCCCTCTTGGATACTTTCGTTTCTTTGGATTCTTGTGATACTCTCTCTTGGTTCTCTTGTCTAACTGCTTCTTCCTTGATGGATCTATCTATAAAGGTTCCAACCTGGACTCCCTTCTCTCTCCCTCCTCCCTCTCTCTCTTTTATTAGCTCACATGAGTTTAATTATCATCTCTATGCTGAAGATTCCTATGTCTAAGTATTCTGTCCTGGTTTCTCTTATTAGCTCCAGTCCTGCAGAACCAATTGCCCATCAAATATTTCAAACTGAATGTCCCACAGACATCTCAATTTCTGACCTGTCAGAGTTGTCGACATGTCCATGCAGAACTCATCATCTTTTCCCTCAAACTTCCCCCTTTTCTAAACTTTAGAAAGTTTCTGTCAAAGGCACCACCATCCTTCCAGTTCCCCAGGTTGGCAGCTGTGGAGTCATCCTTGACTCTTCACTCCTACCCCAGATATTGAATCATTTGCCAAATCTTGTTTATAACTTGACAACATCTCTTGCATCTTTCCAATGCTTTCCTCTGTCAAAGCCACCAACCTAGTTCAGGATCTTATCACTTGTCTTCTGGATTATTACAATACCCTAATTGATCTCCCTGCCTCAAATCTCTTCTATCTTCACCTCATCCTATATAAAGCAACAAGAATAATTTCCATAAAGTGCAAGTCTTACCATATTACTCTCCTACTCAATAAACCCAATGGTTCCCTATGGTTCTTCTGGCTCAAATATAAACTCCTGTATTTGGCATTTAAAGCCCTTTATGGGGCAGCTAGGCGACACAGTGGATAGAGCACCGGCCCTAAAGTCAGGAGGACCTGAGTTCAAATCTGGCCTTAGACCAATCACTTGACACTTATTAGCTATGTGACCCTGGGCAAGTCACTTAACCCCAATTGCCTAAAAAACAACAACAACAACAACAACAACAACAAAAACCCAACCAAAAGGATGTCTCAATCTGTATCCTGAATGCATCAAATAAAGCCCTTTACAATCTGGTTCCAGTCTGCCATTCCAGTCGAATTACGTATCATTCCTGTCCATATACTCTCTGGTCCAGCCAAACTGGCTATCTCACTATCCCTCGTACCTAGCATCTCTGTGTCTTAGTACTAGCTATGCCCCATGCTAGGAATGCACCTCTTTCTGATCCCAAACATTTAGAATCCCTAGTTTCTTTCAAGTGGAAGCTCAAGCATCACAAAGCCATTTCTGATGCCCAAAGCTATTAGTACCTTCTCCCACCCAAATGATCTTGTATGTATTTTGCATATATCTCTATATATGTATGTACATGTTGTTTTCTCTGGCCAGACTCCTTGAATGTAAGTCTCCTGAATAGACTTTCACTTTTGTCTTTGTATCACCAGTTCCTGGCACATAGTAGGCACTTTTGTCCATCCGTTAATAAATATTATGATAAACTGATATTATAATAAATACTATATGATTACGCATGTTGGTCAATAAACACTCATTAAGTGCCTACTATGTGTCAGGCACTATGCTAAGTGCTGGGGATACAAAACCTGCCCTCAAGGAGCTCAAAAATAAATGTTTGTTTATTGACTATATCATCAGAAAGTTAGCCATCAAATAATGTACGGTTTTGGACCACAGCAACTCATGAAACCACCCAAGATGTAAAAAAATGGCAATATGTACCAGTGGCAAGAGCATCTACCCTAATTTAATCAGGGATCTTTTGAAATATAGACATGTTTTATTAATGATATTTTTCCAGTTAGTTATAACCCAAAATTAATTCCTTGCTGTAACGAATCAATGCACAGCTTTGTTTGTTTTTTGAAGGGAAAAGAAGAGGACAACTACTAAAAATAAGGTAAAACACTGTCACATTATAAACCCTACACAGTCTTATAATTTGCCAATATAAGTCAATATAAGATGTGCCTTGTCCTTTAATGATGAGATTACAACTTATTTCTGAAAGCTATCTACTTTATTATCATTTACTAGTAATAATATCTATATTGGCAAGCATTAAATAAAATGTATCCCTGACAAGGAAAGATTTTATTTGGCTATGTCTTAACAATTCAATTGTAACTTTCAAAGGCAAACATTTGTTTCACTGGCAAACATTTCCAACAAAAAAAGTTTATTTCATGTATTGTAGAAAAATAATATTTGCTTTGAAGTACTGAGGCCAATTGCTTATGCAATTGTTTCTTTAGACTACATTGCTATGAATCAGCTCTCCAATTTGATCTGCCTGAACTACGATGGGCCAGAAAATTTGCGAAGACTGCAGTAGTTTCACAGGCAAAATGTCTGTGGAGGGAGGATAGTTCAAAACATTTTTAAACCAAATTCAGTCTGGCCAAAACGCTTTTCAAAATGTTTTCATGCTCCTGCAATGTTCCAATTGTAACTGTACATATACAACAAGGGGAAAAAAAGTACTAGCCTTGCATAATTTATTATAGAACCACATAGTAGGAGAATGTTGCCTTTCCTGTAATTAATTAGTAATTGAAAGAGAAGCAACATTGTCAAAACCTTGAGACATATTCCATTTTCATTCTCCTCCCCCTCTCCTAACCCCTCTGCCCATGCAGGGTTTATTTTATTTTACAACATTTCAGGATCATGCTACTTACTTTATATAAGTTTTTGTGTTCTTTGTGACTGAAAACATGGATCTAAAAAATAAATCTTCTCAGGCTGCCATATTAAGATCCCTGGTTGGCAGTACTAAAATTTACAGGTCTTGAACAACACAGAGTGCTTCTCATCATAAAGTACACTACCCTCCTCAACAGCAGATTCATTCAACCCTCTTAACACACACACACACACACACACGTGTGTGTGTGTGTGTGTGTGTGTGTGTGTGTGTGTGTGTGTGTGTGTGAAAAGGAACATTCAGACCTTAATGCTGGTCCTTCATATTGATCGTATATGGCTCCTAAGAATTTGTGAACCCAGCCTTCAACTAGACTTTTTTCATAAAACAACTACAAAATCATAATCACTGCAACTGTTGAGAATATTTCTGGAAGACAATTTTGATTTATGTAAAACTTTTTAAAAAGAGTCCATAATTTACATGGATTAGAATTAGGCTGTTGTTTTTTAAATGCAATTTACTCTGACAGATAGAGTCATGTCAGTTTCAAAAGCATCTACAGAACTAGGAAACTGCAGTTGCCTGGGAAAGAATTGGTTCCAAGAAGACAGACTGCCCTGCAGTATTCCAATAACAGAAAGAACCAATCTAAGGTAGATGTATACTATATACCCTCATGTTCCAAATGTAAAATGTCAATTATAAAAATAAATTTTAACCAAATAGTATTAAAGAAGATGAACATTTTGGGCAGGGCAAAGAAATGGATCTGTTCCCAATAACATTGCAGATCACTGCTGCCCAAACGTTCCAGATGGTTAAGCCAGCAAGCAAAGCCAAAAACAAACGGAAGCATCACTTTCCTTTTTGAGCTGGTGATTTTTAAAATAAATGGCCCTGGCTTCTTTGTTTTCCTATATTTCTCATCATTTAAAAAAACAGATGAAAAGAAAATGGATCTACTTCTTGCCCAAATATAAAATTTGGACAAATTCTACCCCCCTCAACTCACCTTAACTACCATTTCACAGATTTTGTAAGACATGAATATTTTCATACAAGCAAACTGATGATTTTTAGTTAGCTCTGTGCAAAAAAAGAATTACACTATCCCAACTGAATGAAAGCATAAAAGCAATCTGCTTTAATAGATGCAAATGTTTGCAAAAAAATATTTATCTATTACATGGCTTCAAAATTAATATTTCTGTCCAACAATTGAAACAAATATTTGAAATGTGAAAACATTTGCTGAAAAAAAAAAACAAATGTTTTCATCTGGAGGGGAAAAAAAAGACTTAGGGGCTATTAGAATACAACCAAATAAATTGTTTTTGAAAATAATTATCTTTCAAAGAGACACTTTTTTTCCATGAGAAGTTTAATAGCTCTGGATAGAATATAATAATGACAACCAAATTATCAAAATTATTCTGATAATCATTATTCTTCTTTCTAAATATCAAAAGAGATAATATATGTAACTTTAAAGCACTATATAAATGTTAGCTGTTATTATTATTATAATTATTAATGAATGTATAAGACACCTAGGTGGTATGATAGAGTGTTGGGCTTGAAGTCAGATGACCTGGGTTCAAATCCTGACTCAAACACTTACTTGCTGTGTGGCCTTGGGCAAATCACTCAACCTCTCTCAACCTCAGATTCTTCATCTACAAAATGAGGCTCAGGTTGGGTTTAGACTTGAGGACTTGATGGTCTCCAAGGTCCTTTCCAGCTCTAAATATATGATTCTATGAAAGTTATGATGTTATATGACATCGAGGTCAGCCTCTTGTACCGAGAGACCTCAGAAGGTGCAACCCTAAGTTGAAGATACTCTATGGGTCTACATCCACATTAAAAAAAATTGCTTATAAGTCTTTACCTATTGATTTACACTTTTTCTCTGGTCAGCCTGAGTACATATTAGTTCAAAGCAAAGACATTTAATGAAAATATAGTAAGATTTACAATAGGACATATTCCCATAAATCTAAGATGTACTATCCCACAAATATAAAGTCAGTCAGTCAATAAACATTAAATAACTACCATTTGTCAGGTACTGTGCTAAGGGCTGGGGATACAAAAGGAGGCAAAAGATAATCCCTGCCCTCAATCTAATTGGGGAGACACTAATCAAACAAATATGTACAATCAAGTTATATGCAAGATAAATAGAAAATAATTAAAAGATCGAAGGCATTAGAATTAAGGGAAAGGCTTCCTGCAGAAGATGGGATTTTAATTAGACCATAAAATAAGTCAGTGAAGCCAGTGGGCAGAGAGATGAGGAAGGAAAGTATTCTAGGGATGATGGACAACCAGAGTAAATGCTCAGAGCCAAGATATGCAAAGTCTTGTTTGAGGAACATCAAGGAGGTAAGTGTCACTGGACCCAAGAGGCTATGACCAGAAGAGTAAGGTGTAAGCAGGCTGACAAGACAAGTGGGGCCAAGTTACGAAGGGCTTTGAATACCAAACAGAGCATTCCACTTTGATCCTAGAGGAGCCCCACAATCAGTGGGGAGAATGAGCAGGAAGAGAAATTATCCCTGAAGGGTCCACATATGGGGAATATGTATGAAGGAGCAACTCTCAACTGGAATACTGAAGGATACCCAGCTCCATATGCATGAGTGACATCACTGAAATGCTTAGACACAATAGCATAATTCTTCATAAATTTTTAATAAGTGTCACCAAATCCTAGAAAAATCTTTAGTTCCTGGAGTTTCTTTACACATGGCCAGCTATCTTCTCTGGATCAGTAATCTCTACCTATTGAGATACCTGGTACCTACCTGGAAGAGGTGCTGTAAGGCTGGTAATTGTCAATTGATGGTTTCAGACTTCTTCAGGGTGATCTGACATTTTGATTAATCTATCCTAAAGTCTTTCCAAGGCCTCTCCAAAGGCAATGAAGTCATCTAGGTAACATTTACAGGTAGTTCATTTTTCCTACCACCTTCTATATATATTGTTGAAATATGGTCAAGGCCCTAGATATTCCTTGAGAAATGCATTCAAAATGGTAAAATCCTACACGGCAGATGAAAGCTACCTTCTCTTTATTTACCTCTGCCTTGACAATCTGGGAATACCCATTGTACAAGTTCAACACTGAAAACCACTGGCTGCCCAACAAATGATCCAGGGCATCTTGAAAACATGGCATGGTATAGCTGTCCGCCTTAATTCTCTTGTTTAGTGCCCAGTAATCTATATACATCTGGATCTTTCCAGTCTTATTCTGTATCACTACTATGGGTAAAGCATATGAATTGCCATTCCTCAACCCTGAAAATTATAGGTGGCTAGATTCCCAAGATAATCCATAAAAGTATATTTAAACCATGATATGACTGAAATATAGCACTTCACCAGACATCTACTGGCATTATACTAATTGCATAAAGTCCTAAAGACTGAAAAAGACTTCTTTGATAAAATCCAGTGTAATTCAAGAGACTGATATAACCATCTACAACAAAAAAACAAAGTGGATGAAAAATTCACATTGCCTAGGCGTATAGTTAGGTGGCAGCCCACTGAGTAAGTTAATGGCTTATATGCCTTGGACAGACACTACATATGAACAATTAATTGAGCTTAAATTTGAGTAGGGAGAGATTGGCTGAAATTATAATTGGTAAGCTGTGCTGCATTTTCAATGCTCCCAAGCAGGTTACTGCTATAAAGGCCACTAAAAATACCAATATTTTCCCAGTGATGTTATATGTCTGTAAATCATGGAACAACATGATCCCCAAAGAATCAAAACTGTAGATGACCCAAAAGGTAATGAATGGTATGTGTAGGTAGGCTGCAATATTTTCTACCAACAATGACATACAAAAGCAGCACCTCTCTGGAAAAGCACAAGAAGTGGTCACATAGCAAGAATAGGGGATAAGAGGAGAACAGTCCAAGACCTGAACTGGTACTCACATATATTAAAAGAACCATAGAAAGATCTTCTAGCATTTTGAATGGATCCTCTATGGATGATTTACCACGAAAACTTGGACAAAAATTTTTTAAAAAAGATGAGAAAGCACGGAAGAGTTGTGATATGGGTTGACGGAAGAAATAAGAACAACATAAGAATAACATCAAGGATTCATTAAAATTTTGTATACTTTGCAGTGGAAAATAGTAGAAAACAATACTATTCAAATAATAATTATTAAGACAGGAAAAATGTTTTACTAAAGAAGGAAGGGCAATAAGTACATGGAGATTTTTGTAAATTCTTTAAGGAACTTTTAAATACTTCCAAGAGGTATATAAGTTTTTGACACCGGTTTTTTACTATATATAGTTTTACTTAAGCAAGTATGTCTTTCCTTTTTATTGAAACAGGTATATATCACTAGCTCTATTCTTGGCATGTATCAGCCACAATAGGGGTCACTTTTTTTGGTTCATTAAATGGAATTAACTACCTAGGCCTCAATGTTGCCAGGTTCTTTGTGATACATATAGGCACACAAAATGAACATCACATCCCCACCCCTGATCCATGTTCATCTAAGTAATACCTTCATGGTTACCTTTTGGAGTTTGCTGACAGGTTTTTATCCAGATGGAAATATGATCTAGTGGAGAGAGTGATGGACCTAAAAGTCAGGAGAACTGGCTTCAATTCTTGGCTTTGACACTAACTAATTTAATGACCCAGGCAGGCCACTTAATTTCCTTATCTGTAAAATTAGGACAATAATACTTTATTACCCAGCTCACTGGGTTGTTATTTTTTAATCTTATAGCTCTATATAAATGTCAGCTATTATAAGAATTCCCAGTTCAGCTTCCTAATTCCTGTTACTATTCCCTACTCAACTTCTGGATCTCTTTTGCCCCAGTACCTAATTCTCCCTTGTTAAGGATTCAACCTAACATTCCTCCCCTCTCCAAATATTCCTTTAGAACAGAATTTTCTACATATGCTAGGCCTCTCAGAAATCTCTGGAGTCATCTGGATTTTACTTCAAAGGCAGGTTGGAACTCTACCACTACCAGAGACAGTCACACTCAAAGAAGGAGATAGATTTTCACAATATAAATGGATAAGAGGCAGAAAACAGAAGGGAAGTAGAAAAGAATTAAAAAAGGACATTTGTGTCTGTATAATAATACACTGCCTCACAGTTAGGAACTTCAAGCAGAAGTAGGTATGACTTTCTTAAGTTTCCATATGATCCCAAAAGCAACAACAGTGGCAAAACATAACTATTAACATGGCAAAAATATTCTACATTTATATCCACATGGGAGAGGTATTAGAAATCTATAAGAGGCTCTTTAAAATGTCTGCCACTGTAAAAGTCACCCAGATAGAAGGGAAACAATCTAGGAGAGGCTTCTGTATCAATAATTTCTATATTATACCTTCATGAGTCATTTCCACATAAATGAGATGTTATCATGTGCATAAGGAGTAACTCAACGTTTAGACTCTATAATGAAATTAATTACTAAGTGGGTCTTTTCACAGATAATTTCCACCTCTTCATTTCTTTCAGGCATTGATCTATTTATTGGTTTAATGTAGCCGTGGAACTCTACATAGATGAGCCTAACACCTGCTCTCCAAACACCACAAGAATGTTGTGACCCTGTCAGTTATGACAGTACTAACTCTGTCCTCTAATGGTTGTCTGAGAAGCTGAGTAAGCCAACAGGAAGATGCCTTCTCTGAGTAGCTGAAATGGAAAATTGCTCATCAAGAGAGATCCACAACAGAACTCATCTTTCGTTTCAAACCTACCCCTCTCCCAAATGTCCGTATTTTTGTCAAAGGCACTGCCATTCTTCAATCGGCATTATCATCAACTCCCCACTCTCCTTCACCCCACACATCTAAGCTACTGGCAAACCTTTTCATTTCTGCCTCCACATATCTTGCCTCCAAACCCTTCTTTCTATATCCACAGCCACCAACCTTCGTTCAGGCCTTCATTATATCTTCCCTGGACCATTGCAATGGTCAGTTAGGAATCAGTCTCCCTGCCTCAAGCTCCTCTCCACTCCATGACATCCTCTCCACAGCTATCAAAGTGATTTTTATTAAGCTCTGATCTGACCCTGTTACTCTTCTATTCAACAAACTCCAGTAGCCTCTAGTGTAAAATATAAATGCCTTTGCCCTTAGCAGCCTTTCACAACCTGGTTCCAACCTAAATTTCCAGCATCACTGTATATATCTCCTCCTATAAGGTCCACCTAAATTTGCCTTCTCTTCTTCACCCAGAGCACTCCATCTCCTATCTTGATACCTTCTCACTGGCTGTCCCCCATGCCTGGAATTCACTATCTACTCACCTCTACCTCAAAGAACCCCTCACTTCCTTTAAGATGAAGTTAGAGTACCACTACTACACAAAGCCTTTCCTTATCCCCTCACCACTACTAATACCTTTCCTCCCTGACTGTCTTACATTCATTTTGTCTTTATTCTACATATTCATTTATAGACATGTTGTCCTACCCAGTAGAATGGAAGCTCTTTGAGTGTAGGGGTTGTTTCATTTTTTGTATGAGTATCCTTAGCAACTAGCAAAGTGCTGGGCACATAGTAGGAACGTGTTGGTGGATTACTTAAGGACAGCTGAGTTAGACATCTTCCCCCCCCTCCCTTATCCCTGCCCCCACAACCAACACAGTTCCAGGACTCTAAAGATTATAGCAACTCATTTGTATTCTATACTTCATACACTCAGTCACTAAATTATGACATCCTAAACAGGCCAGGTAAACCAGAAAGGTATCACTTCCATGGACCTGTAAAATTAGGCAACTTAGCTATGAGTAATGAAAGAGAAGAGAAAAGTAGGGTGCACTGTATGTACACCATTCCTTTGAAAAGGAAGAAAGCATTAAGAAATAATAATTCACATGTATAGAGTGCTTTAAAACTTACACAGTATTCTCCCTGTAATAACCCTATAAGGTAATAGAAGTATTATCTCCATTTTACAAATGAGGAAACTAAGATTCACAGAGATTAAATGATGATATAAGAAACATTGGGTCAAACAGTTCTTCCAGTTGGCCACCCACAGTGGCTTGGGTGTCATCTAAAATGACCCTGAAATAAGCAAGGAAGGCAATGTGATGCCAGCTGTTTATCTGCATGGAAAATTCATAGCTCAAGTGTTTGTAACTTGATAAGTGATTATATTACCCAATGTGTACAAGGCAAGAAAGTTAGTCTCATTAAAAATAAATTGTAACCTTTTCAGTTTACAAAGTTTGCTTAAATTTGTACATAGATGTCACCTTATGTATTTCGATATTCAATATTTCTGTTTTATGATTTTTTATCCTGTACTAAATTTTATACTTTTTGGATTTTTCATTTTCAACTTTAAGAATACTTTCTTAAAAATCATTTTCCTAATGTTGTATACACAAGGTAGAAACTAATTAATTGCCAGGTGCTACATGAGAGGGCTCATGGTATAGTGGAAAAAGCACTTCAAAGGTGTTTGAAGTCAGGGGGTCTAAGTTTCTGCTATTTAAGAGGCATCAATAATTTATTAAGCACCTTCTATGTGTCTGACATTGTAGTAAGTACTAAGTAATATAAAGACAAACATGGAACAGCCCTTGTCTTCAAGGATCTTACATTCTATCAGTGAAAACATGTATTCATATACATTTATAAAGTATACATAAAATAAATACAATATAATTGGAGAAGGTAGGCACTAGCATCTGAGATCAGGAAAGGTGTCATGGAGCAGCCCAGTCTGAAGTGAACCTTTGCAGAAAACTAGGGGTTCTCAGAGGATGAGGGGAGGTGATATACTGAATCATGTGTGGGGAACCCCAGGGCAGTTTGCCCCTCCCAGAGCATGTGTGAAAGGGGTTAATGTAAATGTAATGTAAAATAAGGCTAGAAAGGTCAGTGGGAGCCAGACTATGGAAGGCTTTAAATGCTGAACAGTGCAGTGACATTGAACAAGTTGTGTCACTTCTCAGTATCCCCATCCATAAAACAAGGAAGTTAGACTAGATGATAGGCCCCTTCCAACTCTAAACTGATGAACCTTTAAACAATGGCACAGAAAGAAATGGAACCAAGAGGATTTAAGTTATCTGCCTGGATCACTAGTGCAGACAATAATCATTATGACATTTATGTAAGGTTTTCAAGTTTGCTAAGTGTTATATAGACATTATCTCATTTGAGCTTAATAATAACTCCAAGGTATAGGTACCACAAGCCTCTGTGGCACAGTGGATCATCTTCCTGAGTTCAAATCTCACCTCAGACACTTACTAGCTCTGTGACCCTGGACAAGTCACTTAATCCTCTTTGCCTCAGTCTCCTCATCTGTAAAATGAGCTGGAGAAGGAAATGGCTAACATTCCAGTATCTTTGCCAAGAAAACCTCAAATGGGGTCACAAAGAGTCAGTCATGACTGAACAACAATGTAAATACCATGGTTGTTATTAAACCCATTGAAGAAACAGAGGCACACAAGCTTGAGTGGAATCCTATGAGTATGATCTCCTATGAGCCTAACATTGCATTACAGATAACCATCTAAAAGCCTTGAAATTTAAAAGCTATGTAATGCTACTGAAGAAGAAAGTATCTCATTTCATTCTATATTTTTCCTGCTTACCCATCCTCAAGGAATTTATCACAGCTGGGGGGGCAGGGGAACTGAAATGTGACTGTGGCATTCTAGAGATCAGGATTAAATCCATTTTCATTCTGTCATACAAGGCATTCATAAGAGCGGCTTAATTGTAGGTACATCACTGAGAAGGATAAAGGATAAAGGATTAAGAAAAGAACACACACACAAAAAAAGATACAGTTACAATGGAAAATTTACAGAAAACAAAAAGTTATTTCTGATTAGATAATACAAATATTTAATGACCCAAAATGACCCAAAAACTAAGGACCCCCAGGCCAGGATGAGTAGATGTTGTTTAAAAATCAAAAACATTCATCCTGGGTCCCTGATCCTTCCTGTCCATCACCACTGGGTCATTTCAGGCCAGAGTTCTCCAGCTGAAAAGAATGAAAGAAAATCTGGAAGGTAGAGCCTGGCCACAAAACTCATCTGCATCTATGGAACAGCAAGTATAACAACACTTGTATACTTGTATACAACATGTGTACTCCTCTGTTGCTTGGCAGGTACTGAGTAAACCCTTGATTTCTGAACTCTGAACCTCCCCAATCCTCTCTGGTCTTGATTGTGACCCAGGCTGTGGATTTGCTTTAATGTCAGATGCCCCAGATACTGCCTGCTCTCCAGCTGGCTATACAATCCATACCCTCTGCAGCCTAAATTGGCTTTTACTTCAAATTCCACTACTGTCTCTGACCTGTTTAATTCTAACAGGCTTCCACTTCAGACTTCAGTAACTGCCTGTGACCTTTTAAATTCTAAGACTTGTATCCCTAATCACTCATCTCTGCCCCTACTCTCATCTGTCACTGCCTGTGCAGGGTTAAATATCCCCAACCAAGTTTCTGACAGCAAAAATCAAACCTGAAGCCACAGCCAAAGCCCCAAATGGGGCTCCACCAAGATCCTAAATAGGGGCAGAGGCAGATAAGAGGGAGAAGAGGTATTGTGAAAGAGCTAATTTTTCTAATAAAATCATAACAAATGTGCACAAAAACCATAACAAATGTATATGGGCCTCCTGAGCCTTGTCTTCTCTAAGCTATACATGCCCAGTTCCTTCTACTGAAGCTCACGGGGCATAAACTTAGGGGCCGCGTCCTCCTGGTTGCCGTCCTCTGGACACTCTCCAGTTTCTTAATCCCTAGTTCCCAGAACTGAGCACAGTACTGCAGATGAGGTCTAAGTATTTTTTTTAAGTGAGTGAATTCTAGTTATGAAAGAATATATAAGCATGTGAATGCCTGGAGGAAGATGACATATCATGTTCAGAGAACAGAGAATGCCAAAAGGAGAATAATGTGAAGGAAAACTGGAAAGACAAGTTGATGCCAGTTTTAAAAGGGCCTTAAATGCCCTTGTGGATTATCCCAGGAAGGGAACTGCTCAAGGTGTTTGAGCAAAGGAGTGACATTTGGACCCGTACCCATAGATTACTTTGGCAGCTATGTGAAAAGTGGTTTGGAAGTAGGAGGGACTTGAGGCAGGAAGACTGATAAAGAAGTTACTACAGTACTTTGCAGTCAAGTAGTGAGGGTAGTTTAAAGTAGGTTAGTGGTAGGATGAGAGACGGTATAAATGTAGAGTGAACATGACTGGATGTGGAGATGAGCCTCAGTTTCCTCATCTCTAAAATGAGGAAGTTAGGCTAGATGACTTCTCATGTCCCTTTCTGGTGCTAAATGTGTGATCCTATGACTCTAAGGACATGAACTAGAATGACTGAGCATGACAGTGCTTCTCATGGACACAGGTAAGTTTGGAGAAGGAGCAGGTTTAATGCAGAAGATAAGTTCAAGTCTTGGACATTCTGAGTTTGAGTCCAATATGACACTGAGGTGGAGATGTCCAGCAGGCAGCTGGAGGTGGAGAACTCTGAGTTTAGGAGAGAAACTGGGGTTGAATATATAAATCTGAAAGAACTCCACGTGGGGGAAGGGGGCAGGGTGAAAACTGAGTAGTCAAGGTAATAAAGGAGGAGAGTATAAACTTGAGAGAGAAGGCAAAGGACAGAATCTTGGCTTCAACTACCACCTCTACGCTAAAGACTACAAACCCTACATCTCCTGTCGTGACTAGAGCGTCAGTCCTATATTCCAAAAACTTCAGGATATCTCCTCTATCACTTTTAGCTATCATGCCCAAATTTTCCATTTCTGTTTAGAGCACTATTGTTCTCATGCCCTCTAAGGCGTCTTTGATGCCTTCTCTTTCTTTGTTCCTCAGATATCTACCTCAAATTTACTTTCCTTTTCATAGCCACTGCTACCAGACTAGCCCAGGCTCTCATCACCTCCCACAAGGATTATGACAATGATATCCTCATTGGTTTTCTGCTTCTAATCTCCTCTTCATATGTTATTCACATCATTATTAAATTAATCCTCCTGAAAAAACATTTTTCATACTGTTACTCTACTACTTAAATATGTACCACTCTCCCAATTCTCTACTAATATAAACCACTCGGTTTAGCACAGTATTCCATAATCTGTCCCGACTTCACCTATTCACTATTCTCCAAAATAAACCCTTTGGTTTAACCAATATGATCTATTTCCTTAAATATCTATCTTCTCCACCTCTATACTTTTTTATTTTCCATCTTATAATACTCTTTCTCTGCCTACAGCTAGGCAGTGCTTTGGACAGAGCACTGGACATGGAAGATCTGAATTCAAATCCAATCCCAAACACCTACTAGCTATGGAACCCTGGGCAAGTCAGTTAACCTCTGTTTGCCTTAGTTTTCTCATTTATAAAATAAGGATAAAAACAGCACCTGCCTCCCAGGGTTGTTGTGAGGATATGAAAAGGATGATATCTGTAAAGTACTTTCCAAACCTTAAAGTGCTTTTATATTGCTAATATCATCTGTTGTTAGAAATTCCTGAGAAGTCACATGGTTACAGGTGTGCTTTAGGAAGACTAATCTGAGGAGTCCTGCCAAAATGGCTGAAAGGTTGTGACTAAACCCAACTCCCCTTTAGCACCTCAAACCAGCAACAAAAATAAATATATACTTCACTACAGTTACACTCTGAGCCCTCTCTTCCTATGGACAATGTGCATAATTGTGGGAGAGTGTTTCCCAGGTTTTTGAGGAATTTTTTGTACCAATTGCCCTGACTATACCACCTTAATAAATGTCTTTTCTAAAAGTTAATTAATCTGCCCACTGATTGTCAACAGGAAGCACACTAGTGGGGATTTGTGAGCTCATAATAAATAGTAGTAGCCACTAGAACCTGAAATAGCCGTCTCCCTTCTTTTTTGAGTATGATTTGATGGATTAACCCCAAAGTGGGTGGTACATAAAGATTATATGAGAGGAAGTATGAACAAAGAAAGTTGGAGCTGGATTCAAATTCTGGTTCTGCAGAATAATAACTGTGTGACCTTGGACAAGTAACTTAACTTCTCTGGGCCTCACTTTCATAACCAGCAAAATGAGGGAATTGTACTAAATACTAAGGTCTCTTCTAGCTCTAAATCTAAGGACCTAAGATTTAAATGTAAAAAGGTAAATTGAGGGGCAGCTAGGTGGCAAAGTGGATAGAGTACCCACACTGAAGTCAGGAGGACCTGAGTTCAAATTTGACCTCAGACCAAATACTTGACACTTACTAGCTGTGTGACCCTGGGCAAGTCACTTAACCCCAACTGCCTAAAAAACAAAAAGGTAAATTGAAATCTGACTGGGAAAAGTTGTGAATGCCAGGTTAAAGGAGTTCTACTTGGTACTCAACATGAAACCATTGAAGGTTTTTGAACAAGGCTATGAAATGCACCAGGTATAGATTTACAAGAAAATGAGCCCATGTTCTTAGAAAATGGTAATGCCAAATTAAGGAAATAAATATTTGAAAAAAATGCAGATAGTTAACTTATTAAGGAAATTAAAGTTAACTCTGTTGACAGACATGAAATATTCCATTTAAATATCTTCAACATATCTTAAGGATAAAAAGGAAAGATCAATAAACTCATAGCATTTTTAAACAATTTCATAGTTAGAAAGATTTATGCCTCATTTCCAAATTATATCTTTATTTTTACCAGTGTTTAAACATTGAAGAAAATATTAAGATGCAAGTAATGAAATGTGGGAATAAAGATTAAGTAACTACTGTTAAGGCTATGTGTACCAAAAAATTAATGCAACTACATTTGGAAACATTATTGTTCTTATAGTTGCATTAATTTTTCAGTATACATGACCTTTATACGTAGCTATATGTGTATGTGTGTGTGTGTGTGTGTGTTTTGGAGTATTATGGTTCTTCTGGTTATATTAATTTTTCAGGATATATATGAACCATATACAATATATATATATATATACATATGTGTAGCTCTCTATATATTCATTTGTGTATATATTTGTAAAATACTTTCTTTTCATTCTATATATTCATATATATGTTTGCAAAGTATTTTTCTTTTTATATATATCATCAATGAATGAGTATATATAATTATATTATGGAGATACAAAGATATATATCATTCATTCTTCTCTCCTCCTGTGTTAATGCTGCCTGGACATTTATAACTTTTTATTTCCAACACCAATTCTTTACTATATGAACCTTGGACTAACCTCAGAAAGGTCAGGGTACAGAGGAAATATATCAAAGAAAAAAGTAAAAAAATGTTCTCTATTTTTTTTTTAAATCACATATGCAACACTTATAGCTGCGGTTGGCTGCTTATATTTTACCATTTCCCACCTCAATTTGAGGAATAGGTTGCCCAAATTTAAATTATTTAGCTTTATGTTGATTTATGTGGGTTTTTGACTTGCCACAGGTTGCTAATTTACTGTAGTTTGCTTTTAATGAATGTCTAAGAAAGACTTTTCCTTCTCTGAAAAAAAATCACCAAGACTAAGAAAATAATTACTATATAGGTATAGGCGTGGGATATACAAAAAGATGCTTCTCAAGAACATGTTTCAGTGTAGGAAGAAAACTTATTTGAATGTACTTCCCAGGTCCCTGTTATATCTTCCTGTTGAGTGTAATTTACACACACACACACACACACAGACCTAAAATCCAACTAGTTTCTGTTTTTGCTCCAACTGATTTCTTCTTCATCAGTCTGAGAGCCAAATTTTTAACAGCTTCTGCCATCTCCTACACCATGGAAACAAGGAAATCTCTCTTTTTTAAATACTCAGGCCAGATGAAAATGCTTGAAAATATACTCAATAACAATGCCTGGAATTGAGATGCCTATTTATACTATTATTCTGGCACAATCACAAAATGATTTTAGTCAAATTTAACTTGGGCAAAGCCAGAGTTTGTTTACATTTATTTTGTTCTCTATTTTACATAGCTATTAGCCAGACTCTTATATGGACTCTTCTCTGAAATGAAGCTACTGTTAGCACAAATTTTTAATAATTAAAAACACAAAGTAATTTGGAAGATAAGGTCCAAGAGGAAACATCTACTTTAAAATAGACAATTTCAACTTGTTTTTATTGTTCAATTTTTTAAAAAATTGGTTATAACTACTGTATCTCCTAGATACAGTTCTAAATGAAGAACTTCATTATTCCTCATATTTATTCCTCAAATTTCCTCCTATTTACCTATGGTAAAATAATAAAAAATAATTTGATTTAATGTATAATATTACTACTACTTGTTCTTGTGACATCATAGGCCTCATTGGAACCTGTTAAATGATGTGGTCATTCATCATCACATTATAAAAATCCTTTAAATTTGGATTAGAAGAGTTCTTCATGTGGATCAGAAATATGAATAGGTCATTTTTCTTGACCAATGTTGTGCAGTGTTGATCTTATACTTCTGTCTTTTTAAAATCCAATTATCATTTGCCATTTTTATAATGGCTCCTACTAAGCAACAAGAACATAGAGCATACAGTGATTATTTTGTACTATCTTTTAATTGCCAAAATTACAGCTGGAAACAAATCTAATTTCACATTAGACTCTATCTACAAGGCTAACAACGTGAAGTGAAGGAGACTGGGAAAATGTACAGCCCTGGATCTGCGGTCAAAAGGCAGAGGCTCTAATCCTAGTCTTCCCACCTTTTACCCATGTAACTCTGGACACGTCACTTAACCTTTCTGAGGGGAGTGGAACTAATGCAGAGTGAAATGAGCAGATGCAGGAGAACAATTTACACCATGGCTACATCACTGAAAAGGAAAATAGCTGTGAAAGACTTAATATGATCAATGCAATGACCATCCCAACTCAAAAAGACCCATAATAAATCACACTTCCGACCTTTTAGCAAAGAGGTAATGGATTAGAGGTGCAGAAAAAGACATACAGTCTATGTGAGAATTTAATTTTGCTGCATTTATTTGTTAACAAGGGAGGGCTTTTTTTTTTTTTGAGGGGAGTTGAAAGAAGTCAAGGGAGGACAGGGATAATACCAAAACTGAAAAGGAAAAAGAAAATATGGCCAATAAAACATTTTAAAAAGTATACAGGGGTAGCTAGGTGGTGCAGTAGATAGAGCACCAAGCCCTGGATTCAGGAGGACCTGAGTTCAAATCTGACCTCAGACACATAACACTTACTGGCTGTGTGACCCTCAGCAAGTCACTTAACCACATTGCCTAGCCAAAAAAAAGTATACAGAAGAGAGCAGAGGGAAATCCAGAAAGGGACACAAATAATCAGGGTAGTGTTAGAACTTTTAAATTCAATTTAATATATACTTTCAAAAATAATTGCACATAACACAGATTCAGGGTCACATACAATTCTTTTTTTCAATTCTTTGTATAAAATGTTCATGTTTGTTGATGTATGTCAAGTTAATTAAAAAATTTTTAATCAAAAAGATTGTTTTTAAAGAACATATTGAACTAGATGAACTCTAAGGTCTCATAACTTAGGATCATATTTGTTAATTTTTTTTGGTCACAGAAATACAAAGATGCAAGATAGCACAGTGTCTTAGTAGATAGTTGGTAATGGATATAACACTATAATACAGTCAAACGTTGGAAAGGAAAATTGAATAATTTTCCTAGTGTGACCTTAAAAGAAGAGATGAATTACAAAAGTATAAATGTTGAGGATACCATTATCAGAATGAGGAAGATGAATTATCTGAGAATGAAAGCAGGCTTTAACAAAAAGTAAAACAAACATTCCTATTATTAGACATACACCTTTTCACTGTTCTTTAATGCCAAGAAGTCTGTGTACATCTTTAAAGCATTTAACCAAGCACTTAAAACACTACCTGAAGAAGTTATGATAAAATAATAGGTGTCAAGGGATGACTTACCATGAGAACTGCTGAGGGCATATAACAAAAGGCATATAGAAATGCTCTCAAGGTTAATTAACTGATAGTACAAATAATGTTATTGTACAAAGATATATGCCATGGTATTACTAGATAAAAATTGAAAAGTAATCACGAACCTGACTGACCTTTACTAAAAATTCTTAAGAATTCCCAGCCAAGTATTATTGTGAAAACTATCTAACATAAAAAGTACCAAGGCTACATTTACACAAGACCCAAACCTCGAAAGTAAAAAGAACTCATTTCATTATCTGTCCACATATGACATTTTTGGACATAATTTATCGAATCTGGGGGCATTATGCAGACAAGGTTCATGTCTTATCAAATAACTTCAGAATATTTCACTTTTGAATATTAAATTTTGCCTAGAAAATTTACCACGTTTCAATGAACTGGAATTTTATACATCAGCACTGAGAAGGGAGGTGAACAAGACAACCAGCTGATCACATCATATTCCTGAAGGTCCTATACAATCTAATTCTTTATGGTGCATATCTTAGTGCTTTGTACAATGTAATTTTTATGTTAAAAATCATAAGGCTCTCTTAGGAGATTAGTACCTGTCACCATTAAGGCTTTCTGATATTCAAATTTTTATTTTCTTAGTTGCAACCTCTGTTCAAACCTAAACATACTTGCTCATATTTTCACTCCTTAAGTATTTATAGACTATCAAGATGTTTCTCTAAGACATTCATACTTGATAACTATATAGCTAAATTATGTGCAGCTTTTTATTGGCACCTTATTTTTAATCCTTCAAATTCCCTTCATTTTGTTGACAGTTTCCTAGTAGTAAAGTGACAGTAAATGAGCATATAATTTTAGGTGTGGTATCATGAGAACTTAAAAAAAAAGGAATTATTATTTCCATATAAAATCTGATCCAATACAAAAAGGCAATCCAAAATTCACACTAATAAAATGTAATTTTTTCTGTATAACTGTCATCTATAATACCATAGATTTCTCTAAACTAATGTTTTCCCAAGAAGCATTTTTCTTGGTCCTCCACAATATATTTTTCAGTTTGTCTTCTTTTCTAACTAGCCTTTCACAGAGGCACATTGTTCTTGCATTCTTTTTGTCAAAGAGCGGCCAAAATAAGTTTACAATTTTATTCTTTTTACTTTTAAGAATTTTAAGCACTAGATCCCTTAATTTCCCCAAATTTTCCTTCTTGAAACCTAAAATTACTGGATGGGAACCCATTCATTATAGCTGTAACAATTCAAAATCACCCAGAGTCATTTTGTGTGTTAATTATCCCAGATTATTAGAAAGGCATTAGATTGGTGGAGAAGAGAGCAGAGAGCTAGAACTGGAGAAGGAATGTCAAGGTACTAATCATGATTTCAAAACCCAATGAAGTTCTCCATAATCACTGGACTAGATTCTAATTAGGAAATGCACTAGACTTTAAAGTAAAAGATGTGGGTTTGAGTCCTGGTTCTGCCACCAACTACCTATGTGACCACAGGCAAATCATAAAATTTAAGACCTCTACAGGCTTCTTATTCTCCAACTGCAAAATAACGGTGACAAATCCTTCCCTACAAAATCCTATTAAAGCAAAGGCCCATCTCTTCAATGCTAACATTTTATAAAAGTGGTATTGCTCTATGGCAGGAGGTATGAAACCCCACTGCTTCAAAGGAAATTCCGACACTGAGATTAATGGAAAGGCCTATGACAGGTGGGAGTAAGCTGCAACAATAAATCCAACATGGAATTCTGAAGAAAAACAGGAGTCAAAGCTGTCTTAAAGATGAGCTGGTCATGTGGCAAGAAGGAAGGATGACGTGTCATCCAGAGCTGAGTGTTCCACTAGTACCTTTAAAATTGGAAGAAATTAAGGAGAGCCTCCAGCATACTGAGATTCTCTGTGGATAAGAGCTGTACAGAACAGGCAGGCACAGATGAAAGGAATTCTGCATTATTAGTGGGAAAAACTGAATATGATCACAGATCCACATGAGAACAAATTCACAAAGTTGTTGAGAATCAAATGAGATAGTTTGTATGAAAACACTTTGAAAACAACCAAGTATTATACCAATATAAGCTATAATACTATCAGACATGTGAAGTTCTCTTCTAAAGTCTTCCTCTGATACCCTCACAGTAGCATGGAGCTAACTCTTTGTTCTTTAATGCTATTAATTGAGTATGGGCTCTGGCATGATCAACCAAAATGGAAATACTTCAAATACAAGCCTGGTGGCTAGATTATTGTCTAAGGAACAGTCTACTTAAGTTCATAGGTACTCCCTTTCAGGTTACTGCAGGGTGATGAATTTTGCAGCCAACAGAATTCACAAAGAAAATCTACTAAATATTGTAAGCAGTTATATTTACATCAGTGGAGGAAATATATATACAGACAAATTCATAGATCCTAGGATTGACGTTTCTAGTTACCTAAAAGTTACCTCATATTGTCCCAGGTAGTGTTTCCCTTTTTTCACTACATGTAAAATACCATTATTATGGTACCCAATGCTGTAACACACTCTGACATCCTTCCCCCCCCCCCAAAAAATCCATAGGAATAATAAGCAGTTACTCTATACTAACGTAAGTTTCTCAGTATTCTCAATGATCTCAGACAGCTAGGTGGCACACTGGACAGTGCTTTGCCTGGAATGAGGAAGACCTTTGTTCAAATCCATCCTAGACACTTACTAGATTCGGCCAATCATTTAATCTCTGTCTCAATCATTTTCCTCATCTGTAAAATTAGGATAATAATGGCACCTACCTCACAAAACTCTTAGGAGCATGAAATAAGGCAATGTTTGTAAAGCTCTTTGCAAACCTTCAAGCACTCCATAAACACAAACTATCCCTTTTTAGTCAGCGTCTGCATCAGTTCGAGGGAAAAGATTCAAGTTCTCTACTGGGACAACATGTAAAATCCTATTTCCAGAACATTCTGATTAATATAACAGTGGACAATAAAGTTTCAATGGTGGTTAATTTTATTCTTAAGTTTAATAAGTAAAAATGCACACTTAAGATAAATGATAAATCAGTAGCTGATTATTCACTTTATAGATCTGCCACAAGTTTCTTTAAAATAGATTCATTTCAAAAAATAAATAAATAAATAAAATAGATTAATTCATTTAAAACAGAACTTTATTGTAAAATGCACCTATTTCATGAAGACATTCAGTGGACTAGAAGCAAGAACACCTGGATCCTCCTAGCAAAAATTCTACCACTAATTTGCTGGATGATCTTGGGCAAGTCCCTTAGCATCTTCAGGCTTCAGTTTCCTCATAAAATTAAGGGTTTAACTAGATTGATACTATCTTGAGTTCTCTTCCAGGTCTAAAATTCAGTGATTCTGTTGTATTAAATTAGATATGCCTTTGCTACTAAAATTAAATGTATTTTAAATTGAATTTGACTAAAACCCAAAGACATATGACAAGTACAGTATATATAGGATATGTGACAAATACATATATGACATACAAGAAAACAAGGCAGTAAAAAAACTCATCTGATAACGAGGAATGCCAATTAGTTTAAGGAGAACCTGGCATTCCAAGCTTTGTTGTCCAAGATCAAGGATAATAACAGTAGTAATTCGCACCTAGATAGCAATTCAAGGTTTACAAAGCTTATCCCCTCACAACAACCAAACACATTTTACAGATAAAGAAACTGAATTTCTGAACAGTAATATGGCTTACTCATATTCACACAGCTGGTAAGTAGTAGAGGCCTTTCTACAACCTAGATTAGAATCCACAGGGACCACAGGTCCCACAATAAGATCCAAGGATTCAAAGCTGGAAAACACCTTAATAAAATCCCGTAATTTTGCAGATGAAGAGACTGAGTCCCACAAAGGAAAAATAAAGTTCCTAAAATCATACAGGGATTAAGAACCAGAGACTGGTCCTCTCTGATTTCCACACGCAGTGGTCTTTCCTTTCATTAAGGCCTCTTAAATCTGTCTTGTTTTGAGGAATATAATTATGTACTTACTTCACTTCAACAGGTGCATAGAATACAAATAATATATCTGTTGGATATGTCAAATTTTCTGTAAAACAAATCACGTTTTCCCATTGACTTATGTCATACTTAATTTAAATCATACTTAAGAATAAATGTAGTCGGGGCAGATAGGTGGTGCAGTGGATAGAGCACCCGCCCTGGATTCAGGAGGACATGAGTTCAAATGTGGCATCAGACACATAACACTAGCTGTGTGATGCTGGGCAAGTAACTTAACCCCATTGCCTAGTCAAAAAAAAAAAAAAAAGAATAGATGAAGAAATGAAGCTGAAAAGAGCTGAAAAGGACATTAAATAATCTGTAGAGGTGACAGACTCAAGGCCCAGAGCCATCCATTTTAGACATGGTTGTTGTGTACATTCACTTTGCTTGACTATCTTTGTGACAAAGATTTTTTTTTCTCCTGCTTTTTAATGAGGGGTAGAATGGGCAAGAGAAAGGGATTGGCAATAGTGATTAAAAAAAAAGGAGGGTAAATGAAACTTTTCTAAACACACAGAAGAAAACAGAAGGAAGCACAAGCAAACAGGACAGTTTTGAAAGTTAATGTGGAATTTCTTTTTTTTTTTAAAGCAAACAATATGAAATAGAGATTTATGGTTTCAAATGTAATCCTTGTTTGTGTTCTGCTGTGTATATGTAAATACTCTTTTTTGTTGGTGGTAGAGTTTGAATTCCAAATTTTAAAAAAAATTAAGTGGAAAAAAAATAACTCAATGCATCTTTTTGCCTCATGTATGAATATGTTCCATAAACATCCCCAATAGTGGTCATAAAGGTTCTGCTTAAACATTGCCAGTGTGGGTAGCTAGCTGGTACAGTGGATAGAGCACTGGCCCTGGAGTCAAGAGGATCTGAGTTCAAATGTGACCTCAGACATTTAACACTTACTAGCTGTGTGACCTTGGGCAAGTCACTTAACCCCACTGCCTAGCCAAAAAGAAGATTAAACATTGCCAGTGATAAGGAACTAACTACCTAATCAAACAGTTCCATCTTCAGAAAGTTCTTACATTAAATCAAAATCTGTCCCTGAAATTTATACTCCTTAGTTTTAGTTGTCCCCTCTGGAACTAAACAGAATAAGCCAAAATCTGAATAGTTGTGTGACCGCAGGCAAATCATTTCACCTTTCTGGCCTTCAGGTTGCTCATTTTTTTAAAATGAGAAACTAGTCCCTTGCAGCTCTATGACTGAAATATCTTTTATATGAGGTAACCCTCCAAATATTTAAAGATAGCTCCCCCAATAGAAACAACACACTTCTATTCCTGTAGCTTAATACTGCATTAGCTTTTTTGACAACCACCTTATGCTTTCAGTTCATAGTGAATCTATAAAAAGCTTCAAATCTCTTTTTTTTCCTTTACACGAACTGCTACCTAGCCATGTCTCTCCTACTCTTTACCTGTACAGTTTATTTTTTTTTAACCAAAGAAAGTATAAGACTTTATATTTGGCCCAAACAAATTTCATCTTGTTAGACGGATTGTACAGTGCAAACTTTACTCATCAAATGTTTTTTTCTACTACACCAGAACTGGAATTCTGACTGTTGTATTTATTGTGTTACCACAGACATGACATGGGTATTTTCTTGGAGCCTCAGTTTCCATATAAGTAAAACAGAACTAGTACTTATACTACCTTTCACAAGGATGTCTTAGAGAAAGATCTTTAGAACGAAGCCCTATATAAATGTGAGCTATTAGAATACCCAGTCCTAATTTACCTGTTACTCATTTTAATTGTCCTTTTCTGCTTTTTCAGACAGCTAGGTGCCACAGTGGATCAAGCACCAGACCCAGTCAGGAAGACCTGAGTTCAAATCTAGCCTCAGACACTTACTAGCTGTGTGACTCTGGACAAGTCCCTTAACCTTATCTACCTCAGTTTTCTCATTTGTAAAATGAGCTGGAGAAGGAAATGGCAAACCATTCCAGCATCTTTGCCAAGAAAACCCCAAATGGGGTACAACATTCTGCTTTTTCTTAAATACAAAATACCCACAGAATTTCTTTGTCTTATTGAAGCTTACAACCTAGCAGGAGGGACAAATATGTACATGATTTAAGAATTCTTACCAAGCAAGACATCAAAGAGCATAAATTATAAACTGATAATCCTGTAACTCAAATTAAGTCCTAAAGATATGAAAAGAAAGCATCCATTGGATTTGCTGCTAGTTGACCAAATGAGTATAATTACCTTTGTCCAAAGCTGAGGGTTGTCAAGAAATAAATATCTTCTCTCTAAACATGAAGTCACTATCTAAAGGAGATTTCTTCCAAAACGGCTGCCTACTCTAGCAAAAGCCTAAATTCTCACCAGCCCAAATGATGATTAAAAAATCTGATGTGAAGCTTTAGTAAGTTACTTGTTCCACCCAAGAAACTGCCCTAAAAGTCATCTAGAAGCTCATGGGCACTAAGAAAGGGAGCTTCTGGTAAAGCTAGCTCCAGAGGCATACAAACCCACAGCCTCCCAGCTAGACCCTAGATAGGCCACGACTCTAGCCTTCTAAGCAGTATATTTGGAGGCAGCAAAAGCACAGGAATCCCTAAGATATGCCACCAGAAGTAGCAGAAACAAGTAAAGCATGGCATCGCTCAGACCGTAACAGCCCCTGGCACGGAGCTGCTCTGAGGTCCCTAGCTGAGAAGCAGAGTAGGTCCTGAAGATCCAGGGCTCTGAACCCAAAGATTCATGGGGACCTAAACTTGGAAGACACAGGTCAGCACATGAACCTAGGTGTTTCAGGGCAAGACCAAGCAGGGCTTACAAACCCACACAAATATCAGCAAAGGAGGTACAGGCTGGCCCTGGCACAAAGTCCTAGTTCAGAAACTAAACCCAGAAAGATGAGTGAAGCAAAAAAGACATGGACCAGTATAAAAAATCATTGTAGCGCTAGATCCTGTCTACAAGGTAAAAGTAACTGCATAACAACTGCAGGCAAAGGCTTACAGGAAAAAAATGGATTTTTTTTTTCAAGTCCCAACTTCCTAAAAAAAAATGTGATTTTCACAAGGACTGCATGAATACCTAGGAAAAAAATAAAGAAGAATTTTTTTAATGAAATAAAAACTCTGGAAGAAGGAATTAGAAGGAATAACTTAGAAGAGAAAGTGGTAAACCTTGCCCAAGTAATATATTCCCCTGAAAACTGAAATAGAACAAATAGAAATTAATGACTTCATAAGACAGAAAAAAAATTAAAATACAGAAAGACTGAAAAAATAATTATGTAATATATCTGATATCTAAAAAACTGACTTGAAAAACAGGGTCAAGGAGAAATAATTTAAGATTCATCAGACTCCTAGGAAACTATGATTTTTTTAAAATCCTGGACTCTATATTTAAAGAAATCATAAATTATATATATATATGTATATTATGTGTATATGTATACATATATATGTAATGGGGTTTATTTTTCTTTCTTTCTCAATGGGAGAGGGAGGAGATAAAAGAAGGAAGAGAATTTGTAACTGGGAAAAAAAAAGCCTATGGGAAGGGAGAAAATTTGGAACTTAAAAAAAAAGTCTATGTGCTTTGAAAAAATCCCAAAAGCTTAAAGTTCCAAGAAAGTTATAGCCAAAATCCAGTTTCCACATCAAAGAAAAATTACTGGAAGTATCCAGGAGGAAGGGCTTCAAGTACCCAGGAACTACAGGCAGGATCATATGAGACCTGGCAACTCCTGTCATCAACAAGAGGAAAGCTTGAAATACAATACTCCAAAAGGCGAAACATGTAGGCTTACGTCCAAGAATAATTTATTCTGCAAAGTGTGACCACAGGGGGGGAAAATGAACCTTTAATGGAGGAGTAGTCTGTCAAATATTTCTGATGGAAAGACCAGAACTGAGTAATAGCTTTGAAATACACAAGAAAAACCTAGAAAGGTAAAATTATTTCAATGACTGAAAGCAACTGTATGATGATATAATGCCAATATTTGAATATGAAAAAAATAATTAAGTTTTGCTTCAGGATCTTAATGTCTTAAAAAGGTATTGAGGGATTTAATTTACAAAAACAGAGGAACTGGGGATGGACTGGTTCTTTTGTTGCTGTTTGTTAGAGGGGAAATAGAAAGTTAAAAGAAATACACTACTGAAGAAATGAGGAAGAGGGGGGTGGAATTTGCCATTTTTCCTAATTGGGATTTGTGAGAAGTATATATAAATACGGAGGATAGAATGGGGAGAACCAGCATCAGATGAACATGAACCTTATCTGAAATGGACAAACGAGGGTTACACAAACACATACACATAGAGAAAGATGTAGAAATATATCAATTTTTTTTTTGCTTTTTTTTGATGAGGCAATTGGGGTTAAATGACTTATTCAGGATCACACAGCTAGAAAATATATCAATTTCAAAAGTGAAATAAGCAAACAGAAAGGGGAGGTTAAGAGGCAGAGAATAGTCTCAAGAAAAACAAAGTTCTTAGTCCTAAAGAGAAAATTAAAAGAAAATAAACAATATCCAAAAGTTGTACCCATCAATTGAGAAATAACTCAAAAAATGTAGCATGTGAATGTAATAGAACATTATTATGCCATAAAAAATGATGAAAGACAATTTCACAGAATCCTGTGTAGTATAGACTGTTACAGAATGAAGTAAGCAGAACCAACAGAACAAGTTATACAAAGTTAACAATATTGTAAAGAAGGACAAGGATGTAAGACTCAAAAACTTTGATTACTGCAATGACCAACTCTGTCTACAGAATATCCCTAATGAGGGATGTTAACCACACACTGACTGAGAGATGGTAGAGTCAAGGTGGGAAAAGAGACACAGATTTTTGGACATGGTCAAAAATGCGTGGATTTGTTTTACATGACTATGCTTACTTGTTAAAAGGGCATTATTTTATATTTCTCCTTTTAGTTTTTAATGGGGAGTTTGGGAGAGAGCCGAGTTTAGTAATAATAATACCCCAAGAAAATTGGAACACTAATGCATTGTTAGTGGAGCTGTGAAATGATCCAACCATTTTGGAGAGCAATTTGGAACTATGCTCAAAATGTGCATATCCTTTGACCCAGCAATAGCACTTCTAGAGCTGTATCCCAGAGATCATACAAAAGGGAAAAGGACCCACATACACAAAAATATTCATAGAAGCTCTTTTTGTGGTGGCAAAGAATTGGAAATTGAGAGGATGCCCATCAATTGGGGAATGGCTGAGCAAGTTGTGGTATATGAATGTAATGGAATACTATTGCGCTATAAGAAATGATGAACAGGCTGACTTCAGAAAAACCTGGAAAGACTTGCATGATCTGATGCTGAGTGAAGTGAGCAGAACCAAGAGAACAATAACAGTCACATTGTGCAATGACTAATAGTGATAAACTTAACTCTTCCCAGCAATACAAGGATCTAAGACATCTCCAGGGGCCTCGTGATGGAAAATGCTATCCACATCCAAAGAAAGAACTATGGAAGTTGAACTGTTTTTTTTTTCTCTTCTGTTGAATTTTGTTTCCTCTTTCTGATGGTTCCTCCTATTGGTTGTAATTTTTACTTACAACATCACTAATGTGAAAATATGTTTAATAGGAATGTAAATGTATAGCCTATATCAGATTGCGCGCTGTCTTGGGAAGGGTGGTGGGGAGGAAAGGGGAGAAAATTTTAAACTCAAAACCATATGGAAGTGATTATTGATAAATCAAAATAAATTAATAAAAAAAATAATAATACCCCAAAAAGAAAGCCATTGAAACGTTTTTTTAAATGCACAGAAGAGAACAGAAGGAAACACAGACAAGAAGAATAGTTTTGAAAATAACGTGTCTACGGATAGCTAGGTGGCACAGTGCAGAGCACCAGCCCTGAAGTCAGGAGGACCTGAGTTCAAATCCGGCCTCTGACACATAACACTTACTAGCTATATGACCCCGGGCAAGTCACTTAACCCCAACTGCCTCACCAAAAAAAAAACATGCCTAACCTATACTTTAAGTATGCAATATAACATGGATATTCATAATTTTGTAAATGTGGTCAGCTGTATGTATATATGTTCTCTTTTTTAGTGTTTAAGTTCATAATTTAAAAATAAAAGATAGCCTCTCCCTGAATATTTTATGAGGCATTGAAACAAGAAAGATTCAAAACTATAAAGAAATGTAATTAATAGGTTCTTGGTTAAAAAAAAAAAAAGGAAAACTTCTGTGTAAACTTGCTTGAAAACATTAAAGGAAAATGCTAAAACTAGCAAAAATTATCTATCCTACTTCTAACATTCCATTCAGCAAATAGCAATAGAGTCCATGTCTACAACTAGCCTGAAGACATATCCTTACACAAGTTATGTTTGCTTTGATCTTATCCTTTTAGCCACTTGCATACTGGTAAATGGTATCTGGTCTTCTATATTTGTGTTAATTGCCTATATATCTTAGATATCAGGCTTTTATCAAAGACATTTAATGCAAAGATTTTTCTCCATTGATAATGTCTCTTCTAATCCTAGTTGCATTGATTTTGTTCATACAAAAGCTTTTAAATTTTCTATAATCAAAAGGTCTGTCTTATCTTTTATGATCACTACTATCCCTTGATTAAGAATTTTCCCTCAGCTAATAATTGTAAAAGCTATCTCCTCCTTCCCATTTCCTGTAATATTTTAATGATATGCCCTTTTATAGTAAGTTCCACTTGAAACTAATTTTAGTATAAGATCTCCATCTAAATTTTTTTTAATCAAACTGCTTTCCAATTTTCCAAGCAGTTTTGTTTCTTTTTATAAGGAGTCCTTCCCCCAAGTAGTTCATGTTCTTGGGTTTACACAACACTAGACTAATACAGTCCCAAATTTCTAACTGCCTGCTGGACATCTCATTCTCAATAGCTCTATACTTCCAAACTTTGAGGCAGCATGGCAAAGGAGAGCGGAATGAGAAAGACCCAAGTACCTGTCTTGCCTCTGATTTGTCCTAGCTGTGTAATCAGGTCAAATCTCTTCTAGGAGACTCAAGCCATTCTCTAAGCCTACAAAATCACAGGCAAATTTTGACAGACTGTCCTCAGACTCAGCAAAGGCCAAAGTTATGTTATCAGCCTTCTTCCTCCACCAATCTCTTTTGCTCCAACTTCCCTACTTGCTTATGCTTAAAATTCATCACAGTTATTACGTGCCTGCCCACCACAGTCAAAGCCCTCTGCCAGATGCTGAGGATAGAAAGGGAGGGTAAAATTGTTCCTGTCCTTCAAAGAATTTATTATATGCTGGGGGAAGGTGCAAAACAGAATTTTAGAGTTGGGTCATCTGAGTGACCATCTAGTGGAACCCATAACTAAAGGAATCCCAACTATAAGAAACCTGACAAGTCATCTCGAAGACCTCCAATGACAAGGAGTTGAGGACCTGCTACCTCTTGAGGAAGCCTATTCCATTTAAAAATAGTTCTAATTGTTAAGAAATATTTTCTAACAATAAACCTAATGTCTCCTTACAATTTCCACTGCTTGTTCTCCTAAGGCAAAAACTTGAGGAGGGAAAGTACTAGAATCTGTAAAGATTAGAAAAGGCTTCATAGAAATAGAATCTTAAAAGAAGATAAGGAGGGAGAAATGACTAATAAGATAGCTAGGTTCCCAGGAAATATCTGTTGCCTAACTCTTCAATTTTTCTCTTAAAAAGTCATTTTACATTTATGACTAAAATAGTAATTAAGTAGCAGGCATGATCTTAGTTCATTTTATATGTTTGTATATGTTTGACTGTTTCTGTTGATGGTTATTAAGTCTTGTGCAAGTCAGGTTTGGGATTTTTGACAGAGATTTACTACAGGGTTTACTGACAGTGTACAAACTGATTTAGTGGCCACTTTCATTCATACAAAAAGGGTACAAAACCCATTTGATCTCTCTACCTCATAGCCATCCCTGAATCTCTGCTTTGAATGGTGTAGGGAAAGAGTTGAATCCTTGAGAACCAACACAGTTCTGGCAGCTGACTGGCTCCTGATGGCCCACACCACAAATTTAGAGTTAAGTAGGGACCTAACAGGTCATCTAGTCCAACCCTCCTCATTTTACAAATAAAGAATCTGAGACCCAGAGAGGTTAACTGATTTGCCCATGGTCACAGAGCTAAGGTGCAGAGCCATTATGTGAGTCCAATTTTTAAATCCAGAACTGTTTGTACTGTACTAGGCTTAACCCTGTAGAATTTTGTAAGGCAGACAAAGGAAGGGGCAATCTTTTTCAAATGCATCGATCTTCAGGTAAGCCAATGAGGAACACAGGAGTTAATAGAATTCCTCTGAATATTTCTTTCTGCAAATCCCCCCCAACCCCACCCCTGCAACAAGCATCATTAAGCTCCTGTTATATGCCTGGCATTGTACTAAGTGCTTTACAAATATTATCTCCTTCTATCTTCACAACAACCTTGTGAGGATTATCCCCATTTTACAGTTGAGGAAATTAAGACAGGGGTCACAATGTTTGTGGCTGGATCTGAATGCAGGTCTTCGTGACTCTAGGCCCAGTACTACCACCTAGCTGCCTATAGGCCAGCCGCCTCATTTATTTTAAGATGAAAAATTTTATTCATTTATATTTATACATAATATATATTTACATACCCTTTCAGTAATTATATCATCTGTTGTTGTTTTTGTGTTTTTTTTAATTAAATGACAGTTCATGTGGCAAAATAGACTACTGGAAAAAAATCAGGAGACATTTGGGTTGGGAAAATCATCTCTTAGAGCTAGAACTGACCTTAGATGTCTAATCCAAACCCCTCCTCTTAGAGATGAGGCTAAAAGAGGTTACATAATTCTCCTAAAGCCTGCTAATTAATGGCTAGGCCTAGAAGCCAAAGCTACTGACTCCCAGTCTGGTCCTTTTTCTACTCTGGGAAAAATCATTTCATATAATAAAATTAGAGCCGTCAGATACCTGACCTTGTTCAGGTCAAAACTGAGGACCAGAGAAGTCTACTATCTTACACAAGGTCACACAGTATGCAGTCAGTGACAAAGCCAGGAGATTAATTCAGGTCTTCTGATCACACATTCAGCATCCTTTCTACTTCCCACTGTCCTTTAAAATGAGGGAGTATTAAATGACTTCTCAAGTCCTCTCTGCTTCAAAGTTAAATGTCTGTTTTTTGGAGTGTTCTCTTACTAACAAAAATAGCTCACAAATATCCATGATTAACCTGTTTGGGTTGCCGACAAATCTCTTCCCAGTATCTTCTAAGTATCTACTTCTATTAGCGTTGCTAAATAAAGTAACCAAACCAGGTTCTATTTCCTGCTTCACTGCCAGCTAACTGTAAGACCTAGGGAAACTCATTTAACCTTTATAGCCAGATTCCTTATTTATAAAGGAAAGGGATCATACTAATGAAAATAACCGCTCACAACTTTATAGTGTTTTACAGTTTTAAAGTGTTTTCCTCACAACAAAGGGAAGTATGAAGTGGTATTATCATTATTCTTATTTTACAGAGTGCAATTAAGATTTAGAAGGGCTAAGGGATTCGTGACATATATGGTGAAGATGACATTCAAGCCCAAGGCTTTGATTCCACATTCACTGTTCTTTCCAGTGAAGCATGCTGGCTCTAAATCCCCTTCTACTTCTAAAATTCTATATTCCCGTTTCCTGATATAGCTGAAAAATCAATATAAAAATGAGTCATTTCTTAGGATGTATACATTGTAGTACTGTACTTTCTAAACAGCATCACTGAAAGCTAGTATCACTTATTTTAGGAAAGGTAGCATAGCAATGTTCATAAATTTCATTAAGAATGTAAACTCTTGCTATCCACATCCAGAAAAAGAACTATGGAGTCTGAACACAGATCAAAGCACACTATTTTCTCCTTTTTTTTCTTTCTCGTGGTTTTTCCCTTTTGTTCTGATTCTTCTTTCACAGTATCACTAATGCATAAATATGTTTAATATGACTGCACATGTATAGTCTACATCAGATTGCATGCCATCTTGGGGAAGAGGAAGAGTGGGAAGAAGAAAAAATTTGGAATTCAAAATCTTACAAAAGTGAATGTTATGTTAAAAACTAAAAAAAAATTAAAATTAAAATTTTTTTTTAAATTTGTTTAAAAAAAAAGACTGTAAACTCCTTGAGGCCAGAGCCTGTTTCAATTCCAAATATTATCATTGATAAAAATGGATAAATCATTACAGCAGATTTACCTGTGTCAACTGACTTTCTGTGGCACAGCAGAAATCCAGAGCTGGAAGAGGCCTTAAAGGCTATATATAGTCCAATGTCCTTTTACAGATGCAAATATTGAGGCTTGAGAGAGTTAAGTGATTTTTTCAAGTTCAGTTTTCCTAGTTTCAGGGCTCTTTCACAGCCCACCTCAGGGTCCTCAAATGCTGATGATATGCTTTCACCTTCTAATTGTATTGCTTTGCTGGAATTTTTCTGAGTAGAAATTATTTATCAACTGAAATAGAACTACAATAATATCCAAAATATACAATAAGTGGTTTAGTAACCCTAAATACTAGGTTTCAAATAGTCAACAAGCATTTATTAAACACCTACTATATATGCCAAGTATTCTCTAAGAGCTGGGGATACAAAGAAAGGCAAAAAACATTCCTTTTTCTGAAGAGGTTTACAGTCTACAATAGAAATTGGTAGAAATTACTTATCAATATTAATAGGACTAGTCGTATTTAAAATATACAAGGGAGAATGATTTAGTAACCTAGTACTACGTTTTAAATAATCCACAAGCATTTAGTAATGCCTACTATGTGGCAGGCATTGTGTTTAAAAGCCTCGGGAATAAAAAGAAAGACAAAAAACAGTCCCTGCTCCCAAGCAGCTCAGAGTTTAAACGGTAAGACAACGTGCAAACAACGATGTAAAAACAAGCTACTGAAAAATAAACTATTAAGAATAAACTGGAAATAATCAACAGTTAATGCACTAGAATTAAGGGGAGGTTGGGGGGAGGCAGGAAGCCAGGGAAGCCTTCTTCCAAGTGTGGAGCCCTAAAATGGTTTCTGTTGCTGCTTTAATGTTGGGTGATCTGGTCCCGCACGTGCACTTTCCTGGCCATGCGAGACACTCTAGTCTCTTGTGGCTACTCTCCCCCCGCCTCCGACATTTGACTAGGGTGAGGCGCCGCCTTTTCACGGCTTCTCAGACTAGGGCTTTTCTTTTTATTGTGCGGAGAACCCTCTGGGGAACCAGAAGCAAACATGTCTGCTTCCACGCAACTGAAGATGGGGGCCGCCCGCGGCGACCGCAGCACGGGCCAACGCCGGGGAGGGGGGAGGCAGGTCTGCCGTGGCCGAGGTGCGCGATCATCCTCGGGCCTGCTTGGAAGGAGCGCCCGGGAAGGATGCCCTCTGTGGCGGGCGGCCCCACCTCCTGGCCAGGCTTCCCGAACGCGCTTCCTCGATCACGATCGTGGGGACAGAAAATGTGGCTGTTTTTTTTCTCCCCCCAAAATAAATAAATGAAAGTCTCCGGCCTGCCTCTTTCTTCCCACAGACAACCCAGGGCGGGGGAGAGGCGCGGCCCAGAAGGCCCTTCATGGCGCAGAAGAGGGAGGGAACCGCCACAGCCGCCCTTCCTCCCGCCCTCGCCTTCCTCCGCGGGAGGCAAAATGGTGCCGCCAAACAGTCGTCAGGCAGAGAGACGTGAAGGGAGGCCTGGCGCGGCCGCGTGGGGGCGATGGGAGGTGAAATGAGGATCCAGGAGGAACCCCGCCGGGCCGAGGCCTGGACCCCGGGGCCTAGTGGGTGGACGCAGCGATCCCCATACGCCATACAACCACCCGGACACCATCTTTTTGTCCCCGAGCCCCGGGCTATGGGGGCTCGCTACAGTTTCCCGGAAGAGGAGGAGGGGGCGGCGGGAGGCACCGAGGCGTCGCACTCGGGCACTGCGCCTGTCTTGGGGGAGGGGAAGAGAAGAGAAGGGAGGGGGGAGGATGAGAAGCAGGAGAGGGGGAGGAGAGCGAAGGTATCCCTCCTCCTCCTCCTTCTCCTCCTCCTCCCGCGCTGGGCGGGGCCAAGGTCACCCCCCCAACCCCGACTACCCCACCCCCGTACCCGACGCCCATTCCCCTCTGCGGGTGGCACGTACAAAGGGGTATAGGAAGGGGATCCCCTGGGATGCTTCCTCCGAGGCCTCAGGCTACGCTTAGCAAGCCTGGCCGGGTCCTTCCCTTCCCTAGGCGGTTTCCTACCTCCGCTGTCTTTATCGTCCGCCATCTTGTGCCGGCCCGGTCGCCCTGGAGATGCCAGGTGGCGCTGGGCGGCGGCGGGAAAGAAGAACCGCCTGGATCAGAAAGGGAAGGGAAGGGATGAGAATGGAGAAAAACACCAGGCCCGGCACCTTCCAGAAGGCTTGTCCTTCTAGCCGTAGGGGAATGGGGGAATGGGGGAAAAGGGGAGTCGAAAACAAGGGCAATCCCCACGTAAAAGACCCCTCCACGGAAACTCAGCGCCTCCGCAATACAAACGTGGGCTCCGCCCTAGATCCCCAGAACCCTGGGGTATTGTTAGATAACTGCCACCAAAGCCCTCCCTTCCGGCCCTCCACAGGGGGACCTCCCCCGCCCCAATTTCTCCCGCTCGTTTCCTCCCTCCCTCGTGCTCCCCAGGATGGCTGCGTTTTTATTGCAAGGTTTAAAAAAGGGGGGGGCGGCTGGAAACGTGCAGGAGGCGCTGTGGGCCTGCAGAGCCCGGGATCGAGCCGAGGGCCGCCCCTCCCCCCTTCCTCCCCTCCGCGAGGCGAGCAGCCCACGTGGGGTGCGCCCGGGGGCGGCACCTCCCGCACTCTCCAGCCCGGGCCCGGGAAGGCAGCAGTCGCCAGAAGGCAAAGCAACCGGCCATCTCTTTTTTACCGCTCTGCTGGCCTTCCCTGCAACCATCCATCCCCACCCTTGCTCTCTCCCCAGGAGGGCGAAGCAAAAACGGCCCTGGCTGGGTGACGCGGTGACTTCAAAGGACAACTAGGGTGGGAGCGGGAGGAAATCGGCCATTAGGCCAATGTTCCTGAAGCCGAGGAGTGCTAGCTGTAGTCAGATGCCAGGCTCCAGTTAAAACACTGGCAGCGGTGTTGTCTCTGCTGCAACGTCAGATACCAGCCCGGAGGCAAAACATAGGGTTCTCATAGCAACAACTCGCCCATATTGCAATACACAGAATTAAATACGTCGAAACGTTTAGGGTGTTTTTTTTAAATTCTCTGTCACGTTCTCTTGCTCAAGTTGCTTCAACTTGAGCTTTTTTTTTTTAGCAGACATTTGCGACTTAAAATGGTTTTAATCATGAAATGTGGTTCTGAAGCCCAATATGCAATGTTTCTTTTTGAGGATATTTAAATATGTTCAATAAATTTAAATTCTTTTTTACAATCTCAAGTGAAAAATAAATTCGAAATATCCTGATTCTGTTGTTAATACTAAATGGTGGCCCGTTTATGAATTGCATGGTACAAAGGTCACTCAGTAAACAAGTTGGCTACAGTTTTCCTTATTGAAATGGTAAGTTTTATTTTTCTTGGAAAGACGTCTGCACAACAATAAATATCTGCAGACCCAAAACTCACTGGGCCAATTTGTAATTGAACCAGAAACTAATCATCTCACTTTGGGAGGCAGATAATTTTAAAAAATACTAAGACTCTGTATTGTGTCCTCAAAAACTTAAATTCAAATGTTTTTTACTTAAGTGATTAAAGGTGATGCAAGTAACTTTTATATGTCAAACTGCACCTGCTTTTTTAAATTCAGTCTAATAATGTACGTTCCTCATCACACACTGCCAATATAGATTCAGAATAGTTGAAAAACTCAGTTTTGTTCCTAGGCTTAAAACTTACTGATAATATTTATATAGGAAAAGGTCTATCCTACAAAAATTCTCCATTGTTATACTCAACCAGATTAAAGCCAAAATCCAATTTAGCACTAACAAAATGTACCAAGGAGATACGTTCTCCCCTACCCTGGAGAAACTGTTTCTGTCCTAGATGCCAGTTTTCCAAATGCACATAAAGAGGAATAAAGTTGTAAAGATTTAACATTGTGCACCACAATTGAGGTTGAAGGGAAGATGAATGAAATGCTGCCTAGTCGAGCAAATTGTCCGCGGGGGGGGGGGGGGGGAGCCGCTAATTACCATAGAGGCTGCAACCCACAGCACCCCTTGTTCCTAGTCCCTACTCCAACTCCAGAGAACAGCCTGAATTGGGAGCTCTAGGCAGGAACCGAAGTTATCTGATTTATTTCTTGTAAGGATGGATTATCTTTTGCTTTCAGTTTCTGCATATGAAGTGGTGTTCTTAAATACTCATAGATTACTTTAAAATAATTACATGAATGTTGATAAAGCGAAAGTAGAGATAATTTTTAGTTTCCCTGATTCTTTGCAAACTTTGTTCCTTGAAAATGTTTTAATGTTTGATAGTCTGAAATTTTACTTTTGAAGAAGCTCTTGTTTATATTTAAATTACTCCAGCCCACACCGATTTCTCATAGGTCTGCTACAGAGCTTCTAAATCTGTTCCTTTGGTACAGTAAATACACAATTGTTCCCTAACTGTCTCTTGTTGTTAGACCTTAGAATTAGAATGTAAGTTCCTAAAAGGCAGGAACTAAATATTATGTTTGTTTAGCATTCTGCACAACTGGCGTCCAGCCTGATACCTAGCAGGTTCTGAATAAATATTGAGCTGCCAGGGACTTTAGACAGCAGCTATAAGCCCATACTTAATATTGTGCTTTAAAGTTTTCAAAGCATTTTCCCTAGCAAACTATGAGGATCAGTTAACAGAACTGGAGATGTTTCTCCTGGAGAAGAGAAATCTCTCTGGGACATAACTATCTTTTTTAAAAAAATAACTTTTTTTTTTTTTTAGTGAGGCAATTGGGGATAAGTGACTTGCCCAGGGTCACACAGCTAGTAAGTGTCAAGTGTCTGGTCTAAGAGCAGCATTTGAACTCAGGTCTTCCAGACTCCAGGGCCAGTGCTCTATCCACTGCATCATCCAGCTGCCCCCTCATAATAACCATCTTTAAGTATTTTTGACTATCTTGTAGAAAAGGAATTAGACTAGCTCTGCTTAACCCCAGAAGGCAAGAGCAGTAATTACAAGTTGCATATAGGTAAATTTAGGCTAGCTGTAGGGAAAATCTAACAATTCAAGTAGCATCATTAGTATCATCCTGGGACAACGGCGACTAGCAAAAGTATCTCTCCTTTCCAGGATGAATTCCAGGCTTTCTCTATCAGATTCTAGAATCCTCTTCACTTTGGAAGTTCACTTCAGCTCTAGACTTCACAAATTGAAGTACCCTCTGCCCTTGCAGACCTTCCTTCTGATTGGCTGGTTCTGATGGGGTTAGGCTCTGGGCCCCAGAAAGGAAAAACCCTGGACTATCCCACTTGGCCAAATCTCTGGCCTTCGCCTGAGGCTATAATCCCATCAACTGGCCTTTCTTTGTGGTTACACCCAATCTCCCCTCCATTGTTTTACCTCCCTATGGCCCCCGGCCATTTCCCACACTTAATCCTAGCGAGGCTCCATTGTCCAGGCCTCAGGAATTCTGTTCACCCCAGTTTACTGGCCACTCCCATCCAGATCTCCTTAGGCCCCTCCTCCTCTAACCCCAAACTACTTGGCCACTCCTAGATCCCTCCCACAGGCTTTCTATATATAAGGTCCATCTTGTCTCCATTAAGATGCTCAGATTCCTAAAATCTAGCCACTTCTTAGGTTCTTATAATCTACCCAAGAAGCCAATAGCTTACTAATGTTCAGACTCCTTAAGAGTCTGGCCAATATGATGGATGTTCTAATAAACCTTGTCTTTGGCTGAAAGAAGGCTTGGGTCGAATTCTTTTGGGCAGTACCCGCTTGTGATTTTGGGGTCCTGGCACCCCTGAACCCCTAAACCACATCAGTTCCTCCCAGTACCTCCATTTTTAGAAGGACACACAGGCTACATTGTCCTCCATTAAAATATAAGCTTCTTGAGGGCAGGGGTTTTGCTTTCTTTCTGTTTATGTTCGTATTCCTAGCACCTTGTACTTGGTAAGTATTTAAGAAATGCTTGTTGACTGACTCGCTCACTGCATCAGGACCTGAGGACAGACACAAGCAGTCTTTTAGGGCTCTACAGGAGTCCCAGCAGAAGGCTATACCATGTCTATGAAGAACTTTATGAGGGCTGCATGAACCAGGATCTATGAGTTAACCCTTTTGCCATACGTGCTTTCTAAGCTTGACCCCCACTTTTCCCGACTCGATGTACTTTTGGGAAAGTGTGCCCTTGGTTTGGGAGTGACGTTCTGTACCAACTATTATTCCTATAGACTTTTTAGTAAATATCTGTAACTTTTTTTATTTTTGTTTATTCTATTCTGAACTTAAGGAATAAAACAAGCATTTCCATACGTAGAAGAGAAGGAAAAAAAGATGATTGTACATGAAACTACAAACCTTTTACGTAAAATTTGCTATTCCTTTTAAATATATAATAGTTATCCTATAACTTTCTTTTTTTCCTCTTCCTTCCCTCCCCCCATCTCTAATTAAGTCTGATTGGTATCAAGTGAGAATCTGTGGGGGAATGGGGGGAGGGAGACAGCTACCAGAGCTATAGCATTAAAAAACACCCCTCAAGATCCCCAAGACCCCTGAGGGGAGAAATAGTAGCCTCTTCCAAGGGACTTGACTTGCAACTATGAATGGAAGTTGGGATAATAAACCTAGACTTTAGTTGAAGTTTTTAACCTGGGGTTCATAATATATTTCGATGACTGTATTTTAACTAGTTTCCTTCATCATCCTACTTCTTTATTTTGTGCATTTAAAAATGTGATTGTGAAGAGGGTCTAGTTCAGCTGGCTACATTGAATATTTACTAGCAACAAAGGAATATGTATATGATCAGTATATATGAAAGACCAGGTAGCTTAGCCCCAATATATTTGAGCAAATCACTTGTCCCCTCTGGACCGTAGTTTCTTCATCTAGAAAGTGAAAAGGTAGAACTAGATGATGTCCAAGTTCCCTTCCACCAGATTAATATCAATGATAATAAGAGTCCTCCTACTCGGCTGACTGCTCCTCCCTCTCCTTTGTTAAATTGTTACCCAAATCTAGAGCCTTGAGTATTGCTTAGCGCTTTGCCTTGGGACCCTTTGTCTTTTCTCTCTAAACTCTTCTTCCTTAATGATCTCATTAAGTTCCAGGTTCTGGGATCACCTCTACACCCATTCCAAAGTCTATATATCCAATTGTAATCTCTTTTCTTGAATTCCAGTTCCTCACAGTTAACAGCCTGTTAGGTATCTCTTCCAAGAAGTCCCTTAGGCAACTCAAACTCAGGCATGTGAAAAATAGAACTCATCTTCTCTGCTAAATCTGCTCCTCCTTACAACTTCCCTGTTTCTATTCTATGGTCTCTTTTCCTCAGGCTCATAACCTCACAGTCTTCTTTGACTCCTTCCTCTCCCCACATCCCATAGTCAAAATCAGTTGCAAAGTCTTGATTGTGCTTCCTCAACATTTCTCATCCCTTTCACCTTTTCTACACCTAGATTTCCACTCCCCTATTTCAAGCCCTCCTCACTCCCTTGTACCACTGTAATAGCTTCCTAACTGGTCTCTCTGCTTCTTGTCTCTTTCCCTCCCCTCCAATCCAACTTCCTGCTGCGTAGGAACCCAAGCCGATTACAAAAGGAGCTTCATAAGGGACAAATGGGGTCATGTCATTCCCCTATTCAGAAATCTTCCATGGCTCCTGTGTTTCTAAGATAAAAAACAAATTCTTTAGCCTAACATTTAAGGCCCTAAGCAAGGCCCCACCTCCCTTTATAACTCTTTTTTCATGTCACTCCCTCACAAACTCCCAGCTGTTCCCCAGACTCAAAATTGCCTTCCCAGTTTTGGTGCATTTTAGGGATGGGAGATGGCTTGTGTCAGTCCAGGGAGATGCAAAATAAAGGGCCAGATTCAGGGAGCAAGTCATTTGGCTAGAACATATCCCTGATTCCTCACACATCATAGTTATTACTTAATTGAAGTTTGACTCCAGGTCTTCCCACCCCTTCTAATGCATCCTGTGTAACACTGCCAAACTTTCCTAAAATATTACTTTTATCATGTCACTCTCCTGTTCCCAAGCCTTCAATGACTCCCCCCATTATCTGAGAATGGTGTCCAGATGGCTTAATCTGGCCTTGAAGGTCTTCAATTACTTGGTCCTATTCTTTATTACATGTAAAATAAAAACTGTGAACAAGCAAAATGCCCCAAGATTGGCTCAGTCTGGCTAAATAGAATGTAGTATATCCATGTATATCATAATAATGCATGATAAAAATGAAGAATCTAAAGAAATATGGAAAGACCTATGTGAAATAATGCAAAACTTAAAAAAAGTCCAACTAGAATTTTAATATCCATATGGACCACAGCTGTGTAAAAGAAAAATATGTATTTTATCCATATGTGAATATATAAATTATAAACATCAGAAGAACATGATTTAGTATGAATTATTGTTGACATTGATAATTGTATGTTTAAGTATATTTTGTTTTGAATAATTTTTATTTTAGTGATCTTTAATAATTTTTCATAATAATAAAAGTAATGTTGATAATGATGACTCCTAAGAGTTGCAGTGAGCCTGGATGTAGATACTTGTGAAATTCAAATAAATTCAGATGAAATAAATTCGATTTAGTTGAGTTTCACAAACATTTATTAAGCACTGTGTGCTGAGTACTATACTGTTATTGAGTGGGGAAAATTCAAAGATTAGTTGTGACATGGTCTCTACCCTCATAGAGTTAACAATCTAAGAGCCCTATAATTCTTTCTCCTTTCTAGCTTCCATCATTTACATAAAAATATCAAGGGCAGAAAATGTGAAGTTATTTTAGCAGTTGCATTCAGAATACATTATATTTTTTCCTCCTTCAGAATATTTACCTTTCTAATTATGCCTTGTTTGTATTAATGTCAGAATTAATTTCCATTCTTTGATCATAAAGGCAGACTAGACAAATGTTGGAAGACAGGTAAGATAACTTAGGATTTAAAACTTTTTGCATTTAAGCAATACAATAACAATTGAAAATTGCTGAATTTGTATGTATCATCCAGGGCCCCCTTATATGTGGGACCCCTTGATCATAGGATCAGAGATTTAGAATAGAACTTAGAGGTCATCTAGTTCAAACCTGCCATTTCTTCTTTCTTTTAAAATTTTCATTTTATTATCACAAACTTCATAAACATCCACACATATTTAACTGCAAAAGAATTGAACACAATATGAAACTATTAATTGGGGTTTTTTTTTGTTGTATACTTAGTGATAGATCCTGTACTGCCCTACTCATCTGTATCTCTTTTTGAATTTCTTTCTGCTGTCTTCTATATTTTTAAATGATTCATTGATACTTTTATTTATTCTCCTCCTTGAAAAAAAAAGTTTTATTACTACTCCCCCCCAAACTCCACCAATTCTATCCCTGTCCCCCATCCCCACCAAAAAGAATGTCCTCTCTTCCACATCTTGACTGTGTCTGAAAATACAGTTTTCATTCTGCTCCTGTACATCACCTCTCTACCAAAATTAATCTCAGGAACCTGAGGTTCAGAGGTCTGAAGAATGATGTGAGTGTGGTCCAGCATTCATTCAAAGCCATAGTTCGAGGACCCCTTGGGGCAGCTAGGTGGCACAGCGAATAGAGGGATGGCCCTGGAGTCAGGAGGACCTGAGTTCAAAATTGGTCTTAGACACATAAGGCTCACTAGCTGTGTGACTCTGGGTAAGTGACTTAACCCCAGTTGCCTCGCCAAAAAACAAAACAAAACAAAAAAACCCTGCCAATAGATTTCTTTTACCAGTCAATCAGAAGACACTAGATCAAAACAGAAGACATTTAATTTAAAAAACACAGAACCATAAGTCCACAAGAGTTTATTAAGATTTTAGTAAGTGCCAAGATCTGTGATTAGCACTGGGAATACAATGAAAGGCAAAAAAAAAAAGTTCCTACCCTCAAGGAGCTTACAATCTAATAGAGGAAGAATAATCAGTGAAAAATCAGAGTTGGAGATGGAATCTTTTTCAAGGAACAGCATGGAGCCCAATGTCAGTAGACAGTAGTGTAGATGGAGGGGAGTAAGGTATAAGAAAGGCAGGAAGGGACCAGGTTATGAAGGGCTTTAAAAACCAAAGGATTTTATGTTTGATCCTGGATGTAATGAGAAGATACTAGGTTGCTTTTTTTTAAAGTAAGTTTTTATTGATGTCTTATATTTTTTGTATCATCTTGTATCTTCCTGTATCCCTCCTCTTTCCCCTACCAGATAGTCATCGCATATGTGATGAGGCCATCCCACACATGTAGCATGGAGGTGTGGCTTGAAGAGAGGCAGAATAGCCATCTCTAACCTCTCTTCCCCACCACCCCCTTCTCCAAGGGAGACTTTAATGCCTGCCAGGAAGGGAAGCAAGAGGTTGAGGCCAGAGGCAACCTCTCTACTCTCCTCAAAGACAGATACTGGGTTAGAATTATACCTACATATTATTAGTTTAGAGCAATGAGAGGAGCAAAGGAAGGGATACAGAAGGAAACTATGGTGATATTTTTTTTAAAAGACAAATATAAACCATATTTGAAAACAAAACAAATAGAAATAGGCTACCGAATAAAGATCTTTGCAGGCTACATACTGAAGATTTTGAAATGTAATGTTACCTGTCTGTTTTGTTAAATATTTCCCAATTATATTTTAATCTGGTCCAGCCACATGTTTGACACCTAAACCTAGGAAATGTAGTTTTCAGGTTCAAGCTAAACTCTTGATTACTATTTCTTTTTTTGGTGAGGTAATCGGGGTTAAGTGACTTGCTCAGGGTCACACAGCTAGTAAGTATCAAGTGTCTGAGGCCAGATTTGAATTCAGGTTCTCCTGACTCCGGGGCTGGAGCTCTATCTACTGCACCACCTAGCTGCCCCCTTAATTGCTATTTCTTGATGGGAAAAAGCTTCATATATGCTTTATGTCTAGGCTTGACTTTCTTCCCAGCAAATAACAGGTCCACAATGAACACACATAGCAAAGCAGAAATCTGGGAACCTATATATAGGAGAATATATACCAGACATCACAGAGTGAAGGAACTTTCCCACTGTGATCAAGGTAAGTCAGATGAACTCAGAGAGTCCCAAATTTCCCAAAGAAGAAATTCCCCAAAGTCTGTAGTATAGCAAGCTGGGTATAGGCGCATGATGGAAATTGCCAGCTCCTCTCATGTAGGCATTTTCCTAGAGTCTTTTTCTCCTTTCAGCAACTTGAATTGTAGTTGTCGTTGTCCATCTTTTCTCTCAAAGCTGAAAGCCAGAAGGGCCCAAAGAAACAGAAGAGAATGAATCCCTCTCTTGTCCTCTTATCAGCTCTTTCCCTCCCCCATGAAGATATGAAATTGATCTCTACCAATGCAGAGTGAGTCCCATAACAACGGCCTTTGGAGCTGGGTATACACATATAACAAACACTATTTTTTTTAAGATTTTAAAAAAGAAGAAAGGGTCAGCTAGGTGACGCAGTAGATAGAGCACTGGCCCTGGAGTCAGGAAGACCTGAGTTCAAATCTGGCCTCAGATACTTGACACTAGCTGTCTGACCCTGGGCAAGTCACTTAACCCCAATTGCCTCACCAAATATATATGTATATGTATATACACACATATAAAAAGAGGAAAAAGAAGGGAAAAATCAGCATAACTGATCATACATGGAAAATAATCTAAAGTATATGCAACACACAGACTTCACACCTCTGCAAAGTGTGGGGTATCTTCTCATCTCTTTTTTCCAGCTATACTTGCCTTTTATTATTTTGCAACATTCACTTTTGATTTTTCTGTGTGTGGTCCTTTCTGTTTACATTTTCATAGTCACTTTGTATATTGTTTTCTTGGTTCTTCTTACTGTAGACTACATCAGGTCATGTAGCTCTTTCCATATTTCTCTGTATTTATAGTTGTCATTGCTTACAGCACAGTAATATTCCATTACATTCATGTACCACAATTTGCTTAGCCATTCCCTGATTGAGAGGCATCTACTTTATATGAGGCACTAGTCTATTAAATAGAGGGGCTGGGCAAATGGTCAAATGTCCTTTAGAAAAATCAAATATATCTATCTCCCCAACCCACATACAGGGGAACACACTCATATGTTATCACAATATCATAGAGAAAAAGCACACAAGTAAGGAGTAAGTCTTACCCAGGAATACATATGTGTCCAGAACAACTCATACCTTCAATGTCGCAGGGCCACCAATGTCATCTGGTAAATTCCTTTCTTCAGTAGCCTAGGGTCCTCTGCTATTCCTTCTGTTCCCTCCACTCCAGTGTTCTTGAGGGATGCACTCTGCTGGGCATCTTCACTACTGAAGCTGCTATTCTCTGCTACCATCTGCTGGTTTTCAACTACTGAGAAGCACGGAAGAGGGAGGGGGTCTTCCAGCTCTTAAGCCTGAGAGCACCACGCACTATCTTTAGCTATTTTGTGATGTAACCTCGTTCAGGCAGCTGTACCAAACCAGCTAGCTAGAGAAGCCTTTAGGCATTTTTTTAAAGCATATTTTTTGAACTGATTCTTCTCTATCTTGTGGACTGTCCGTCTCTTTATCTGAATTAGGTTTTAAAAAATTTCTTTTAATTCTCCTCACCCTGTCAGAGTATCATTTCTAGGGGATCCACTTAGCAAAATACAAAGGACCTTTGGAGAAGCTGTATTGAAGAGACTCTTCTCACCCTGCCCCCATTATTCTTCTTGTGTTACATGCAAATCACTGGGGCCCATGCAGAGTGGAAAAGGCCATAAAGGGGTAGTGACCCTTTCCCTGTTTCTCCTCGTCTCTATGCTACCTATATTTCACCCACAAGTAAATCACAGCCTGTATATGGGTATAGTTTGTATATGAATATTATAAACAGTCTTCAGTTTCTATAGAGTACTCATATAGCTAACGCCAAATTCTGAGGACATGTGCAGTTAACATATTATCCTCCTTCTAATTACATGAGCATTTACAAAAAAAAAAAAGAAAAAATATATAGAACAAAAAGAAAACATATGTCATGACAATAAACGAATCTGGTTGCTGAAGCTAAGGCAGGGTGTGTTGGGGCATTCATCTTCTCTCTCTTTTTCCAATATCAGCAGTGTACCCAGGCAGCTAGGTTTAGAGAGCATAGGACCTGGAGTAAGGAAGACCTGACTTCATATCTGACCTTAGACATTTACTAGCTGTAAGACCCAGGGCAAGTCACTTAACTTCTGTTTGCCTCAGTTTCCTCATCTGTAAAGCTGGGACAATAATATCATTTCCTTCCCAGGACCAAATTGCTTTTCTTCTTAGCAATTTGGATGGACTAAGGTCAATCCAGAAAGAGGGAGCCTAGCTCTCTAAAAAAAGTGTCTAGGATTTTTCACTAGAGTCTTAGGTTCTTTACCGACTCCACCTTACAGCCCCAGGGAAAATTACCTAAACCTTAAGTTTGGCTCCCCTTAGGTTCTACCAAAAGGGAAAGGAGTAGAAGGATATTCAGCATATGATAATAATCTGCTATAGGACTGCTATTTATTTCTCCACACAAAAGAAAATTCTAAATAGGCTCACAGAAAGCTCACAAGTGCTCACATGAACAAAGACTCAAAGCAAGAGATAGTCATTTAAGACTACTCTGGGGATAGTCTCTGGGGAGACTGAGACTTAAAACCATCAAAACATAAGGTTTGTTGAGACTGCTAAATAGTTACATTTTACTCAGCCCTACTTTGTCTTATCAAAGTCCTACTCTTCTGTCTTGGAAGCCAGACCAGGAGCTTAGGGCTCCTCCTCCTGTCCCTCCCTGTTCATCTTTTTCCTGAAGGGTATAGGTAGTTAATTACAGAATACTCCTGCCACAACTAGTAGCATCCAGCTGAGGGACCCAGGACTCCCAGACTTCTCTAACTCACATGGCTGCCTCCAAGGCTGAATGCGTCCCTCTCAGCACTGCTATTTAATACCACAGAAACAGAAAGCAAAGGGAAAAGAAAGGTTACCTAAGGGCCTAAGGCCCAGTCTTATAAGATCAGGTCAACCTAAAGCAACAGATGTCCTTTAGCCACCATGTGCTCCCAGCTCACCCTTTCTGGTGGGGTGAGGGAAAAGCAGTCCCTCCATAACCCTTCACTGGTGAAAGAATTACTTGCCATATGTTAAACTGAAGGAAGACAGAGGGAGAGATCCCGGTATTTGCTGCATCATACCAAGCATCCAGTCCTTTCAGTGTCATCACATGTTTTCTCTAGAAGTAGCCAAGTCATAAGCTTAACACTCCATGCAATGATGTGCTATAGCCAGAGATGACTGGGCCAGCTATTTACCTCCTTTACACATACATTTAACAAAATTAACTGTAGATCAAATACATAGGTTTTGTGCAATACATGAAACATAGCACATATCAGGCTATATAACCAAACTATGTAACCATATCAGGCTACAGTAACCAAATACTTAGGTCACATGCAGGAAAATAATATATGCCAGGACAGTGATAGCAAAGATGCATAATATAGAAGTTATATGGCTCAGTGGATGGAATGTTGGGCCTGGAGCCAGAGAGACCTGAGTTCAAATCAAGCCTCAGACACTTATGAGCTGTATGACCCTGGGCAAGTCACTTAAACTCTGACTCAGTTTCCTCAACTGTAAAATGAGCTGGAGAAGGAAATGGCAAATCATTCAAGTATCTTTGCCAAGAAAACCCAAAGTGGGGTTGATGAGGTCTAGAGGTTTAGGGGTGCTGGCACCCTGAGATCACGACACCCGGGTCCTGCCCAAAAGAATTCGACCCAACTCTTCTTTCAGCTAAAGACAAGGTTTATTAAGGATCCACCATATTGGCCAGACCCTTAAGGAATCTGAACATTTGCAAGCTATTGGCTAGGTTCTTAAGGAATCTGAGAAGGTACTAGATTATAAGAATCTGAGCACCTTAATGGAGACAAAATGGACCTTATATACAGAGAGACTGTGGGAGAGATCTACGAGTGGCCAAATAGTCTGCGGGGACTGTGAGGTAATAGAATGCCAGGGACCTGGACCAAGTGGCCAAGGGAGAATGGAGCCCAGGTAGTATTAAGGGTGGGAAGTGGGGGGTCAGGCACCGTAGGTAGGTAAAACAAGGGAGAGCTAGGCTAGGTTAGAGGTAGCAGAGAATTGGGAGGTTGGGCATAGCCACAACAAAAGGCCAGTTGATGGGATTATGGCCTCAGGGGAATGCCTGAGACCTTGATCAAGTGGGAGAATTCAAGGAGAATCCCTTAGACAAATGGGACCCAAACTCTTTTTGGGGTAAAGGGCAAAGGTCTCAGCTTGGGCCTGTACCCCATCAGGATGCCTGAGAGTAGGACACAACTGAACAAAAACACTTCCTCTGTGGGGAGCTAGGTGGCACAGTGGATAGAGCACTGGGCTTGTAATCAAAAAGAGTTCAAATCTAGCCTCAGACATTTACTAACTGTGTGACCCCGGCAAGCCACTTTACCATGCTTGTCTCAATTCCTCATCTGTAAAAGGAGCTGGAAAGGGAAATGGCAAACCACTCCAGTATCTTTGCCAAGAAAACACCAAATGGGGTCATGAAGACTCAGATATGACTGAAACAATTGAACACATGTAACACAGAACAAAATACACATATAGATCATATATAACACATAGCATCATGTTGCAGCTACATACAGTATTTAGGAAAGCGTGTACATATTAAATGCACTCCATCAATATGTTTGTATATGTAACCTCTTCCCCCATCATACTTCTGGAGCTTCACAAGTCATCTGGAGCCCACTGGCCAGAGAGTCCTGGCACTTCTACAGTGATCTGCTGACAGCTATATACCCCAGAATCTTTAGACCTAAGGGATTGCAGTGTTAATCCAGAACTTGTGGATGGTCGGATCACTGGTGCCTCTGCCCAAAGCAACTGGCCTACCCCAGCCCACCACGATCACCTGATTAGCATACTTGTTATTCCTTTCACTGTTACACCTGGCTCACCCCAGACTACTTACCACTCCTTAATCCCATCAAGATCCTTTCGCTGTCCTTTTTGTACATAAGCATCAGTCTCACCCCTATTAAGTTGTGGGTTCACTGGGAAACCTGCCCCCTTCTATTGGGGTTACAATAAACCTTGTCATTTGACTGGAAGGTTTGAGGGTATGAATTCATCCCAGGGGAATGCTGCTCTGTACTTTGACGTTTTGAGGTTCCCAGCAACACACAAAACCCGTGTCTTTCCTATTTTTACATTTCTCCAAGCTCTAAAGGTTCCCTCTGTTCCCTTGGTATATGTGGCTGTCACCCTGACATCAACAGGTATGGAGTGAAGCCCTGGATTATCATTTTGGGTAGCATTTTATAGATGTACCTAGGAATGCCATTCTACTGAGACTTCTACTCATGTCCCCAGCATCTTTAGGAGTGTGCAATAAAAATACTCAGGCCAGTAATCTCTTTGAGGAGGGTATGGGTTTTATACTTCTTGATTCCTGCCAAAGCTAATGCCTGAGCATTTTGCTCTCAAAATTTCTATCTTGATCAGGATGGATCTTAGCAGGAAAACTAGATACTGAGAAACATTTTTTACCACTAATATCTTGGCAACTGTGAAAGGTTTTTGGTTACTGGGCAGGTAAGACTTCTGTATACTAGGTGAAAAGGGTCTGTCATCAACCACCTTAAAGATAGATGAGAAATCCATATAGCATTTTTGTTACTTGGATTCACCAGGAAATGGATTTAACAATTTGACTGACTTTTTTGAAGTGGTCTGTGAACCTGGTCACTCATGCACACAGGTCCTTTTGAAAATTGTCCAAATAACAACTCAGTAATTTGAACACTGATAATCTCTTGATCAAGTACCAAGTTAACTAGTAGCTGTCCCAGAAGAGGGCTCTGCAAACCCATACTCCAGGAGGTGATATCCTGGGCGAAAAGGTTTGGAGAAATAACAAAAAGCACTCCTATATGTTTTGCTTCTTATTTCAGATCAGCTGTATCTATGGAAAACTAAGAGAGTGTCAAGTCAAGAGCAAAATGTTTGACAAGATAGGTCTAAAGTAAAGAGAGGTAGTTATATGAAGGGTTAGGGCAGAAGTGAAACATATTGAGAGGAGAGAAGTGTTGGAGAAAAAATGGTTAAGGGGAGAATCATTTTGTTTTTTCTTTTTTTAACAGGGAAGGACTTGCCTAGTTCTCTAGTCACTTTAGGTGGTCCCCTCCTTTTTTCTTCACTATGTTCCATCTTTCTTAACATGGAAGGCAGATGTAAAGATCTTGGAGCTTCTTTTATCTTAAACTTGTGTCTTCAAAAGAAAAGGATTCTTTTGTTCAACAGTTAAGGAATATTTAAAGTGCAGTAGTAGGTAAGTGGTAGGTAGCTCAGTAGATAGATCTCGGGACCTAGAGTAAGGAAGATGACTTTAAATCTAGTCTCAGTGTCACTTAAACTCTCTCTGCCTCAGTTCCTCAACTGTAGAATGGAGATAATAATAGCACCTACCTCCCAGGGTTTTTTAGTACTTTATAGCTCCGTATAAACATGAGTGATTATTATAATTAGTTGTTCGGTTGTGTCCAACTGTTCATGACCCTATTTGGTGTTTTCTTGACAAAGATATAGGAGTGGTTTGGCATTTCCTTCTCCAGCTCATTTTACAGATGAGGAAACTGAGGCAAACAGGGTTAAGTGACTTGCCCAGGGTCACACAGCTAATAAGTGTCTGAGGTTAAATTTGAACTCAGGAAGATAAGTCTTTCTGACTCCAAGCCTGGCACTCTATCCACTGTGCCACCTAGCTGCCTTATTATTTATTGAGCCACTTGTATGTACAAGGCACTGTTTTAGAAACTGTGAGGAACACAAAGATGTGTAAAACCTGTTTTCAGGGATTTGTAAAATCTACTAGGTGCCTACCTAATTATCAGGCAAAATCAAGGGGACAAGTACTTCATTAATCAACCATTTGCAAATTCCAGTTATACCCAATTGATGATCCAACTACCACCTGATTTATTCCAAATGGCACTTAGCACTGAGCATGGGGCCATAATTTACAGAACTTTCAGTTAAGGCCTACTCTGTAACTTAGATTATTTCACATATTTTAAAAGCCTGTTTCCATAGAACTGTGGAAATGGCTATATGTGCTATGTACTTAGATTAGTCTGGCCCCGGCATACCTCAATTTTCCAAATATTTGTTTTACCTCTTCTATCGTTTATGCACAAATTTATAAGGGAGAGATGATATGATTCCACTCCCATCTCAGCTTAGTTGATGTAGGCATAGTTGATAATATTTTAATCAGTTAACGAAGTGTAATACCCTGACAAATAAGGTGAACATACCTCTTATATTGAGTCAAAAAGGGAAAATAGTGAACAGCAGAGCAAATAAATTAACCAAGCTTTTGAGAGCTTTCAATAGTTAAGCCTTGGACAAATGTGAGATATGGGGCCTGCCATCCCCATGAGCCATATTTCTTGGAAGGGGAGCTACTGGACCAGTGAGTAGCTAAGTGGTGAAATGGATAGAGTGAAGGGTCCTTAATCAGGAAGACTCATCTCCCTGAGTTCAAATCTAGCCTCAGACACTAACTATGTGAGCCTCGGCCAGTCACTTAACTCTGTTTACCTCAGTTCTTTCATCTGTAAACTGAGCTGGAGAAGGCAATGATAAACCACTCCAGTATCTTTGCCAAGAAAACCCCAAATGGAGTCAGGGAGAGTTGGGAATGGCTGAACAATAATACTGGACCCGTAGGAGACACTGTATCCATTGGGGATCAGAGATATATACTCCAGACAGGCATGAATATAGGTAATAGCTGCCTGATGGACAAAGAAGCTTTCAGCAAACAGAGAGTCAGCTTTTTGAAAAGAGGTTATCCTGGTAACCCAACTGAGCATCCAGCAGAAATGCAACAGCCAAGGGGAGCAGGGTAAGGACTCTGTGAAGAGAGAAAGGGCTTCTAGGCCTTACAGTACCATAGTTGTAAGGTGCCTTTATCACCCATGTAGTCAACATGGCTGTACTCTTAAGTTTGAGCCCACTCTTCCCATAGAACTTCCAAGATCAAAATTAAGGATTAAATCTTTGTTTTGCCCTTCAACTTGTGTTCTCTACACCAAGTGCATGTGTTACTTTAGAAAGCAATTTTATTTCTCTTGCCATTCTGGGTTGTAGCAGGTAACTCCCACAAAACTAACTATGGAAATAAGAATAATTTTGTGTCACTTCATTGTCAAGCAATTCTCTGAAACATCTTTTAAATAAATTAACAAAAACTGACAGAACCATCATCGGAGTGTACATAATGGATTTTGATTCTCTCCAGTGTCCCCATGTAGATTACCACCCAGCTCTATGATTTTGTAGATAAATCTCAAGGAATTTCTTTCTAGAGGTACAGAGAGGTCAAGTGAATTACCCAGAGTCACACAGCTAATGAGTGTGAGCAGAAGGATTTGAATCCAAGTCTTCCTAGCACTAAGTCCCAAGCTCTTATTCACTAGTCCATACTGTTTCATAAAGGGTATAATAATAGCTCATAATTACATATAGCTCTAAAGCTTGCAATTACTTTCCTTGCAGTAGGTTATGCAAGTATTATTTTCCTTCCAAGGAAATTGAATTTCTGAGAGGCTAAATGACTTATCCATAATCATATAACTAGCAAGAGGCAGACCCAAGAATTAAATCCAGGTCCAGTTGACTTCAAGTTCAAAATTCTTTCCATTACATCACACTTTAGTGGGTCAAGACTTTTGCATTGTTACATGAGAGATGGAGAGTCTAAGTGACTTGTGACACTTAGAAAGTAATTATTGGTCGTGTTTATAATTCAAACAAAGCCATGCTACTTAGGGTCAGAAAATGAAATCAAGGATTGAGAATCTTGATAAACAACAAAATTTACAATACTTTCCCCCCATCATTCATGTAGTTTAGGTAAAAGCAGGAGCTTTGCTTAGTTATTTAGGTATTTGTTTCTTTATAGATTTCCTGTATGTCTATTTACTTTGGGAATGACAATTCTTTAGAATATGAACATGAAAAGCAGGTATTGTTTTTATTTGAATTAATTATTAATAAATGCATGTAATTACTAATAGCCTACATTTATATTACTCTTTAAAGTTTATAAAGTACTTCACATATATTGTCTCATTTTATCTTTATAACACTATGACGTAGATACAATAGGTAATTTTATCCCCATCTTACAAATGAGGAAATCAAAGTTCAGAGACATTTAAATACCCACCTCCCATAATCACACAACTAGTAAGTGTTGGAGGCAGAATTTGAAACCAAATTTTACTGACTCCAAGTACAACACTCTCCACTATACCATGCTGCTTCTCATTAAACAAACATGTGGAGAATATGCTTCTGGAAATTCCAAATGTTATTATAATTTTAATTTGGTTACAGTAATAGTAAGTACACAATCCCTTTGTTCTCAATTTCATTAAAATGGCATTTTTTAACCACATTATGTTTATACTCAGATATTATGAAGTTTGCTGTATACAAGTATATTTTTTAATTATTTATTTATTTATTTTTAGTTTTCAACATTCACTTTTACAAGATTTCAAATTCCATATTTTTTTCTCCTTCCCTCCCCTCCCCTACAAGACAGCATGCAATCTGATATAGGCTATATATGTACAATCATATTACAATGTTGAGAATTTATAAAACCTAGATTCTACTGGTGCTACATAAATGTGAATTGTTATTGGTCCTCTTATTATTGTTATTCTTATTGTTAAGCCTCTTCACACCTGGATATAAATTTTAACTCAATCATAACACCAAAAGTTGGCCAGAAAAGTCTTTTGTCACTTGGAATTCTAATCTTAACTATATCATGCTGAGCTGTGTTCTAGCACCTATTCTTAAAACAAACACATGACAAACCCACAATTTTGTTTTGACACCACAAACATTTATAACAAATACCCAAACATACTTTCTAATGAAGTGCATTCCTCAGAAAAAGTTGGACAAAACCACCTAAAGGAATGATAGCAATCAATAGTACATGTTATCTTCCACTTTTGTAGCTCACTGACTGTTGTATTAACTCTAATAATTTGGTGCCAAGATTATGCATTTTTTTTATCTGAGTTTTTTACCTTTTAGAATTGTCTATATCATTGGAGTCATTGTTCTTTGGTTAACTCTTTTGATTCTCTTCTCTTTATTCTGCATCTCTTCATATGTTCCCTTCTATTTCTTTGAATTTTTCATGTTTGTAATTCCTTACGGCACAATAAGGAATTCATACATCATTCTATTCTATTCCACTCATATATCACAGTTTGTTCAGCTATTCACCAATCATTGGCCATATATTTTGTTTCTAGGTTTTTGTTATCATAACAAGGAGCTTCTCACACCAAACAAATCATAAGTCCAAACTGAAAAAAAAAACTCTGAATATTTTCATAAACATGAGTTTATCTTGCTGTCATTATCCTGCTTGAAGTATAAACCCAATTGATAATGGGATTTCTGAGTCAAAGGATATGAACAATTTACTTTTCTTGCACAATTCCAAATTGTTTTCTGGAATTGTTAGAACAACTCACAATTCCACTAGCAGTGAGTTAACAATTGTTTTCCCATAGCCTCTCTAACATTAAATTTTTCCTTCTTTTTCAATCTGCTGGGTATGAGGTAATATGTAAATTTACACTTTACTGGGTATTGGGGATTTTGAATAGTTTTTCAGTCAGTTATTGATAGTTTTCACTTTATCTTATCATTTGTTTTTAATTAAATAAAGCTGTGTCTATTGTCAGTCAATTTTGCATGGGAGACTTATGGCACAGAAGTTTTTAATGCAAAAATTTTCCCCAATCATATCTTTTCTTTTAATTCTATTTATATTGATTTTGTTTGTGTAAACACTTTTAAATTTATATTATCAGAATTTCTAATTGTGTATTTTATAATCTTTGATCAATATCTGGCTATGAATTCTTTTCCTGTCCACAACTGTGAAAGATTTATCTGCCATTTTATTCTAATTTTTTAATCATGTAGTTTTTTTTAATATTTAGAGTGTATATCTATTTGGATTTGTACTAATATATAGGTTAAGATGCTAGTCTAAAACTATTTCTCACTTAACTGCTTTTGAGTTTCCTCTTTGTCATTTCTCAAAGCACAATAATATTCCATTCCCTTCATATATCACTGTTTTTGTTCGGCTATTTATTCATCAATCATTGGCCATATATTTTGTTTCCAGTTCTTATCACAAAAAGTTTTTTTTCCCCGAGAGTTTGTGTTATTGGGTTTATTACAACTAGAGTGCTTTGGGTATTTTCATCTGTTGGGTTTTTTTTATCTATTTTACTGATTACTTTTCTGTTTGTTTGTCTAGTACCAAATGGTTTTTAATAATCATCACTTTGTACTATAAAGTGAGATCTGGTAATGCCAAGTCTCCTTAATAACATTTTTTCCTATATTCTCCTTGATATTATTGACATTTCATTTCTTCATATGAATTTTGTTATTTACCTAATTCCATAATCCCCTTGGTAATTTGATTGTCATAGCACTGAATCTACAGATCAATTTAGGTAGTACCATAATTTTTTACTCAGGTTCTTCTAATAGAATATAGGACTATTTCATTCTGTAATTTTTTTTACCTTCTACCTAGCACAGTGCCTAGTACTTAGTTGTTTAATGAATGATTTTGATTGATTGATTGTTGGCCAGGCCAGTCTTAAACATCTTTGCCCTTAAATTCCTCGAAATCTGTAAAATGAGAGGGTTGTACTCTAAGGTCTCTTTCAGCTCTGAAATTATATGATTCAATGTGGTGACACAATCATGAGGAAATTTATTAAAAATTGAGCTGGTAGAGGTGGAGACGGGGAAGATTCTGAGAATTTTTTCATAAATGAGGTCAGCTGGCAGAAAAAAAGTTAAGTGTTTACTATTTGCTAGGCATGATGTTAAGCACTGGGGATACAAATACAAGCAAGTAAGACAGTTCTTGACCTTATGGTGCTTACAATCTGTGGTTAATGACATAACAGAAAGGAAAGCTGGTAAGAGAGGGTGGGAGGGGTTCTAGACCTTATAAGGTAAACCAGTGAGGTAGAGACCTGGATCTGGGCAAGTTAGGTGAAAGTTTACCTATCAGAGCCTATGGGATTTCTAGGAGTGGTGTCTAAGCTTTCTATGTGGAGGAGGTGGGAATAGTGGTCAGAATGGAGGTGGTATGGTTTGAAGCTGGCCGGGAGGTGAGGCAGAGGCCTGGTTCTAGGCAAGATAAGGTAGAAGCTCATCTATCAGAGGCCAGATGGTTCCAGGGGCAAAGTCCAAGGTACTGGTGAAGAGGAGGTGAGAATAATGGCTGAAATGGTGGAGGCATGGTTTGCAACTGATAGCTAGGAAGCAAAGCCTGAATCTAAAAATGCTTCAGGCTGAAGTTCTGTGTTCCATGTTAGAGAGAAAAGAACTTTAGTATCTCATTCAAATACTTGTATCAGTGCCTGAGAAGATCACAATCACTTTAAAAGAAGAAAATATTGGCTCTACCTGCAGGCTCCCTTGTTGCCCACAACTATGCTCACGTGAATTGTTTTTCCATGAATGCAAATACAAGTCCAGTTCTTAAACTCGCACAATAAAATGACAGATTTCCTTTACTTTAACCTGAAACAGAGTTGGAGCTTTTTTTTTTTTTGACTAGGCAATGGGGTTAAGTGATTTGCCCAAGGTCACACAGTGAGCATTATGTGTCTGAGGCCACATTTGAACTCAGGTCCTTCTGACTCCAGGGTCGGTGCTCCATCCACTGAGTCACCTAGCTGCCCCAAAATTGGAGCTTATTAAAGAATTCAGTTATGAATTGACTGCCGTTCAGCCTCTGTGAAAGTTTCTTTTAAAAAAAAAAATCTGATCTTTGTTAGAAGACTGTCTATTGAACATGTCAGCTATCCACTTTTCTTTTAGCTTCTCCAGGTTCTATCTCTGTAGCAGTTTCTGGAAGTATGAAGGTGTTTCAAAAGAGGAAAGCTAGCTATTCTTACTTGGATTCTACTCTCTTGTACAGTAGAACCACTGTCTTCCAGGTACTTCCCACTGAGGAGTCTCTTTTAAGGAATGCCCGAGAACAATAGAATGAAAATTAGCCTGAGGGCTATTCCTTCCTTACTAAACCTCCTCCTACTACTTAAAATTGCTTTTTCAAGGCTCATGTCTTGCCTGTGGTTATGGATTTAGATTAATTTTTCCCTGGCTTTGGGAAGTTATGGAATGTAAAACAGTAAGCCTTCTCTTTCATTTTACTCTAGAGCCCCCACACAGGAAAAATTTGAACAAATCCAAGAGGATCTATTTTCTGTCTCATTTTCTCTCTCATGCTAGCAGCTACTCTTTCCTTCACATTACATTCCCAATAATGAAATACATACAAATCCAACGTTGCGGTGGTCACTTTTTCATCTATGGTTACACTTTTATCTGATGCTAACTTTCAGCATTAATTGAACATAAATGTAAACAAACTTTAAAGAACAGATGAACTTTATATTGAATATAAATTAGTTTTAGACAGGGAGAAAGAGGAGATAGATCAGAAGAGGAAGGAAGGAAAGAAAGAAAGAAGGAAGTTTGGTTACTTGTCTTGGGCTTTCTCCAAATTTGAGCTGTGTTCCCAGAGTGTGCTGTGGAAGTCTCACTTGTCAAACACAGTTGAAAGAGAATCTTGTTGAATTATATTCTATAACATCAGTCCGTGTAAGGAATAACTCGTTGAGGGTCTAGACAAGAAACACTGAGAATTTCCATCCATCTCCAGTGTATGTTGATCCATAGAGACTTGGCAGGGGGAGCAAGGCTTTGGGGTAGGGAGGCAAAAGAGGAATAGGCATTAAAGTAGGTAATCAGAAAGCAAAGTACCTCCATATTATCTCAGTCACCACAGACGTGCCTTCATTGAGTTACAATTTAGCACTCTTAACTTTCAAAGAACCTCAGTAGAAGAGCTGTCCATTTGAACATTACAAATGTTTAAGATGTTGTATCTTCATACTATTCCTTTAAACTATAACACTTTATTCAGTATGTCAATCCACAGTATATAGTTGCAACTTTTCTAAGACAAGAACAATATATATTATTCTTTATTGTACAAGTTGTTTGTTTGAGATGCTCAGGACCATCTTGGGTAATCAAACCCTCTCAATAAATAAAGGAGAAAGGAAGGGAAGGGGGAAACGTTTGTGTAGAACCTATTATGTTCCCATGATGGGGCACTAATGATGGACCCCTAAAAGGCCCTGGATTTTTTTGTTTGTTTGTTTTTAGGCAATTGAGGTTAAGTGACTTGCCCAGGGTCACACAGCTAGTAAGTGTCAAGTGTTTGGTCTGAGGTAGGATTTGAACTCAGGTCCTCCTGACTTCAAGGCCAGTGCTCTATCCATTGTGCCACCTAGGTGCCCCAAAGGCCCTGGATTTTCCCACCTGGCCCAGGTCCCTGGTGTTTGCCTGGGGCATCCAGGTCTTACCAATATAATCCTTTCAACTGTCCTTGCATTGTGACTTTGACCCTGTCCCAATCTCCAATTCTCTGTTACCTCTAACCTAGCTCAGCCCTTTGTCTGTTACCTCAGGATCTCCCCTTGTCACATCCCACCCTTAATTCCATCTAGACCCCTTCTCTTTTACCTCCCAGTCACCCCAGACTACTTGGCCACTCCTAGATCACATCCAGATCTTCCCACAGTCTTTCTGTGTAAAAGGTCCATCTTGCCTCCATTAAATTGCTCAGATTCTTAAAATCTGGCCAGTTGCACAGACTTACTATGATCTCGCCCACCCCAATCTGTATTTTAATAAACCTTGTCTCTGACTGAAAGAAGGCTTGAGTCAAATTCTTTCAAGGCAGGACCCCTGCCTTTTGCCCTTGAATTTTGGGGTTCCCAGCACCCTAGTCCACAACATTCACAAGCATTGTGCTAAGGACTTTTTATAAATATTATCTCTTTTGATCCTTACAATGACCCTGAGGGGTAAGTACTATTATTAAACTATTATAAACTTTACAGTTGAGGAAACTGAAGCAAACAGAGATTTAAGTGATTTGCCCAGGGCTACACAGCTACTAAGTGTCTGAGCCACTTGTGAACTCAGGTCTTTCTGACTCCAGGCCCAGTGCTCTATTTACTGTGCCACCAGCTGCCTCTAAAATAAATAAAGTAACAAAAATATTTATAGCAGCTCTTTTTGTGGTGGCAAAGAATTGGAAATTGAGAAGATGCCCATCAGTTGGGGAAGGCTGAATAAATTGTGGCATTTGAATGTAATGGAATACTATTGTGCTGTAAGAAATGATGAGCAGGCAGACTTTAGAAAAACCTGGAAAGACTTATATGGACTGCTGAGTGAAGTGAGCAGAACCAGGAGAAAGTTGTACATAGTAACAGCCACATTGTGAGATGACTATGGTTGATAGACTTAGCCCTTCTCAGCAATGCAAGGATCTAAGACATCTCCAAAAGTCTCATGATGGAAAATGCTATCCACATCCAAAGAAAACTATGGAGTTTGAATGCAGATCGAAGCATTATTTGCTATTTTTCTTCTTCTATTTTGTTTTATTCTCTCTTTCTTGTGGTTCCTCCTATTGGTTCTAATTCTTCCTTACAACATCACTAATGTGAAAATATGTTTAATAGGAATGTGTATGTATAGCTCATATCAGATTTCGAGCCATCTTGGGGAGGGAGAAAATTTTAACTCAAAAGCTTATGGAACTGATTGTTGATAAATCAAAATAAATTAATAAATAATAAATAAATAATAAAATAAATAAAGTACAAAAGAACATTTTAACCATCCAGGAAAGATGTCTGACCAATCCAGAGGCTTCTCTTCAGTCCTCATCCTTCTTAACCTTTCTGCAATATTTGATACTGTTGAAAACAAAAAAATTCAGGAAGGGACATAAGGCAATTTTGTTGCTAAGTTGTTAATGTAGACATATAAAAACTATACATAATGAAAGTTTTCAATTTTGTATACTATGCTTTTTTATTCTTTGAATAATGAAATGTATTTATTGATAGTTGTTAAATGCATAGTAAAAAAGAGAAAATTATAGTTGTTGACTATTCTCTTCTTAAGGGACGAAACTAGGTAGTATTGTAGATAAAGTGGCAGGCCTGGAGTCAGGAAGACTTGAGTTCAAATTCAGCTTCAGATATCTAGTAACTGTGTGAGCCTGGGAAAGTCACTTAACTTCCATCTGCCTTAGTTTCTTCAACTATGATATTAGGATAATGATAGCACCTACTTCCCAAGGTGGTTGTGAAGGTCAAATAAGAATATATTTATTAAGTGCTTAGCACAGTGCCTGACACATGGTAGGTGTTCAATAAATGCTTGTTTCCTTCTTTCCTTCCTAGTACTCCTTCCTTGGTTTCTGTGATACTGCTCTTTTCTGATTTGATTCAATTTAGTTCAATAATCATTTAAGTGCTTACACTGTTCTAGCTAGTAAGTGATATGTAAACTTTTTAGATAGGTCACTATTCCTGTCCTCATAGAGTTTACTTGGGAGGCAGCTAGGTGACTGGATCTGGAGTCAGGAAGATTTGAGTTAAAATCCAGCCTCAGACACTTATTAGTTGTGTGTGCCTGGGCAAGTCACTTAACCTCTGTTTCCATAACCTACTAGAGAAGGAAATGGCAAACCATTCTAAGTATCTTTGCCAAGAAAACCCCATACACAGTCATGAAAAGGAGGGACACAACTAAATAACAACAGGAGTATATGAGCTATTCTTATTACTTTCCTTTTTCTGTCTTTTCTGTTAGTTCTTCTTCCTCTAGCGACTCTTTACCAGTGTATAGACCAGTGAGTAATCCAAGCTGATAATTTTGGTCTATAGGAACATTCTTGAATTTAAAGCAGTTTACATACAATTCTCTTATCTGCTGTCACCAGTATTCTTACCTTGCTTAGTCCAGGAGCTTTGATTGAAATTCTGCTTTACTTTTTATGTTTATACAGGGACAGCACAACCAGCTAATATTTATGTTTGTTAATATTGCTGCTCAAGGAAGAAGAAGGGTTCTTAGCCTTTTGTGTATAATGGACCCCGTTGGGTTTCTGCTGAAGCCTGTAGACATTTTCTCAGAATAATGTTTTGGTGCCCAAAATAAAATACACAGAGTTATAAAGGAAATATAAATACAGTTATCAAAGAAAAAAAAAGTTCACAGACCCTACTTAAGGACCTTTGACCTAAACAAATGATTAGCTTTTACAGTAGAACTACAAACAAGAGAATAGCCGCTGTTTTAACTTGGTATTGGTGTTAGGCAGGGGAATTCCTTGGTTAATTTGATGACCATTATAAGCTTTTTTAAAAAAAATTAATTTATTTATTTTTAGTTTTCAACATTCATTTCCATAAGCTTTTGAATTTTAAATTTTCTCCTTCTTCCTCCCACGTCCTGCCACAAGACAGTGTGCAATCTGATATAGGCTCTATATATACATTCCTATTAAACATATTTTCACATTAATCGTGTTGTAAAGAAGAATTAGAACCAATAAGAGGAACCACAAGAAAGAGGAAACAAAGCAAAACAAGGGGAAAAAAAAAGCAAATAGTATGCTTCAATCTGCATTCAAACTCCATAGTTCTTTCTTTGGATGTGGATAGCATTTTCCATCATGAGACTTTTGGAGATGTCTTAGCTCCTTGCATTGCTGAGAAGAGCTTAGTTTATCAAAGTTAGTCATCTCACAATGTGGCTGTTACTGTGTACAACATTCTCCTGGTTCTGCTCACTTCACTCAGCATCAGACCATACAAGTCTTTCCAAGTTTTTCTGAAGTCTGCTTGCTCATCATTTCTTATAGCACAATAGTATTCCATTACATTCATATACCACAACTTGTTCAGCCACTCCCCAAATAATAGGCATCCCCTCAATGTCCAATTCTTTGCTACCACAAAAAGAGCTGCTATAAATATTTTTGTATGTGTGGGTCATTATAAGCTTTTGTACAACTTTGATTACATCTTCCCTACTACTGGGCCATACCCACTCATTGAAAAGGAGGACATTTCCTTAAATCTCCAGAAGGAGGGTTAAATGGTTATCCTAGGTATTTGGGAATTAGAGCCACCTTTACAAGTATCAATTGTTGAGTCAGCCCTTTTCCATTTTCAAGGAGAGTGGAGGGCAGATCAGAAACCAGAGATTTAATAGAAGTCTTTGGTCCCTGGGGTTAGAGCATATTCAGAATATTCACATTAACATATTCTGTCCAAGGATAGACCAACCCACCCTGCTGCACCTCATCTGTTAGATAACAGTATCTCACAGGCAATGCTGCCACATGGCTGGAGAAGAGAAACACAGGATTAAGGGCCAGATTTTCTGAATCTTATATCTTGAATGGAGGAAGATGGATTTCGTAGAAAAATAAAGACTGAAACAAAACAATTCCTGCCTTCAAGGAGCTTACATCTGTTGAGGGATATGACATTTAGACAGATATGTATTATGTAAAGGAGAGAGTGAAAGAAGCAAAGGTTATCCAACCCCAGAGGTTATCCTGCCCTAGAAAAATGTGAGTGAAGGCCGAAGACTAATGACTGGGGCAGAGATCTGTGAAGATTGAGGAACTCAGCTGACTAGCCTTGAAAGAAGATAAGCAATCTAAAGAGGGTGGATGAGGAGTCAGGGAATTGCTGGCATGCTGATTTTGTTGTTGCTGTTGTTCCGTAGTAATCCCATTTGCGGTTTTCTTGGCAAAGATACTAGAGTGGTTTGTCATTTCCTTCTTCAGCTCATTTTACAGATGAAGAAACTGAGGCAAACAGGGTAAAGTAACTTGCCTAGGGTCACTTAGCTAGTAAGTGTATGAGGCCAGATTTGAACTCAGATTTTCCTGACTCCAGGCCCTGTGCTCTATCCACTGTGCCACCTAGCTGACCTGGCATGATGATGGCATATGCCAGTTGAAGAGGCAAGAGGTGGCATGTGGAGTTCAGGTAACTGGATTGTAATGACAAAAGGAATAATGAGAAATAAGGTTTTTGGAAAGGTAGTTTGGAGCCCAGGCATAGATGGCTAATAAATATCCGGCTAAAGAATTTTTTTTTAAATCCTTGAGGCAATAGGGGTGAAGTGCAATAGGGGAGTGGCAGATCAAATCTGTGCCCTAGGGTTAGATGCTTTTGGCCACTCTGTCTAGAAGGGGTTTGAAGGGGTAGAGACTGGATGCTGGTAGACCAATAAAGAGGACATTATAATAGTTTGGATGAGAGTTGATAAAGATCTGAATAAGGCTGTGGACATTTGAGTGGAAAGAAGAGAATAGATCCAGGAGTTGTTGTGGAGGTTGACCAGGCTGGGAAACTAATTGGATATTGCTTCTGGGTGAGCAATTGGAATTATCTGGACACAGGACCTACCTCGGAAGGAAGAGTTCCTGCTGATGACAATGAGTTACACTCTGGACCTCTTTTTAAGGAGGGAGCCCAAGCCAGCCACTGCTCATTCCCTTCCAAGTGTCACTCTGAACTTCTCTACCCTTCCCAGTACCTTTGGCTCCTTCCCTATTTCCAACTTCCTTTTATGTGTTGTGTCTCCCAGGCACCCCTCCTCTCTTCCAAAGGTAAGCTCCTTGAGGGCAGAGACAGTCTTTCTACTTGTATTTGCATTCCTAATGCTTAGTATAAAGTCTGGCAAGTAGTAAATAAACATAAGTAAACATGAATGCTTGTTGACTGATTGACATACCATTCAGTCTGACTGGGAACTGTTGGTTACCAAATTAGCCCTATAAATCTAGCAGGAAGAGGCTATGATGACCCTATAATGGTCTCAGTAGATTGTAGAACCTGATCTAATTTAAGGAGTCTGGCACTTTACTGAGATGCTATGTATAATGAGTCCTCTTTTTTCATTCTTTCCTCTGGGAAAGAATTTGCTAAGGATAAAGAAAGCACTAATAGATGGTCTGCCACAGAATCTGGAGGTAGAGCTCCAGAAGGGGAAAAGGGAAAAAGGAAGATGAGGAAGCTTCTTAATTCACATCAAGAATATCTAAAACTATACAACTGGGAATTACCACTCTCAGAGGCAGAGTTAGAAGGTCCTGCCAAGAAGTCAGAATAAAGACTCTGATATGTCATAACCCTTGGTAACTAGAGTGGGCACTGTTGAGATTCAGGAGTTTAGGGGTGCTGGGACCCCAAAATCACAACACACAGATCCTGCCTGAAAGAATTTGACCCAAGTCCTCTTTCAGCCAAAGACAAGATTTACGAGAACATCAATCATATTGGGAAGACTCTTAAGCAGTCTGAACATTAGTGAGCTATTGGCTAGATTATAAGAATCTGACCACCTTAATGGAGACAAGATGGACCTTTATATACAGAAAGACCATGGAAGGGATCTAGGAGTGGCCAAGTAGTCTGCCGGGACTGTGAGGTAATAGAATGCCAGGGACCTAGACCACGTGGCCAAGGGAGAATGGAGCCTAGATAGGATTAAGGGTGGGAAGCGGCCATAGGGAGATAAGACACTGTAGGGCTAGGCTAGGTGAAGGGTAACAGAATTGGGAGATTGGGTTTAGCCACAATGAAAGGCCAGTTGATGGGATTATAGCCTCAGGGGACCACCAGAGATTTGGCCATGTGGGAAAGTCCAGGGTTTTTCCTTTCTGGGGTCCAAATCCCAACCCCATCAGGCACAATCTAGCATAAAGAACTCAAGGGTAATGTTTTACATGACTTCACATGTGTAATCAATATTATGTTGCTTGCTTTCTTAATGGGTGGGCAAGGGACAGGAGGGAGGGAGAGAATTTGGAGCTCAAGATTTTCCAAAATGAATATTAAAAAATTTTTATATATAATTGGGAAATAGTTGATGAAATTAAGAAAAATATAAGAAAAAAAAGAACTGAAGGGTGACTGATATCACCTTATTAAGAGGCCCTAAGAAAGATCTTGGGGGCTCCTGCCATTGTTAACTGTTTGGGGTTTTTTTTTTCCCTTAGTTGGTGCAACTCAGTAATTTTTATTGCAACCAAAAAACAATATATTATACAAACCTCATATTAGGTTTGGGAAAATGTGTTATTTTTAAAAATTAATTACATGGTTTATCTTTAGCAATATGATTACACATCAAGAAAATGCAAAACACAGATATTTATGTTTCTAAATCAACTGACCCCCTTCCCCCCCCTGCATATCCTGGTATCATGTGTGTTTAGATTTTATAATGAATTTGCCCCTATGTCAAGGGAACTCCACCAGTCTTTTGACTAATGACCACTTTTTAAGGATTTGGCAACTAATTCCCAAAGTCAGACAACACGACACATGGTATTGTTTATTGATTGATTGATCTTCATGGACTCTGACTATATATGGTGTCAGATATGACTGCAGTTTTCCACTTTCTTTAGGGGTCTGCAGAGAAGGTTAGACAACCACTTCTTATTGATTATAATCTACTATCTATAGGTTAATGGCCATGTGGAATAAACTAATTAGGATATAAAATAATTAACATGCTGCTCCACAGCACACTTGCAACAGTACTAGGTTCAATACTTGCCTGTGGTAGAATTTGCTAAACATAATGTTATATATTATGCTCCATGGAGTTTACCATTTCAAGTTGCCTAGGATGACACCCTGTACCTCTTCATGATAGATAATCCAGAGTGTGCCTGCTACATGGTTAGATGAAAGAGATGTCTTCAGGGGCAGCTAGGTAGTGCAGTGGATAGAGCACGGGCCCTGGATTCAGGAGGACCTGAGTTCAAATCCCGCCTCAGACACATAACACTTATTAGCTGTGTGACCCTGGGCAAGTCACTTAACCCCATTGCCTAGCCAAAAAAAAAAAAAGAGAGAGATGTCTTCAAGCTGGAATCTGGTGAGCTCAGCAAGAATGTTTACTTTCATGAAAACAGGAAAACTGGAAAAGGGTGCAGGGATACCCCATTGATGCCAAGTATGCTTCTTTGGACTAGAAAGAATGAGCATTCCTACCTATATGTACCCTGAAAAGCAGTATAACCATTTTTGGTATAGTATAGTTAATTGTCACCATACTGCAAATATAGAGCAATTGCAGGGAGGGAGGGGAATAAGTATTTATTAAGCACCAACTATGGGCCAGGAACTGGGCTAAGGGCTTTACAAATACTATCTTATTTGATTCATACAACCCTGAGAGGTAGATGTAATTTTATTGTCCTCAAGTTGAAGAAACTGAGTCAGACAGCACTTAAGAGCCCAGGGTCACAAAGCTAGTAAGTGTCTAAGAGTAGATTTGAACTCAGGTCTTCTTGACTCCAAATCCAACAACATCTAGGTGCAAATTAAGCATAAAAAGAGAGGAGAGGAGGCAGGTGCTCCTTATAGCAAGGTGTCCGGGCAGTGATGATTTGGTATCCCTTGATATTTTCCCTCTTGTATGTGCCCATCAATCCTGTCAATACCAGCCATTACCAGGTGGCATCCAGAAGGGCACTGTGCTGTGTATGTGTGTGTGTGTGTGTGTGTTCTTGAAGGGCACTTCATACATTTGTAGCTGCATTATTAAATGGCCTCAAAGCATAGGTGCAAATCATACTACAGGGAGCAGCTTAAGTCTGTGCCTTAAGTCTCAGCAGAAGAAGCTGCTTACCTGACAAGTCACACCCTTTGAAAGGTCTTGATGAGATTCGACAAGGACAAAACCAATTGGTTCTGTTGGTCTGTTGCCATTTTGAGTAAGAAAAAAGTTGGTTAAATATTAACCAAAGTACTTTAAAGATTATTTATTTTAAATAGACCATCAGAGATGAATATTTTCATTAAGGTAAATGTGAATGGCATGTTCTGAGGTGAGAAATTTCATTTTCTTTGTGATGCAGTCAGAAATTTAATTGTCATCAGGATAGAGAACCCAGAATAAGTTACAGTTATAGCTTATTTGCCTCAGTCTATTTTTTTTTTGGCTATTTGCTCTCATTTATGCAAATTCAAGCCTTACATTAAAATGTTTCCCCAGATTCTTAGATTCATTTCCTTTCTTTCTTCCTTTCTTGGCAGGGAAAGAAAAGTCTGAGAAGTACATCATCATCTCTCATGGCTAGAACAAATTCTGGTACTCCCATCATTTTTTTCCCAGATGTTAAATATATGAAGTTTTGCAGCAAATGTGTTTTTCTGACTATTGTAGGAAAAGGATTCCTTTGGTCAAATGACCAACCTATGTGCCTATGTGTCCTAAGCTAATTTAGGAACAGAGGACCTGGGGTCACATCTAGGTTCTTCTACTTATTGCCTGTGTGATTTTACGCAAGAATTTTACTAAATCTCCAGGTTACCAGTTTCCTTATCTTTAAAGTACAGGTTATGGACTCATTGGTCTTCTGGGTCCCTTCAAGATGTAAAGCTAGGTTCACAAGATACTAGCTGATATTCAAAACTGATACTGGCTATGTGGTCCTGAACAAGTTGTGTAATGGTAGTTTAACTGCTAAAAAGTCTCAACATAATTTTCAGTTTAATCTGCATTATTAACAATTTCCTCTATCACTTTGTTTAGCCAAGACAACCAAGAACACAAGGAATTAAATCTTGATTTGTAGTGTGGCTGCATAAATGCTCACAGTGAAAATTTAACTGGTTCTCCAAAGCTGGTTTGAGCTGCCTCTGTCACACCTTTTGTCCTAACCCTCCTTTTCTGAATACATTGAACCCTTCCCCTAGCCAACTGTCCATCCCTTGTGACAAAGATTTAAATATATTTTTTAAAAGCTTCAGCAAAACCAACACATCATTTGTATCTGACAGTATATGTAATATTACATACCCATAGCCCCCCACTTCTGTAAAGAGGGAAAGCAGTTGTATTTTCCCAACTCTTCTTTATAATTATAATGACAGTGGGTCATTATAATTTTATTTTCCTGGTTCAGCTTGCATTACTTTGCATTAGTTTATATAAGTCTTCCTATGTTGCTCTTTATATTCATGGTTTCTTATGGTGCAGTTGTATTCCCTGACATTCATATACTATGATTTGTTTAGCCACCAAATAGAACATCTTAACATAGATTGCCTCCTTTTGATGACTGAAAAATCTTATCACCCAAATTAAGCTATTCTATCAAATGAAGGAACACACGTGGTTTTCATGGATAGTTCTGCATTTAAGGAGTTTGTAATGTATCTGGGGAAACAACAGCCACATAAAACAACAGTGCTTCATAATTTTCTAAAAGAAAGCTGGAGGGTTTTTATAACCATTTAGCAAATTTCCTTTAAACTTTATATTTCATCATTTTTCCTGTTTACTTAACAGTTTTTTAAAATTTTAAGCAACATTTTTTACCCTGATTCTCATTACTTTTAAAGGCTGTATTTTCCCTCACTTTTTGTTAGTCATATTTTTAAAACACATGCATAAACTCAACTGCTTAAAAGCTATCATTAATTTTATGTCTCTTCTATATTAAGGGTCTCATTTTTCTCTCTTTAGATCTCTTTTTCTTCTTTTATATATTCATAAAAATGCATATCTTCTAAAATTTGTTTTATGAGCATTTTAATAGAGAATTAAAATTTGTGAGTAATTGTTAATAGCTCACACAATGTATTCCACAAAAACTGACATATATGAGTATAACCAGAAATTGTACAAATGCCCCAAATACTTTTAAATCATACTTCTCCACATGTTTTAATATATAATTTAAATTTGAAAGCTACTTCTTTTCTTGAAGTATGTCAACAAAAACACTGGAATATGAATTTGAATGTTCTCAATGAATTTCTGGAGATATATTAGGCATTTCTGCGCATGTAATTGAGTCCTCATCTGAATGCCTAGCAGGCAAAATTTGCAAATTATTATAAAATCTCTTTTAAAAAATGTGATTCATTTAATAGGTTTAACTTGTCTATAAGATTTGAGATGGGATTCCAGTTATTTTTAACTTGCTGTTTTATTGCATTCAGGGTTTTGAGGTTTTATAAGGGAAAATACTATCTAATAGTAAAGCCTTACTAAAAATAGCTTTCCCTCTGCTCTTTTGACTTCAGATAGAGTGATTGGAATTTAGGAAGATATTAACTTGCTCCTTTTCTCTTAGAATGACAACAAAAAAGGTACAGGACACAATCTCACAGAATCACAAAATTCAATAATGGCCTTGTTTTACAGATGAAGAAACCAAGTCTCAGAGAGGTTAAAAGAACCCGTATGAGTTTTTCACTGAGACTTAGGAAAGTCTTCAAAAGGACATTTGTGATTCTAGAAGATTAAACTCTGCAAATAATAATAATGCTAATAAGCATTTATGTAGCTAGTTAAGGTTTATGAGACTTTTACATGTATAACATCATCGTACAGATCAAAGAGAAATAAAAGAGAAAATATTTTTAACTATGGAGAAAGACTTGATTCATGAAAATAGAAAGAATACAAATGTAAACAACAAAAATACCACCAATTCAGAAAAAGGGAAAGTCCCTTGCTAGTTAAGGCTGCATTTTGACCACCAGTTACAGGGAAAGTGATTCATCCTCAGGGGTGGTGGTGAGCCACAGAGCCAAATTTATGTTAACCAAGAGACTCTCTTTGTATGTGGAAAGAACCATGCTTTGGTCTTTTCAGTCATCCCCATACACTCAGATAGTAATCACCTTAGATGCGTTAACTTTGACCACGGGTAGCAATGCATACTGTGAAAGTTTGCATGTCAGGATCTTAAAATTGCTCTACCATGTAATTTCCAGAGGATTTAAGGAATTGTTTATTAATTCATAAAACAAAGCTCTATTGAACACCTATTGTTTACAAGGCTCTGTACTGTGATGGCCCTTCTCAGCCACCAAAACCAAGTTTTACTTTTCCTTGAACCTATTTTTTTCAGTAGCAATACTTGAGAATGCAACATGAAGAAGGTTGAAAACTTGTATTAGAATCCCACAAATGTCATGAAATGTCCTCGAGACAGACACTCATTCAGAAACTGTAGGTTCTTGGCATACATTTGCAAGAAGAGGTACAATTCAATTCAATTCAATATATATTTATTAAGCACCTAGTATGTGCTAGGCACTATGCTAAACACTGGGGATACAAAAAGAGGCAAAAAACCAGTCCTTGCCCTGGAGGAGTTTACAATCTAATAAGGGCACAAGAAGCTATAATGACCAGTATTACTTTTGCCAAACTTATAGGGAAACATGGTATCCTCTCAGAAGAGGGAGAGTCTATGGATGTGAAATATGTCAGGCTTAGTTGCTATTATCTAGCTTTACTTACGTGTTTTTCTTTATTACAAGGATTCAATTGAAAGGAGTGTTAAGGGGGAAATTGTTGTTCTGTAAAAACAAAAGGCAAATACAAAACTTAAAATAAAATGATGAGCAAGTGAGAGTGATCTATTCCACTTTGCCACTATTCCACAGTATCATAAATGAGAAAAAAATAGTTTTATAATCTTGACTCAAGTTTAAGAATCATTTAAATTTTATTCAATTAAAATTAATATAATTTTAAGAATTATTTTTAGAATGATCGATGTAGTCATTGATTCTCACCCCAATAATATTTCTTAAAATGGGCATCTGGCTACGTCAATCCCCTACTCAGTTATAGTCCAGTGGCCTCCTATTGCCACTTGGTTGTTGTTCAGGTATGTCTGTGTCCAACTCTCCGTGACCCCATTTGGGGTTTTCTTTGCAAAGGTACCTGAGTGGTTTGCCATTCCCTTTTCCAGCTCATTTTACGGATGAGGAAACTGAAGCAATAAGGGGTTAAGTGGTTTGCCCGGTGTTACACAGCTAGTAAGTGTCTGAGGCTGGATTTAAACTCAGATCCTCCTGACTCCAGGCCCAGTGCTCTATCCATGGCACCACTTAGCTGCCCCTCACCTCTAGGATCAAATATAAACTCCTGTTTTCCTTTTAAAATTCTTAACAACTTGAGCCCCATAATACACTACTCCCTTTCCCAAACGCTACAGTCCTGTCAAACTGGCCTTCTGCTATCCTTTAGATGTGGCACTCCCAACTCCGTTCGCATCATTCAATCCACAAATATTAATAAAAGCTTCCTGTATGCTAAGCATTGGGGATAAAACGAAAAGCAAAAACATGAGCCCTATCCTCAAGGAGCTCACAGTCTATAGGTCTCTATGCCTTTCCATTAGTTGTTCACCATGCATGGAATGAATAATTCCCTTCATCATCACCTCAACCTGAGAGAATTCCTCAATTCCTTCAAGATTCGACTCAAGGGGCAGCTAGGAGGGGCAGAGAATAGAATACTGGCCCTGTACCCAGGAGGACCTGAGTTCAAATCCAGCCTCAGACACTTGCTACCTGTGTGAATCTGAGCAAGTCATTTGACCCCAATTACCTCAAAAAAAAAAAGAGGAAAAAAAAGAACACAAATGCAACTTTGTACATGAAATCTTTCCTAATCCTCCTAGTTGCTAGAACCTCTCCACTCAAAACTACCTTGTATTTATTTTGAATATATCTTGTGTGCATATATATGTATGTGTACATATACATATGCGTGTGTATATATATGCATGTGTGCACACATACACACACATATCTCCTCCAGTAGACTATAATTTTCTTGAGGGCAGGGTCCATTTCATGTTTATCTAGCACAGTTCCTGGCACATGGTAGATGCACAGTAAGTGTTTTATTGATTGATTGATCTTTCCTGGGGGTAGAGATAATCAACAACCCTTATGTCCTACCTCATTTAGCATCATACTACCCTGTCTGCCCTGACAGTGGTGCTCCGGTTTTCACCTACCCATACCCACTTCTTAGCCCACCTGACATGTTTTACCTGGCCCTCACTCCATTGCTTCTGCATGTTCAGGGGACAAGAGGCCATAACTGCATTACATTATGGCGATCAGCAAAAGGTGCAGGGTTGAGACTGGAGTTCAGTAATTGGTGTCTATGCCACGGTTTCTTACCCTGTCTCATAGTGGTCCATCCCTTGATGAAATCCTGAAGACTTCCCATACTTCTTGAGAGTCCTTAAATTGTATGCACATGCTTCAGTTATCACATTTAATGTTTCCGGGGGATTTGTATTAAAACAACAAGAGAACATTCTTAGTTTGGGGGACTTTTAAAAGTACCTATAGAGTTCCTATAGAGAGTGGGACTCCTTTTGAATTTGGTAGGTTCTCAGTGCTTAGATGAGCTCTACAGAGTGTAAAATAAGATGAGAAATGAACCCTACTGTATATTTCCCTGCATTAACCCATCAATGGAGACAAAGGAGTTTAGAATCTCGCAAAAATCTTGCAAAGTATTGCACTGCCTTTTAGGTCGTTGCCTAATATTTCATCTAGCACATCTGCAAGTAGCAATATGGAAAGAAAATAATTTTCTTGAGAACCCAATGTTATTATTTATATAGTGCTATGGAGCACATTGTTCAATCTCTATAAATGTTCAATAAACAGGAAGATACATGACATTTTGTACCAACAAAAAGGCACATTGTGGGACAGGAACTCTCATCCATTCAAGACCTATGAACTCTAGTTACAGCTTGTGCTGTTGTGACCTTGAGCAAGTTGGATTACCTCATTTTTCTCAGCTGCAAAATGGGAAGAACATTATCCTGTGGGATTGATATATAGAGTACTTAATAAAGGTGACAGTAAAGAATTTTGTGAATCATAGTAGAATCACAGAAGCACAGAAATAGAGAACAAAGGTTCCCTAAGCCATTCTTTCAAATTTAGATAAATGCTTCTTAAAGTTATGCCTTGTAGCTAATATAGTTAATAAAGCATCTGGAACCAGAGGTGAAGGATCAGTTCTAAAACTTACTATCTGTGTGACCCTAGACAAAACACTTAACCTCCCTGGACCTCAGTTTCTTTCTTCCCTTTTTTTTTTTTGGAGGCAGTTGGGTCAAGTGACTTGCCCAGGGTCACACAGCTAGTGTCTGAGGCCAGATTTGAACTCAGGTCCTCCTGACTCCAGGGTTGATGCTCTATCTATTGTGCCACTAGCTGCCCCTGGGCCTCAGTTTCCACATTTGTGAAAGGAAAGAATTAGATAAGGTGACCTGTGAGAGTCCTTACAGCTCTACACATACGTTCCTATTATCCTAGTAATCTATTATGTTAACAATGACTGTAACTGAATTTTTTTTGGGGGGGGGTGAGGTAATTGGGGTTAAATGTCTTGCCCAAAGTCACAAAGCTAGTGAGTATTATGTGTCTGAGGCTGAATTTGAACTCAGGTTCTTCTGACTTCAGGGCCAGTGCTCTATCCACTGAGCCATCTAGCTGTCCCCCCCCCCTTTTTTTAACTGTAATTGAATTTTTAAAGGAAAGATGTCCATCAATTATTCAGTCAACCAACAAGCACAGGATACTGTGCACCCAAAGATGAAAATGAAACAGTTTCTATCCTCAAGAAGCTTATGTTCTATTAGAGGGGAGACATTAGGTATATATGTAACTCTAATGGGGCTATACTCCCGATTCATCTCTCTCCTACAAATGCAGGCCATCTCCAGTCTTTCTGATCTATATCTGGTCACTGGACGCAGATGACTCCAGAGGAGAAAGTGAGGCTGGTGACTTTGCTCAGCCTTCCCTCACTTAAATCCAATTCACTTGCATGTCATGGCATCACCTTCCTGATGTCATGGTCCTCTTCGAGAATGAAGGACAAACAACAACAACTCCTGGAAGTGCATACCAAGTAAATATAATCAATGAAGTGAGATGTTACTAGCTGGAAAATAAAGAAAAGCTTCAGGTGGGTTGTACTTGAACTGAGTTTAACCATAGCTAGGTGCTACAATGGATAAAACACTGAGTCAGGAAGACAGACTTGAATTAAAATCCAGCCTCAGTAGCTGTGTGACCCTAGGCAAGTCTGTTTGCCTCAGTTTTCTCATCTGTAAAATGGGTTAAGAATAGTACCTACCTCCCAAGGTTGTTCTGAGGATCAAATGAGATAATATCTATAAAATGCTTAGCACAGTGGCTGGCACATAGTTGATGCTATCATACTTATTCTCTTCTTTATTCCCTCCTGAAGGAAAAAATGGATTCTAAGAGATAGAGGTAAGGAGAGAATGCATTCCAGGAACGGAGGATAGCTAGTATGAAGGTGCAGAAATGGAAGGTGGAGCGTGCTTGGACTGCATCGTTCAGGAAGGGGAGTAATGTATCAAAAGTTGTTCATTTAGTAAAGGTAGGTTGGAGTCAGGTTGTGAGGGGCTTAAAAGCCATATGGAGGAGTATTGTTTTTTGTTTTTTGTTTAAATCCTAAAAGCTCTAGAGAACCACTGGAATTTATTAAGTAGAGGGGTGACGTGGTCATATTTGTGCTTTAGGAAAATCACTTTAGCAGCTAGGTGGAGGATGGATTGACTTTGAGAGAGACTTGAGGCCAGGAGCCAAAATAGGAGCTATGTCAACAATTCAGGCTAGAGCTGAGGAAGGACAAGTAGAGAAAGGGCAGCAGGTACACGAGATAAAATGGGCAGATATGTGTAACTAGACTCACAAAAGGTGTCAGGCTACCTCCTTCTGCTTTTTTAAACACAAAGGTGTCTTGATTAGTTTTCTGGGTTACACCCAGCTCTCTGTATAGTTCTCCATCCTTCTTTCCTTCCTGGAATTCAGAAAGCCCCATTTCTCCATGATTTCCCTTTCTCCAACCCTCCAATCACCAACCCATTCCAAAGGCCTCCAGGCAGCTTCCCACCTCTCCCCAGGGATCATTATAGCATCTACCTTTACTTTCTTACTTTGGCTGTTCCTTCATTGTTCTCTTCCTTATAATATTTGCATAGAACGATAAAACATCTGCGTCTCAATTATATTTTAGTCTCTCTATTTCTGCCCAAATCAGGCATACATTCTGTGAAGAAACCATTCTATAATAGTTTTAAAATGTATATAGTTTTGTTTAGCTATATTAAAAATTATGGTCAGAATAAAGGTTTAGCCACTTTCAAGAAACAATTTATGTCTAGTGGCTAGACTATAAAACTACAGGAAAGTCTGAGACAAAAAATACTTTGTTAAATGGTATGGGATGACTTCGGGGAGGGGGAGGAGCAAGGATACTTGAGATTACTATGAAGATCTAAGAAGCAGACATCAATAAAAACCTATTTTGAAAAAGAAAGCCTGAAGACTTTAGCAATGCAGTGTTAATGGCTATATTTTGTCAATAGTGTGTTAATATTTAGCCCCGCTTCAAAGCATTTTAGAGTTGGAAGGGACTTTAGAGTTCATCTAGTTGTTAGATTCTAGTCTAGAATCAGAGCCGTCACAAGGAAATTGTGCTGAACGAGGCAAGCACTACCACCCATTCCAGGAATAAGTAGCACAAAGCAGGTCCTCAGATGAGAGAGGAGTCTGGCAGATCATGCATGCCCCATGGAGATAGAGAAAGATACCCAGAGGACACCAGCAATCCAGGTGCAGCTAGGGAAGCTTCAGAGAAGTGAGGGGGCGGGGAAGGGGAAGGAAGGAGTGGAAAGGGGAGGGGAGAGGAGAGGAGAAAAGGAGGAATGGGGAAAGGAAAAGGGGGAAGGACAGGAAAGGGGGAGGGGAGGGAGGGAGAAGTGGGAAGTGAAGGGGTAGGGAGGGCAGGTGGGGGAAGGGTGTGGAGGAGAGGTGAGGGGAGGGGTGGGGGAACTGGGGAGGAAAGGAACTCTTTTAAGCCTGTCCTCAGCTAGCTTTCTATTTTATCTTATTTATGTATTTATTCATTCATTGTTCTTTCATTTGTTTATTTGGGCAAAGTGGTTGGTAGATTGAGAGCTGGCCTCAGAGCTAGGAAGAACTGGGTTTAAGGACCACCTCTGACATTTTCTGGCTTCTTGAGAGGGTTCTAGGCAGCTCCTTAAGATTATCTATTGCAGAGAAGGTGCTAACCTGGATTGGTAGAGGGAGTTTTCTGTATCAGAATTCACCGGTCCATTCCCTATCCATTATTTACTTTTAATAAACTTTATTGGTATCATTTGTTTTTATATCACAATGATTTCTAGAGTCAACCTCCCTCATCCTCACTCCACCCCTTCACCACCTGGAACTGAAACCTCTCTTTTAACAACAGTAAAGCAAAAGGAAGTGGTGTAGGAATCACGTTGGATGAGGTACGCCCCCGCTGGTGCCTTCCCCGTGAGGTGACCTCCTGTTTACACTGTCTGCATCTTCTTTGTATGTAGCTGTTTCATGCCGTCTCCTCCATTAGCTTCTTGAGAGCAGGGTCGTGGGGTTTGGTTTTTTTTTTTTTTTTGGCCTTTCTTGGCATCCCCGGTGATGATCACAGCGCCTGGCATAAACTTAATAAAGGCTTGTTGACTGACTACCTTCCGCCCTTGTAGCCCTCTCTTCCCACTTCCCTGGGCTCTTATTAGGAGGGAGATGTATTTCATAATCTGTTCTCTAGGACCATGATGGGGTTTTTTTCTCTTCTTTTCATTCACGTTATTGTAGTCACTGTGGAAATTGTTCTTTCGGTTCCTACTTTACTCTGCATCAGCTCCTACTTATTTCTATGAATTCCTCACATTTATAATTTCCTCCTGCACCATACCATTCCATTTCCTATATATACCACAGTTTGTTATAAATTCTCCAATCAATGAGCACCCACTTTTGCTTCTGGATATTTCCTTAGCTTTCCATTTAAAGTAATTATTCTTGCTAACTATAAACTAAGCTATGTCCCTAGGCAGCAGAAGTACAAATACAGTGCCCTAGGGCAAAGTCCTGGTGTTAAAAGAGGCTGCATGGAGACACAATGGATAGAGTGCTGAGCCTGGAGTCAGGAAAAATTGGGTTCAAATCCAGCCTCATATACATACTAGCTGTGTGACCTTGGGCAAATCACTTCTGTTTGCTTTAGTGTCCCCATCTGCAAAATGGGGGTAATAATAGCACCTATCTCTCTATGAGGATAGGAAACTGCCATCTACAATAGGTCAATCAATAAACATTTATTAAGCTTCTGCTATGAGCCAGGCATTGTACTAAGCACTGGGGATACAAAAAGAGGCAAAAGACAGTCCCTGCTAATCCAGTAAGAGAGACATCATGCAAACAAATATATACAAAGCAAGCTATATATAGGACAAATAGGAAATAAATAAGCGAGGGAAGGCAATAGAATTAAAAGGAATTGCGGATGGCTTCCCATAGAAGGTAAGATTTTAGTTGGGATTTAAACACAGCTCTCTTTCTTTCCTTTTTTTTTTGTTTTTGTTTTTGTTTTTGTTAGGCAGTGGGGTAAGTGACTTGCCCAGGGTCATGAAGCTTAGTTGGGATTTAAAGGAAGCCAGAGAGGTCAGGCTTCAGAGCAGAGGAAGGGAGCATTCCAAGCATGGGGGACAATCAGAGAAAATGTGGGAAGCTAAGAAATGGATTGTATTGTTCTTGAACAGTCAGGAGGCCAGTCACTGGACTGAAGAGTCTGCATCTGGGAGTAAAGTGTAGGAAGACTGGAAAGGTAGGCTAGGTGAGGAAGGGCTTTGAGTGCCTAGCAGAGCACTTGGTATTTGACTCTAGAGGCATCCAGAAGCCATTCCAGTTTATTGAGTAAGTGTAGGGGTGACAGGAAGCCTTTCCCAACCCTCCTTAATCCAGTGCCTTCCTTTCCCTCTGTTAATTATTTCCTATTTATCTTGTATAAAGTTTGCTTTGTATGTATTTGTTTGCATGTTGTCTCTCCCATTGATTGTAAATTCCTTAAGGGTAGAGACTGTTTTTTGCATCTTTTTGTATCCCCAGTGCTTAGCACAGTGCCTCCCATTTAGTAAGTCTATATTGTTCAGTTTTTACAGTTGTGCCCAGCTCCTCATGACCCCATTTGGGGTTTTCTTGGCCAAGATATTGGGGTGGTTTGCCATTTCCTTCTCCAGCTCATTTTACAGATGAGGAAACTGAGGCAAACAAGGTAAGTGATTTGTCCAGGGTCACACACCTAGTAAGTGTCTGATGCCAGATTTGAATTCGCAAAGATGAGTCTTTTTGACTTCAGGCCTGGCACTCTATCCTCTGTGCCACCTAGTTGTCCGGGTGCTATATGAATGTTAGTTATTATTAAAAGTCTTCCCCTTTGGACAAAATACAACACCCATTACTATTAAAAACACTAGACAGCATAGGTATAAATGGAGTCTTCCTTAAAATAATAAATAGCATCTATCTAAAGCCTTCAGCAAGCATAATATGTAATGGGGACAAGCTAGAAGTATTTCCAATAAGATTGGGGGTGAAACAAGGATGTCCATTATTACCACTGTTATTCAACATCGTACTGGAAATGTTAGCTTTAGCAATAAGAGAAGAAAAAGACATTGAAGGCATTAGAATAGGCAAAGAAGAAACAAAGCTATCACTCTTTGCAGGTGACATGACGTTATACTTAGAGAATCCCAGAGAATCAAGTAAAAAACTACTTGAAATAATAAACAACTTTAACAAAGTTGCAGGCTATAAAATAAACCCACATAAATCATTGGCGTTTCTATATATTACCAACAAAGCCCAACAGCAAGAGATAGAGAGAGAAATTCCATTTAAACTTACTGCAGACATTATAAAATATTTAGGAGTCTACCTCCCGAAACAAACCCAGGAACTCTATGAACACAATTACAAAACACTTTTCACATAAGTAAAATCAGATCTAAATAATTGGAAAAACATCAGTTGCTCATGGGTAGGCCAAGCTAATATAATAAAAATGACAATTCTACCTAAGCTAATTTACTTATTCAGTGCCATTCCAATCAAACTACCAAAAATTATTTTATAGAGTTAGAAAAAATAATAACAAGATTTATTTGGAAGAACAAAAGGTCCAGAATATCAAGAGAACTAATGAAAAGAAATGCAGGGGAAGGTGACCTAGCCATTCCAGATCTTAAATTGTATTTTAAAGCAGCAATCATCAAAACTGCTTGGTACTGGCTAAGAAATAGAGTGGTGGATCAGTGGAATAGGTTAAGTATGCAAGACATGGTAGTCAATGACTATAGTAATATATTATTTGATAAACCCAAAGACCCCAGCTTGTGGGATAAGAACCCATTCTTTGAAAAAAACTGCTGGGAAAACTGGAAAAGAGTATGGCAGAAACTAGGCATAGACCAAAATCTCACACCATATACCAAAATAAAGTCAAAATGGGTACATGATTTAGATATAAAGGCTGATACTATAAGCAAACTGAGAGATCAAGGAATAGTTTACCTGTCAGATCTATGGAGAACAGAAGAATTCATGACCAAGCAGGAGATAGAGAACATTACAAAAAGCAAAATAGATAATTTTGATTACATTAAATTGAAAAGTTTTTGCACAAACAAAGCCAATGCAACTAAGATTAGAAGGAAGGTAGAAAATTGGGAAAGAATTTTTACAACCAGTCTTTCTGATAAGGGCCTCATTTCTAAAATATATAGAGAATTAAGTCAAATTTATAAGAATACAAGCCATTCCCCAATTGATAAGTGGTCAAAGGATATGAACAGACAGTTCTCAGATGAAGAAATTAAAGCCATATATAGTCATATGAAAAAATGCTTTAAATCACTATTGATTAGAGAAATGCAAATCAAAACAACTCTGAGGTACCACATCACACCTATCAGAATGGCCAGCATGACAAAACAGGAAAATGATAAATGTTGGAGAGGATGTGGGAAAATTGGAACACTAATGCATTGTTGGTGGAGTTGTGAAATGATCCAAACATTTTGGAGAGCAATTTGGAACTATGCCCAAAGGGCTATAAAAATGTGCATACCCTTTGACCCAGCAATAGCACCTCTAAGGCTATATCCCAAAGAGATCACACAAATGGGAAAAGGACCTACATGTACAAAAATATTCATAGCAGCTCTTTTTGTAGTGGCAAAGAATTGGAAATTGAGAGGAGGCTCGTCAATTGGGGAATGGCTGAGCAAGTTGTGGTATATGAATGTGATGGAATACTATTGTGCTATAAGAAATGATGAACAGGCTGACTTCAGAAAAACCTAGAAAGACTTGTATGGTCTGATGCTGAGTGAAGTGAGCAGAACCAGAACATTGTACACAATAACAGCCACGTTGTGTGATGACTAATATTGATAAACTTAACCCTTCCTGGCAATACAAGGATCTAAGACATCTCCGGAGGCCTTGTGATGGAAAATGCTATCCACACCCAAAGAAAGAACTATGGAAGCCGAACTGTTATTTTTTTTTCTCTTCTGTTGAGTTTTGTTTCCTCTTTCTGATGGTTCCTCCTGTTGGTTTTAATTTTTACTTACAACATCACTAATGTGAAAATATGTTTAATATGAATGTAAATGTATAGCCTATATCAGATTGTGTGCCCTCTTGGGAAGGGTGGTGGGGAGGAAGGGGGAGAAAAATTTTAAACTCAAAAGCATATGGAAGTGATTATTGATAAATCAAAATAAATTAATAAAAAAAATTAAAAACAAAAAATCTTCCCCTTTGTTGCTTAATTAATAAGAGGAGAGAGTTCTGGGTTGGAGGTAATGTGTCCAGTTCTGATGGGGTTGGGATCTAGACCCCAAAAAGGAAAAACCCTGGACTTTCCCACATGGCCAAATCTCTGGAATTCTCCTGAGTCTATAATCCCATCAACTGGCCTTTTATTGTGGCTATGCCCAATCCTTTACACTTAACCTAGCCTAGACCTCCCTATGTCCTGGCCTGGCTACTTCCCACCCTTAATCCTATCTAGGCTCCATTCTCTCTTGGCCACCCCTAGAGTTCTATTACTTCATAGACTACTTGGCCACACATAGATCCCTCCCATAATCTTTCTCTATATAAGGTCCATCTCATCTTCATTAAGATGCTCTGATTCTTCTAATCTAGCCACTGCTCATTTTTACAATCTAGCCAATAGCTCACAGATGCTCAGATTCCTTAAGAGTCTGGCTAATATGGTGGATCTTTAATAAACCTTCTTTTTGGCTGAAAGAAGGCTTGGGTCAAATTCTTTCAGGCAAGATCCATGTGTTGTGATTTGGGGATTCCAGGACCCCTTACCTCTAGACCTCATCAATTACAGCTTTGTAGTTGAGTCCTGGGACCTGGGCTCTAACAATAACCAACAGCAGCCACCATCCCCTACTACCCCCCACCCCCCACATACCTTGTTTGCTCTATTATGTCAAGCAGAAACTGGAGTTTGTCTTGGGGACATGATAATGATTCAAGGTACTATAGTGTGAGGTGTGGTTTCTTGCCTTGGTTGGGGCCTTCACTCATGGTGACCTGCTATTTTTTTTTTGTTTTTTACCAGTAATGTATAAGACCATGTGTATTAATATCATCCTGGGATGCTAATTATGGTTTCTTTACACCTGGTCATCCAGCTCTGTTTCTACCTAATTCCCTCATTTTATAGTAAGGAAAACTGAGGGCAAGGTGACTTGCCCAAGGTTATACCAATAGTAAGTGAAAGATTGAAATCCAGATTCTGAGACTCCAAATCCCAGAGCTCTTTCCACTATATCATCTTGGACTGGGGGAGTGGTCAGGAAGAGAAAAACTACTGCACTATGAATAGAAAAGGATTCTGCCTTGTTAACACAGAGGCTTACTATAATCTCTTTTTTCCCAGCTCTAGGAGAACCCAATAAAGCTTCACTGGGCAGGAGCAGAAGGTCAATTTCTCCCTCAAGTAGAAACAGAATGTTTGGACAGTTACTGAGAGAGACCAACCAGTAACTAGCAGAGTGAGAAAATGGAAAGCTATAAGAAAGCAGGACTTTTCAAGCTGTCTTAAAGTCCTCAAGTCAGAGCCAAGAACCTTGTATATGTTGCATGAGCTTCTGAAAGTCAGAAGAAAAAGTTTAGAGTAAATGAAAGGTGGGTTTTTTTTTCTTTTTAGGCTCAGAAGATAGAATCAGGTTTAGATTAAGCCAGTCATTTCTTTTTGAAAGATTATCTATCTATCCATCCATCTATTTTTCTACCAGATATTTATTTTCTGTTCTCTTATTACTCCCTTCAAATAAAAGAAAAAGAAAACCCTCAAATATGCATGGTTAAGTGAAGCAAAGACCCTGATTGGTTCTGTCTAAAATGTCGAGTCTCATTCTGCATTTTGAGTTTATCACCTGTCTGACAGGAAGTAGGTAGTATACTTCATCTTGAGCCCTCTGGAAGAGTGGTTGGTTCATATATAGAAAAGAGTTCTAAAGTCTTTCACTTGTTTTCCTGTATAATGTTGTTATTGTATAAATTGTTCTCCTTGTTCTATGCTTTTTACTTTGCATCACTTAATAGAGGTCTTCCATGTTTCCTTTAAAACTTTCCATTTTGTCATTTCTTATGACACAATAATGTTTCATTACATTTATATGCCATAATTTGTTTAGCCATTTTCCAATAGGTGGGTACCTCCTTAATTTCTAGTTTTGTGCTGCTGGAAAAGAATTGTTATAAATATTTTTGTATGCGTGGTTTCTTTTTCCCTTTCTTTGATCCCTTTGGGGTATATGCCTATTAGTGGTATTCCATCAAAGGATTTACACAATTAGTGATTTGGGGATGGTATTATTTCAAATTTAAGCCAGTGATTTCAAATGTTATATAATGATGCCCCACTTTTTTATTTTAAAAAATTGTCATATTCCATGCTACATAAAACAATCTATACAAATAACTTTTCTGTTTATATTATATTGTTTATATTTATGTATTTTATTAAAACTTACAAATTTACCATAATTTATAACAATACACATCTAATTTCAAATGTGTGTGTGTGTGTGTGTGTGTGTGTGTGTGGGGGTGGTGAAGAGGTTCCACATATGTAGTGAGGCTACATATGTGGTCAGGACGCCATCTTTGTGTCTGTCAAAGAGAGGCAGAATAGATATCTCTGGTCTCTTTAATTTTTGCCAGAAGGACAAGGTGGGAAGTCCAGGGCCAGAGGCCACCATTTTGTTCTCAGACAGAGGGGGTACTGAGCTAGAAGTAAATCTGTCTGCTGCCTTAAATATTATTCATCTGGTGGGTATGATCAGGTTCCAGCTGACTTTTGATCACTCTGTCATTTTGGGGGAGAGGGGAGTCAACAAGCTTGACCCCTTCCCCACCTAATACCAGCTCCACAATGAACACACATAGCCAAATCATAGCAAAACAGAAATCAGAGAAGATATACATAGGGGAATGTATACCAGCTAATGGAGTGAAAGAGCAAGGTAACTCAGCTTAACCAAGAGAGAGGGTCCTGTATCTCACCCAAGGGGAAAAACCCCTAGGCCTCTAGAGTGGCAAGCTGGGCATAAGGATAGGATAGAGACTGCCCAGTCCTCTAAAGTCTCCCTAGAGTCTTTTCCTTCAGCAACCTGAAGAGGGGTTGGCCTCTTCCATCTTCTCTCTGGAATCTGGAAGCTGGCTTAGCCCTCCTAGAAAACTTGAAGCTTGACCAGTCCTGAGTGGAAACTGGCTCTTGGAGAGTCCCAAAGGGAACTGGCCCTGAGAAGTCCCAAAGAGAGACTCAGGGGACTAGAGTCTTGAAAGGGACTGACTGAGAACTGCAGCTCCTACCTCTCCCAATAGGAGAGACAACAAACTTGCCAAAGTGGTTGATTTGATCACATCAGGTTCTGGGAAGGAGGAGGTGTGAAAAGAAAAGGGAATGAAGTAAAACACAGCTGGGGCTTTTCAGAAAGACTGCTCTGAAAGAAAGTCACCCATCAGGATAGTGGCTTCCCAGGACAACTGCTTCTCCAGGGCAGCAGATCTGTTCAAAAGAAGATGACCAGAGAGTAGCAAATGAAGTGGAGCATAGTGGCTGGGCTTTTCTGAAATGCTGGGATATAATGGAGGGTGGAGCAATAAACTCCCAAGGCCTTGCTTTATAGAGGACTCAGGACTTGGTAGGTAACTCCATTTTCTTTCAGCAACTTTGCTTGGTTTCCACTCCAAGGGAACATCAACACGTCCCTCCCCCCAACCCTTAGGGTGAGTGCCCCATTTTTAACTTCCTCTTCTGTGTTGTCTTCCCCTATTAAATTGTAAGCTCCTTGAGGGCAAGCACTATCTTTTTCTTATTTGTATTTCCAAAGCCAAGAGTAGGTGCTTAATAAATGTTTATCGAAATAAATTGGTAGGTGAGGGAAATACTACTTTGTTCTTGTAGGGTCTATCTCTACCTCCTCTCAGAACGCGGTGGAAGCATCACAGGAATTCAGCCACACCCCAAAGTCTCAAGAATAACTAGAGGGGTGCCTGCTTTAGTCACTACTGAATTGAAGGTGGGGAAGAATGGGGAGAATTTTCCCTAAAGCACTTGAATAACAGCTGTCCATAGTTAGTTTGGTTGCCCTTAAGGCTTAGAAGGGTGGAGGAAGAGGGTAGTGATCCCTGTGGGTGTGATTGTGTTGGAGAAAAGCCCCGTTCCGTGAGAGTGATAGGGTACCTATCCTCTCACCCTCTCAAGTTAGTGATCACACACCCCTTTTTCTTTGTAGTAGACCACTAGGGTGATGCCTCGGTCCTCCATGGACACTAATAGTCTAGATCACAGTTCCTAGGAGGAAAAATAGACTCGAAGGGGTGCAACTAGGTAGTTCAATGGATAGAGTATCAGGCCTGGAGTCAGGAAGTTGAAATCTAGCCTTAGATGCTAACTAGCTATGTGACCTTGAGCAAGTCACTTAACCCCGTTTGTCTGAATTTCCTCATCTGTACCATGAAGGAAATGGCAAACCACGCCAGTATCTCTTGTCACGAAAATTCCAAATGGGGTCACGGAGAGTATGGCACAACTGAACAACAACAATCTAAATTAGCGTTGTTACCTGTCACATTTAGCCACTTCTCTTGCCATACTGTTTACTGTGGAGTTGGACCTAACATCCTGTTTTCAAGGAATCAGTTAATCATAAAATCATAGAATTTAGATCTGGAAGGACCCTTAGAGGTCATGTAGTCAAACTCTCTCATTTTACAGATGAGGAAATGAGACCTGCAGAGGTTAAATGATTTCACAGCAGCAAAATTGGGATTCAAACACAGGAGTTCTCTGACTCCAAAGGCATTACTTTTTCCTCTATATATAATACTGCTTTTCTCATTAGGTGGGGTATCTCTGTCTCTAAGTTTAATTTTATATTTCAGGTAAAGATATCCTCCATCATCAGTCTAGTACCTTAAGGTCATCTCCTTAGGGAATCAGTTAACAGGCATTTATTTATTGTGAGGCTTCAAAGTCCAGAGCACAATACTAGATTATAGAGGGATCATAACAATGGAAAACTGGAGCCATCTTTACTTAAGAAATAAGTATTCAGTAACCAAAGAGTTCAACCAAGAAGACTCCATCTGTGGTCTTGATGGGCTGTTGGGATCTAGACCCCTAAAAGGAAAAGACTATGTCTTTGAAAGCAACTCAGTCCCTGAATTTTCCCATATGTTTCAGCAGCCCAGATTACTGACCCTTGCACCCAAGGCAACTGGCTCACCCCAACCCATTTAGATAACCTAATTAGCTTACTCATTATTGTTTTCTTTTTCACTGTCCTTTTTGTATATAAGCATCACAGTCTCACTCCCATTAAGTTGCAGGTTCACTTGGCCATACAATAAACCTTGTCATTTGACTGGAAGAAGGTTTGAATGTGTGAATTCATTCCAGGCAGATATTGCCTTGTACCCTGATATTTCAGGAATGCTGCCCTGTATCCTGACATTTTGGGGTTCCCATCAACCCCAAGCCACATATGACTGCCTCCTTATGAGGCATAGGAAGTTGAATGTTTAGGGGTTACTTTCCCCTTTGCCTCTATTCTCTACAGAAAATCAGTCTATTTCTTGGTTTGAATTGTTATAAATATACGTCTTATATAGATTTTCAACTACAAATGAATGTCTTCATTTAGTCAGTATACAGGTATTAAGCACCTCTCACTGTGCTAAGTGATGATGGTACAAATAAGAAAAAGACAATCCCTGTCCTTAAGGAGCTTGCCACCTATTGGGGGAGACCCCCATAAGGGGAGGCTTTGGGAGGAGTTTTCTCCATCCTCCAGCCCTCCAATTTGCTCAGAGGGTCAGAGGAGGGCATTGAGGCAATATTGAGTAGCAGAGCTGAGGCAATCTCCTTGATAATGAAATTTCTGGTGATGAACTTATGCTGGGAGAAAGCTAGATGTTCAAGGAGTTCAACCTGAGCAGCTGGTGGGAAATGAAGAGGGAGCTGAAAATTCTGAGCCCTCCATAAAGGGCCAGCAGACACAGATTGTGCAGTATTCCCAGTGATAAGGTGATATATATCCTATACTATAGCAATACAGAAAATGGGATGGGGCAATAAATATATTGGGGACCACTTTTAAATAATGCTTAAAGAAGTGTCTATTGCTTTCATTCTTTCCTAGGATAAAAATATCTTTATCTTCCCTCCCCCATTTGCCTACTGGCATGCAAATTTGAGCTTGAAAACCTGACTCAAATGCTACCTTCTTAATGAGCATTTGGCTAGGGGGCAGAGGAATTTACTTGAAGCTGAACTGGAGGTGAGCTTAGAGGCTCCTCTCACAGAGAAAAGGAAATGCTTTTTTTTTTTTTTAGGCAATTGGGGTTAAGTGGCTTGCCCAGGGTCACACAGCTAGTAAGAGAAAAGGAAATGCTTAAAGAAAGTCTGTGGTGTACCCAGTGCTGGCCAAGGATTATCAGGTCAACCCATCTTTTTTTGAGGTTTGCTATGTATTGTGTGTGGAGAATAAGTAAGATTCCAGGGAACTTGGAGCAGCGGTCTGGTGTTTCTTTCCATTAATCTCAATGTTTGTTATTTGTGGCCCTAATTGCTGCTGATCTTCTGGGAAAGGTAGTCTGGAGTTCATGTGCAATGTCTGTATTCCCCTGTCATCTTCATGGGGGCCAGAGATTGGGTCCTTTGCTGTTCCAGAAGCTGGACATCGAACATCAAAAAGGTAACCGGAACAATAATAGATCCACAACTGGATTCAATCTACTTCTTTAGAAGGGGTGCCAAGGAGCTTTATATCATGGCACCCTGATCTTTACAAGGAGTAATGCTCTTCCCCATCTTGTACTTACACTTATTTGTACCTTTCATGTCCTGATCATCTATCACTTTGCTATATATATTTTTTATGAATTACATGCCCATACTGGATTCTAAGCATTCTGAGAGCCACATATGGTGTGACTCTCTAAAGACCTAACAAAGTGCTCTGTAAATTCTAGGGTTAATAAAAGTGAAGTGCTGTTTTGGGAGCTACCCTTCCCAAATCACACTTTAAGGACAGCTAGCTACCCCAGGTAAGGTACTCCATAGGTCTGCATTCTTCAGTTATAGTTCATAAGCCCCCACCAGTATGTTTACCTTGTCAGTCGTCAGCCAGAGGGTGCAATTAACTTAAAGCAAAGGCATTTGCACAAGTGCCATTGTGAGAACAGTAACAAAACAATTCCCCTATAAGTCTGGGGCAGATACTCCCACATATATGCATGGTATCTGTGGAAAAAAAGTAGAATCACCAATAGAACATACTAATGAAAGGGAACACATGTAGAGAACCATGAGGCCAAGGTAACTCACATCTCCAGTGATGCAGGGTCCAAATGTGTTTTCTGTCTTTTTTGAGCAGATCGTTGCTGGGAGCCCTGAGTGAGTTGCTCCCCTGGACTCCCTAGGTTTGCTCTCGGATTGGATTTATTGCTCTGATGCTTGGCTGTGGTCACAACTTTGGCTCAGCTGAAATACTGGCATAGGGTATTGCTATACCCTTTCAGAAAGAACCAGAGCCCAGACACACCCCAGGACCAGCAAGATCTGAATTCTAGGTGCGAGACTCTCAGCTCCTCTGTCTGACTTCAACTCCACAGTTAAATTCCTGCTCTGTGATCCTGCTGTAAGGATGCAAATACCAGTGGGGTGGGAGGCGGAAGTGAAAGAAATCCCCTCCTTCCTTTGCTGCATCATGGAAGAGGTTGGGGGGGGGAGAGAGAAAGAGCACACTCTCAACTTGATTTTTCTATAGCCTCTTCATGGCTGCTTCAAACTGACTCAATCAACTTTAGGTTCCTCATTTTAAAATTCTCTGTGAAGCTATCCTTTTGGGGCCAAGCCCATTGTCTCTTGTAATCCTAAACTACAGTTTCCTGACCCTTTCATATGTAAATGGACTATCTTAAAGCTGAAAGGAGTGAATCCTCACAACCATTTCTGTTATTTTTACTTCCTGTAATTTTATCAAATGAATTGGGGGTGGGGTTCGATTCATCAGTCACCCCTAGATCAGCCAACTCTCAACTATAAAATGGTGTTTTGTCAAACTGTGTTGAACAGTCTTTTTTGACCTGTATTCCTTTGCTTTATTTATCTCATTTTGAAGGTGATAAATGACCTATGTGTTTTAAGAAGGAAGGTGCCTAGATCTGCCTTTGAAATATCTCAGGAAAATGCTATATAAATGTTAGTTTTATCACAAGAAACTCATATATTACCTAAAGCTTGTACCAGGAATAGCCCACATAAAGTTATACCAACTAATGTCACTTCAATAAAGTAGAAAGAAAGATCATTGGATTTATAGTCAGAAGAAGTTTCAAATTTCATCTGTGTAACTGACTGGTTTATGTGACCTGGGGTTAGTCATTTTTCTTTTCTGTGACTCAGTCTTGAAGGAAGCTAGAGATTCCATCCAAGAGTCAGAGATGACTGAAAGTGTATTCCAAGCATAGGGGACAGCCAGGGATTAGGCAAGAATACTTAATAGCCAATTCACAGCTTATTTTCTATACCACTTATTTAGTCTATGTTGCCTTGTATTATCTGTCTATGTGCCATTATCTGCATATCTTTGTGTATGTGTATTGTGTGCGTGTATATATGAATATATATATATATGTCTACATATACACACTCAGGGTTATATATGTATACTTGGTTCCAACTCCACAGAACAAGATGCCCCTCCCAGGATAAACTCATCACATCTAAACTCACCATCATGCTGCTATTTCAAGCCATGACTGACAGCACTTCCCTCAGTCTCCTCCCCTCTCTGATTGCAGGACTGGAGGGTAAGTACCAAACTCCTCCTAATGCCTTCCTTTATTGAGGACAGAAACAGGCCTCTCAGCTCACCCTACTTTGCATCTGCTGCTCTTGCTGGTTTCACCTCTGTCCCCTTATGGTTCCCTCATTTTTCTTGCCATCTTTTATGTATTGTCACCCCTTTTAGATTATAAGCTCCTTGAGGGCAGAGACTATCTTTTTTTTTTTTTTGTGAGGCAATGGGGTGAAGTGTTTTGCCCAGGGTCACACAGCTAGTAAGTATCAAGTGTCTGAGGCCAGATTTGAAGTTAGGTCTTCCTGAATCCAGGGCCAGTGTTCTCTCCACTTCTCCATCTAGCTGCCCCTTTCTTTTTATTAATTGTATCCCCAGCGCTTAGCACAGTGTCTGGTGAATAGTAGGCATTTGATAAGTGTTTATTGTATTGGATATATAGAAAGTCCCAAAAGTCTTAGTGCAGTTTTTTTTTAGAAACTATGCTAAGATTTTTGGGACACCTATCTCTTATTCTCATTAAGGAGGGAACATTTAATGACAGTAATTTTAGTTTTCAGAGCATGCTGGCATTCTGTCTCTTTCTTTTCTATATTTTGGAAGTAATCAAGGACTTGCTGAGGGTCACATAGCTAGTAAGTGTCTGAGGCTGGATTTGAACTCAGGTTCTCCTGACTGTACATTCTGTCTCTTTTAAAAATTCATTCGTTCATTCATTTATTTTTTACAATTAACAAAAATCTATTTATTCTTTCACTCCTCTCCCCTCCCCCAATTGGGAAAAAAGGCAAAACCAAAACTCTTGAAACAAATAATCATAGTCAAGGAAAACACAGTTCAATGTTGGCCATGCCTAAAAATATGTCTCATTCTGTAGCCCAAGTATACTCTTTCAAGAGTTGAGTAACACACTTCATCATTGGTCATTTGGAGAATGGTCATTGCAACTGGTCATTGCATTGATCTAAGTTCTTAAGTCTTTCAGTTGTCTTTACAATATTCTTATCATTTAAATTGTTTTCCTGATTCTTCTCACTCTATTCTGCATTAGTTCATACAGGCCTTCTCAGATTTTTCTGAAACTATCCCATTCATCATTCCTTATAGAACAATGGTATTTCTTACATTCATATAAAACAATTTATTCAATCATTTCCCAATTCATTGGCATCCTTTCCAGTTCTTTGCTACTACAAAAAGAGCTTCTAGAAATATATTTCCACATATGGGTTCCTTGCATCTCTTTCTTTGATCTCTTTGAAGGCCTCATAACAGTATCATTCAGTCAAAAGGTATGCACAATTTGGTAACTTTGGAGAATTTTTCCAAATTACTATCTACAAGGCAAACCAGGGATTCTCTGGTGACAAGTAGCATCCTAGATTTAGTGTGGAAAGAAACACTAGAAGTTATTTTGTCTAATTCCATCTTTTTTTTTTAATAGGTGAAGAAACTTGAGGCTTAGAGAAGTTAATGGCTTGCCCAAGGTCACCCAAATATGGTATTTTAACCTAATCCAGTGGATAGATAGAGCACTGGGCCTGAAATCAGGAAGACCTGAGTTTAGATTTGGCCTCAGAAACTTACTGTGTGACCCTGGGCAAGTCACTTAACCTCTGTTTGCCTCAGCTTCCTCATCTGTAAAATTGGGATAATAATATCATTTCTCTCACAGGGTTGTGAGGAACAAATGAGATAATATTTGTAAGGTGCCTGGTACATAGTAAGAGCTATAAAGATTTATTGTTGTTGTTCAATTGTTTCATGACCCCGTTTGGGGTTTTCTTGACAAAGATACTGGTTTGCCGTTTCCTTCTCCAGCTCATTTTACACATGAGGAAACTAAGGCAAACAGTATTAACTGACTTGCCCTGGGTCTGAGGCCACATCTGAACTCAGGTCTTCCTGACTCCAGGCCTGATGCTCTAGCTAGATAGAGCTAGATATCTAGTTACCTCATCATAAGTGTTACCTGTTATTATAGCTATATAATCATAATTATTACAATAATTATGATAGCTATAAATGTTAACTATTATTATTTTGACTCCTCCAGTGGTAGCCCTCTTCCCATTGAATCATGCCAGTAAATACTTTACCAACTATCCAGGCAGACCCAGTAAATGAAAGCCGACTTCCATGATGAGAAAGAAAGAAAAATGAAATTGGAGATTTAGAGACAAGCTTTGCCTGTGGACACTGAAAGAGAGGCAGACCGAGTTTTATAGTTTGGTAGGGGGAATGCTTAATCTGTTTATACAGGTACTGTAATATGATTTATTTTCACACGTGATATGCTTGACATGGTTATAAAATATGCTTTTACTGTTTTGAAGAAAATTATACCTTAGGCATTAGATAGCAGAAGTGTCCATAAAAACCCCTTCAGAGAAGATGCTGCTGAGATGTCAGTAAACTGACAAAATCTAGGCCACCCCCACAGCCCCGTCACGCATGTGACTCCATCGTGGGATGTGTGTGCCCAGGAATTGCCAGATGAGCCTCTGTTGGAAACCCGTTGTCAAGCAGCATCTCCTTTGCTTGACTACTTACTACGAGTTCTGCTGTTCCACTCCCAGGGACGACAGGGCCCAGCTATCTCCTGCTTGTCCCATTATCTTCTTCAATTTGATCTTGTTTGAAATCTGAACACCTAAAATCATAGCAGGATAGCCCTGCCCCCAATTTCCCTAATTAAATGCACTCTTGATGTTTAGGGGGAAATGCAGAGGGAAATACCAATTTGACAAAAACTTAATTACATACATTTTGAAAAACCTCAAGTCTGAGGGCTTTACCAATTGGCTGTCAGCACCTAACGCACTTCACATTTAATTGGGAATATTTAATAATCCACTCTTTACTTAAGAACATTCATACCTATTGAAAACAAAGGGCACAGAATTCATGAAGGGAACATGAATAAACAGAAATAAAATATTTAAAAAACACAATGAAAAACCAGGCTTTTTGACTGGGGCCATTGGATTCTTATAGTTACTTTTGCTTTCATCCTCAGTAAATATACACTATACCAGAGGTGTCAAACATTGGCTCTCAACACCCTTAAGTGCAAATGGGAAATACTTAACAAAATAAATGGGGCAATCAGTCCATAGGGTATGAGGTCTCGAGTCAGGGAGACCCATTGTCCTGAGTTCAAATCTGGTCTTAGACACTTAATAGCTCTGTGACCCTGGATAAGTCACTTAACCCAGTTTACCTCAGTTTCCTCATCTGTAAAATGAGCTAGTGAAGGAAATGTCAAACCATTCTAGTATCTTTGCCAAAAAAACCTCAAATGGGGTCATAGGACTGAACAACAAACAAAAAAATAACAAAATAAATAAAAATACAATAGAACATAGGTAATGTTAATATGTTATTTTCTAAGTCAATATGTATCCTGAAGGGATCCTTATGTATGGTTTAGTAGGCCTTGTTTCTATTGGGGTTTGACACCACTGCACTCTACCATACGCTAGTGAGGCAGCTAGGCGGTGCAGTGGATAAAGCTTTGGCCTTGGAGTCAGGAGTACTTGAATTCAGATCCAGTCTCAGACACTTGACACTTACTAGCTGTGTGACCCTAGGCAAGTCACTTAACCCTGATAGACTCACAAAAAAAAAAAAAAATTATTTTGCCCCTAAAAGGTCGAATTCACAGGTGCCATCAGAGTATATAATAACATAGTATGATGAATGAATGAATAAATTCACATGTAAGTCAATAAATGTTTGTTCAATAGAATAAAATGAAATGGAATGTATTTGAATTGAATTAAATTGTCTCTGACCCTTTGAAAAGTTCCTCCTTTCCCTGAGAACTCTATGAGGAAGCAAACATGTATTCTTTTTCTCCGTGCTCCTCATGGAAATGCAGAGGAAAATGTTTGACTCCCATATCTGATAGAATTAGTCAAAAATATGTTTTTTAGTCTTTCTGGAAGATGAGGTGCCGTGGGGGGTTGAGGGATAGTGTGGTTAAGAGAGAACACACCCACAGAGCCTGAACATGAGCTTCCAATCAAGGTTTCCTGATGAAACCATTAGTCAGCTTACTTTTCCTGGGGCCTATAGGATTAGTCTCCTAGCATCCCTGCCGGTCTGGACAAATTAATGATACTGGGCCTGAGGTCTAATACTGCAGTGATCTAAGGTATCAGCATTACAAGTTTCAAGGTTGAATCAAATACAACATTGCAATAAATTCTAACTTTTGTACATAAGATCAAGGGAATTGTGAGTGAAGTCTGGTATGGCGCATTGTGGTTTTGTGTTTTATGTTTTTGTTTTTAGGCACAAACAATGCTACTGGTAGACTTAGAGATTTGTGGAACACAGAGGGAAATAAACAGCAGGACAATGGGCATAACAAAGTTATGAGACGTTGAATGTAACAGAGTGCTTTAAAGTACAACATTTTGCCAACCTCGAGGGACCCCCTCCTCAGAAAACAAGTGCCTATGCAAAAAATAGGCAAAAAAAAAAATAGGTGGGCACTAGACCTCTGATTTCGAGGTTATGAGGATTTCAGGGGTAAGGAAACTCCTTCTACCAATGCAGTTTGGCAACTTAACTCTTTTTAGAATTGCCTAAAAGACTGAGAAGTTCAATGAATAGCCCAGGACTGTACAGCCAGCAAAGACCTGTATCTTATTTATGTATGTGTTGTTTCCCCCATTAGAATGGAAGTATGGACCCTTTCACTTTGTATTTCTAGTGTTCGGCATAGTGCATGGTGTAGAATAAGCGCTTATTAAAGGCTTGTTGGTTGATTGATTGAATGGCTGACAACTTCATTTTGTTATGGCTTGGGATAATTATTGACACCATTGCGTAATCATCAAGTTCAACTCAAAGGAAGAGCCTTCCATTTCAACTTAGTGGGAAATTCAGGAGGGGGTAGTGGGGGTGGTAAAAAAAAAAAAGTCCTACCTAGTCAAAGGAAAATGGATACAAAATTAAAACGTGTAATATGTGAGGAGAGAAGTAAAGAGAATTAAAGCCTAAGATGGAAGGGGGAGTGGAGATTCTTTAAAATACCATTAAAGATGAAAGGAAAGGATATTTTCTTTTTTCTAAAATAAGATTTTATTGCAAATTTGAATTTATACAGCACAACATTAATTGAACATATATTCAAAACAATTTACAATTTTAAAAACTTTGATGTAGAAATAAACAATAATACCTCATTGTTTTCTCTCTCCATATCAATCCCAACCAAACTTTTTGACTTCCCATTAATGTGTGCATGTAGAGCAAAGGTTCTTAACCTTTTTTGAGTTATGGAACTCTTTGCTGGTCCAGTGAAGCCCAAAGACCCCTTCTCAAAATAAAGTTTTTAAACACATAAAATAAAATACACAGGATTACAAAGGAAACTAATTATATTGAAATAGTTATCAATTTTTTTTTAAAAAATTGTGATATACATGTATAATTGCTATCATGTTTCTTGCCTTCTCAATGGGGGGATGGGTGGGCAGGAGGAAATTTGGAACTCAAAATTAAAAAAAAAAGAATGTTAAAAATAAATAAATATATTTAAAAATTTTTTTATATAGTAGTATATGTGCTTCTTTATTGATCCATTAAATAACAAGGCAACACATTTAAAATGTAGGCAAATCAAAGTTAGATTTTATTTTTTAAGACAGTATGAAGGCTGTTGTGACCTAGCTTGAATAAGAACATTAAGAGGTGGGGTGTTCTTTGACAAGACAGCGTGCGTGTAATATTGAACATCCAACTAATTTCAACATTTTGTTTTAATGGTTACAAGTGTTGAAAATCCTGGCTCGTAATGCCATGTTGCTGCAAGTGAAAGTAGAGGGTCTGTAGCCTGTTTTGTGGGCAGCTAGATGGTTCAGTGGATAGATTGCTGGGCCTGGAGTCAGGAAGACCTGAGTTAAAGCTTAGCTTCAGATGTTTAACTAGCTGTGTGATCCTGGGCAAGTCACTTAACCCTGTTTGCCTCAGTTTCCTCAACTGTAAGATGAGCTGGAGAAGGAAATGGCAAACCACTCCAGTATCTTTGCCAAGAAAACCCCAAATGGGGTCACAAAGAGTCTGACATGACTGAAAAACGACTGAAGAAACAACAACAAGCCCGCTTTGCAGTAACTCCAAAAAGTTCAAAGTAATAGTGAGCATAGATATGCCAAGCTATCTTCAAGCAATTGTAATGTGAAATGAAAATGTCTGTGATGTTCCACAGGTGACAGTCTCATACTGCTAATACTGCTAAATTTCAGTTAAAGGTTAGTAAAAATAAAAATGTAATTTTTTTTCCTCCATCCAAGTTTATAGACTCCTATAAATCTATCAATGGACTCCTTTTGAGGATCCCAGCTCAAGAACCCCTGATAGTCAGGAACTGTTGACACTTCACTGAAATTTAGTGTTTTGGAGAGCTGCCTATTCTACCAAGAGATTAAGTGACTTGTCCGGGTCCTAAAGCCAGTGGATCTGAGGTAGGACTGGAAGCTAGGTCTGCCTGCCTCCGAAGCTGGCTCTCCCGTTCACCACTTCGCATTGCCTCTTCATGCATGCATACGCATCTCCAGTATTATTCTACTCCATGTTTGTGAGGGTGTATCCTCTTCTAGTCTGCTTTCTTCACTCTGTTCATGTTTTCCCATTTTTTTTTTATATTTGTCAAATACACTGGCCCAACAGCCTATTGCTGCATTGAACTGATATGGTGTGTTTTGCCGTTTCCTAACCTCTGAACACAGGTTTGTTTGTAGTTTCTCAGCGTTACAAATAAAAGTGCTGTGTCTATAAATATCCTTGTACAAGAAGCTCTTTTTTCCTTTTAATTACATCCTTGGGGTATGATGCTGGGAGAGAAGCACTTTATAACCTTATAGTGCTATAGAATATTGTTAATGACATTATTGGGACACAAGGTATAACCAGCATTATAACTCTTTTTGTGTACCACTAGATTGCATCCTGAAGAGACTACACCAATTTTTAATACTTCCAGAAATGTATATCTGCATACCTGTTTCTCTGCAACCTCACCAGTATTGTTTTGTCATCATTATTTATTTGAGGGTGGGTAGGTAGTGAAGTGGAAGGAGCACTGTGCCTGAAGTCAGGGAGGCTTGAGTTCAAATCTAGCCTCAGATACTTACTGCCTGTATAACTCTGGGCAAGTCACTTAACTTCTGTCTACCTAGTTCCTCATCTAGATAATAATAGCACCTACCAATCAGAGTCGTGAGGATCAAATTAAATAATATTTATAAGTTACTTAGTACAGTGCCCAGCATATATTAAGCGCTATATAAATATTAGCTATTATTATTATTGCAAACATTGATGGTTTTGCTTAGCACAGCGCCTAGCACATTTTATTGTTGTTGCTATTCAGTCATTTAATCATGTCTGACTCTTCATGACCCCCATGGACCTTAGCACACCAGGCCCTTCCGTATCTCTCAAAATTTGTCCAAGTTTATGTTCAGTTTCCATAATACTATCTATCCATTTCATTCTCTGCTGACCCCTTTTCCTTTTACCTCCAATCTTTCTTAGTATCAGAGGCTTTCCCAATGAGTCCCATTTTCTCATTATGTGGCCAAAGTATTTCAGCTTCAGCTTCATTATTTGACCTTCCAGTGAATAACCTGAATTAATTTCTTTAAGTATTAACTGATTTGATCTCCTTGCTGTCCAAGGGATTCTCAGAAGTCTTCTCCAGCACCACAGTTCCAAAGTGTCAATTCTTTGATGCTCAACTTTCCTTATAGTACAACTCTCACAGCCATACATTGCTAGAGAAAAAGCATAGCTTTGACTATACAGACTTTTGTTGGTATGGTGATGTCTCTGCTTTTTAATATGCTGTCTAGATTTGCTGTAGCTTTCCTTCCAAGGAGCAAGTGTCTTTTAATTTCATGACTGCAGCTGCCATCTACAGTGATCTTTGAGCCCAAGAATATAAAATATGACACTGTCCATATCTTCTCCCTTTTTGCTAGGAAGTGATGCGACCAGTTGCCAAGGTCTTAGTTTTTTTGATGTTAAGCCTCTAGCCAACTTTTACACTCTTCTCTTTCACCCTCATCAAGAGGTTCCTTAATTTCTTTTCAGTTTCTGCCATCAGAATGGTATCTCTGCATATCTGAGATTGTTGATATTTCTCCCAGCAGCCTTATTTTTATCTTTTGATTCATCCAGCCTGGCATTTTCCATGATGTACTCTGCATATAAGTTAAATAAATAGGGTGACAATATACAGCCTTGGTGTACTCCTTTCCCAATCTCAAACCAATCAGTTGTTCCATGTTGGGTTCTAACTGTTGCTTCTTGGCCCAAATACAGGTTCCTCAGGAGAGAAGTAAGATGATCTGGAACTCTCATCCTTTTGAGGATTTGTCACATTTTGTTGTTATCCACTCAGTCAAAGGCTGTAGTGTAGTCAGAAAGCAGAAGTAGATGTTTTTCTGGACTCCCTTGCTTTCTCCAAGTGAACACTGGCAATTTGGTCTCTATTTCCTCTGCCTCTTTGAAAACCAGCCTGCGCTTCTGGTAGTTTTTGGTTCATATATTGCTGAAGCCTAGCTTGCAAAATCATATGCATAACCTTGCTGGTATGTGAAATGAGCACAATTGTTTGGTAATATGAACATTCTTTGGCGCTTCCCTTCTTTAAGATTGAGATATAAACTGATCTTTTGAGTTCAGCACTTTCAGAATTTTACATAGCTCAGCTGGGATCCTATCACGTTTACTAGATTTATTGTTAGCCATGTTTCCTGAGGCCCACTTGACTTCATTCTCCACGATATCTGGCTCTGATAAAAGTAACCACACCATTGCGGTTATCTGTGATGTTAAAATCTTTTTTAAAAAATGTAAATAGTATTTTATTTTTTCCAATTACATGTAAAGACAATTTTCAACATTCATTTTCTATAAGATTTTGATTCTCAAATTTTTCTCTCTCCCTTACCTCTTCCCCTCTCCCCAAGATAGCAAGCAATCTAATATAGGTTATACATGTGCAATCATGTAAAACATTTCCAAATAAGTCATGTTGTGAAAGAAGAAATAAAACAAAAGGAAAAGAAATCACAAAAAAAAGTGAAAATAGTATAGTATGCTTCCATCTGCATTCAGGCTCCATCAGTTCTTTCTCTGGAAGTGGATAGCATTTTCTATCATGAGACTTTTCGAGAAGTCTTGGATCCTTGCATTGCCAAGAAGAGCTAAGTCTATCAAAGTTAGTCATCGCACAATGTGGCTGATACTGTGTATAACATTCTCCTGGTTCTGTTCATTTCATTCAGCATCAGTCCATACAAGTCTTTCTAGGTTTTGTAAAGTCTGCCGGCTCATCATTTCTTATAGCACAATAGTATTCCATTACATTCATATACCACAACTTGTTCAACCATTCCCCAATTGATGGGCACCCCCTCAATTTCCAATTCTTTGCCACCACAAAAAGAGCTGCTATGAATATTTTTGTACATGTGGGTCCTTTTCCCATTTTTATGATCTCTTTGGGATATAGCCCTAGGAGTGGTGTTGCTGGGTCAAAGGGTACTCTTCTTTTTCTCTGGAATGCTTTTTGTTGCTGCCTCCTGTACAAGGTTGAGAATCTCAATCCATAGTTCTTCAGGTACTCTATCTACTAGGTCTAATCCCTTAAATCTCTTTATCACCTCTACTTAATGGTCATAGGGGATGCTATTTAGGTTATACTTATATGGTCTGATGGTTTTTCCCTTCTTCAATTTAAGTCTGAATTTTGCAAAAAGAAGCTCATGATCTGAACCACATTCAGGGCAGGTGTTGTTTTAACTGACTGTATGTACAGAGTTTCTTCACCTTTGGCTACAAAGTATATAAATCAATCTGATTTCTATACTGACCATCTGGTCATGTCCATCTCCTGTTTGACCCTACCCAGCTGACCTTAGTTCATAGATTTAACATTCCAGGTTCCTATACAATATTGATCTTTATAGCATCAGACTTTCCTTTTATCACTAGACACATATGCAGTTGAGCTTCCTTTCAGCTTTGGCCCAGTGTAAAAAAAAAAAAAAGACTGGAGCTACTTGTAGTTGTCTTCAACTTTTATGCAAGTAGAGTATTTGACACCTTCCAATCTGAAAGGCTCATTTTCCCATGTCATCTCTTTTATCCCTTTAGCACTGTCCATGGAGTTTTCTTGGCAAAGATACTAGAGTGGTTTGTCATTTCCTTTTCCAGTGGGTCACCTTTTGTCAGAATTCTTTGCCATGACCTGTCCATCTTGAATAACCCTGCATGGCATAGCTCATAGTTTCATTTAGCTATGTAAGCCCCTCTGCTATGACAAGGTAGTGATGGGGTGGTGGCGGCGGCATATAGTAAGCACGTAATACTCTTTCATGAATTGATTAGTGCCTCAAATTAATTTAATTTCTTTATTAGAGAACTTGACATTTTTTTCAAGTGATTTTTGCCATTTATATTTCTATCAGTATGGTTAATAATCAAGAAACATTTAACAGCACCTATTGTGTACCAGACACATGCTAAGTGCTGGAAACAAATGAGAAAAAATAAAGACAGTCCCTGTCCTTAAGAAGCTTACAATCTAATGGGGGAAGAGGACACATAAGATAGTTAAAGAAGGAGAAGAGTGGAGGAGATGGTGGAGAAATTAGAAATATTCCAGAATAGTGCAGTTACACGAGAAATGAGATGTTCTGAGCTGAGCTGAGCTGAGCTTCCTCCTTAAATGGATATTTGGAGTTCACAGCACCACCCTCCAATCAAAAAGGCTGAAGGTAATGAAGAGGTAGAATACCAAAGCTGAAGAGATCTTGCAGGACAATGAGGTTGTCCCAATAATGTACTTCCTTAGGGCAAGGTGGAGAAGTCAGTCAGAAAAATCCCAAAGGAGGACTGCTCTGTGAGGAATGAGGAGATTATCAGTATTAGAGGTAAAGTGGAAGGAGTATTAATTAGACTTGGGAGTCAGAAAATCTGGGTTTGAATCACTTTGGACAAGTTATTTTCTCTTGAGTCTCAGTTTCGTCATCTTTTTAAAGATAATAGGGACAGGAATTCTTGCACAAACTACTTCAAAGAGTTGTGTTGAAGAATGAACTCTTTAAACCTACATGCGCAGTGCTCATATAAAAATAACTTATTTTATTGTAAATTTTTATTGATTGAATGACAAAATTTTAGAATTGGTTAGAAACCAGAGAGATCATGTAATTTAACACCTTCCCCCAATCCCAATTCCTTTTTACACATGAATAGGCCTCAACGCTTGGTCAAAGTCATCCCTTGTCTCCTGATTTACAGCCCCAGGATTCTACCATTTTCCTTTGATGTACTGGAGCTGTACTGGATTTATTTCACTAACTCCTTAAAAATTTGAAATAGTCTGATATGCTTGTTGCCAAGATTTTTTTTTTCCTGAAACTTTCTTTTTTAGTGAGCATATTTTTAAAGCAGAAGGTGTTAGGCCTGATTAAACAACATTTAACAAAGGAAACTCAGTGGGTATATGGTAGAACAGGGCTTCCTAGAGTAATAAATGGAATATACTTCCTCGTCATTTATTTGATTAAAAGCCATAATTAGCTTAAGTAATCTGATAATTAGAAAAGGTGCTATTCTAATTTTCATTGGTTAGATTAATTTTATTTTCTAGGTATTACAGGCAGCTAGGTGGCACAGTGGATAGAGTGCCAGCCTGGAGTCAGGAAGACTCATCTTCCTGAGTTTAAATCGGGCTTCAGACACTTATTAGTTGTGTGACCCTGGGCAAGTCACTTACCACTGTTTGCCTTAGTTCCTCATTTATAAAATGAGCTGAGGGGCAGCTAGGTGGCGCAGTGGCTAGAGCACTGGACCTGGATTCAGGAGGACCTGAGTTCAAATCCAGCCTCAGACATATAACACTTAATAGCTGTGTGACCCTGTGCAAGTCACTTAACCCCATTGCCTAACCAAAAAAATAAAAAATAAAAATAAAAATAAAATAAAATGAGCTGGAGAAGGAAATGGCAAACCACTCTAGTGTGTTTGCCAAGAAAATTCCAAATTGGGTCTACAAAGAATCAGACATGACTGAAAAATGATGGAACAACATCTAGGCATTAGTTTTTACTGATGAGAATGGGATCTGGACCCCAAAAAGGAAAAACCCTGGACTTTCCCACATGGCCAAATCTCTGGAGTTTGTCTGAGGCTATAATCCCAAATGGCCTTTCCTTGTGGCTAAACCCATTCTTCCAATAATTCTCTGTTACCCTTAACCTAGCCTAGACCTCCATTGTTTTACCTCCCTATGGCCCCAGGCCACTTCCCACCCTTAATCCTAACTAGGCTCCATTCTCCCTTGGCCAGGAGATGCAGTCCCTATAGACCACTTGGTCACTCCCATCCAGCTCCTCCTTAGACCCCTCCTCCAGTCACCCCAACCTACTTGGCCACTCCTGGATTCCTCCCACAATCTTTCTGTATATAAGATCCATCTTGTCTCTTTTAAGGTGCTCAGATTCTTACAATCTGGCCAATAGCTCATAGATGCTCAGATTCCTTAAGAGTCTAGCTAATATGGTGGATCTTTAATAAACCTTGTCTTTGGCTGAAAGAAGGCTTGGAATGAATAGAGCACCGGCCATGATGTCAGGAGGACCTGAGTTCACATGCGGCCTCAGACCAAACACTTGTCATGCACTAGCTGTGTGACCCTGGGCAAGTCACTTAACCCTAACTGCCTAAAAAAAAAGAGAGAGAGAGAGAGAGAGAGAGAAGGCTTGGGTTAAATTCTTGGCAGGACCTGCATGTTGTAATTTTGGGGTTCTAGCACCCCTAAACCTCTAGACCTCATAATTCACAATGTAATGGTTCATCATTGAAAGAAAAATTGGGCTTGACAGACCTCTTATAGTACTGGATTTGAAATTTACACCAGTGATCAATTCCAAATCTCTTAGAATGCATAGAATTTTAGAGCCCAGAAGAAGCATTAGAAATAATTTTGTCCAACCTCTTCATTTTACAAAAGTATAAATTGAGGCTAGTAAGGTAAGAATTGCTTGAGAATACAAAGCTAGTTAAGTAGCACAGCTCGGATGGGAACCCAGATATCCTGGCTTCCAGTCCAATCAATCAACAAGCATTTATCAATTTTATCATTCCTACCTTGTACCATGCATTGTGCCAGGTGCTGGAAATACAAAGACACAAGTGAAAGAATCCTTGCTCTCAGAGAGCTCACATTCTAACAGGGGAGAAAATATATCAATCAACTTAAAAGCATTAATTGTCCACCAGGTGCTAGGTACTAGGCACATAAATACAAAGAATGAAACATGTACATATATCCATCTATGTACCTATTGATATATAGATATATACATATGTGGATATATACATATAAACACATATATGGATAGATGGACGGATATATGTATGTATGAATATGGATACATGTATGTATGTGTGTATATGTATGTGTATATATATGTGTATATATATATATATGTATGTATGTAGCACCCCTTCTATGCTCACTTTCTGAATTTTGATTGGTAGTTTGGGACCCCCAGAGGGCAATGACTACAGCTCCCCACTGATTATAGAGGTGACTTTGAGGGCTCAGTGTTTTTAATGCTGTCGCTCACAAGACCTCATCAGATGGATTCTCTACCTTGGATCAACTACTTGACATCAATTAGTTTTTATAAGAGCTTTCACTGAGAAGGTATAGCAAAAATAATAGTACATGTACCCCCAACATCAGTATAGGACACATTCTCCCCTTGCACACACACAAGATCCCTGGGGAGAGCAGACTCAAATGTAAAATAACAAATGTAGTCAGGCACATATGTATACAATATAGAAATGTCTTTGGTCGGGTAGGGAGAAGGGGATGGCTTTTCCCCAGCCTGCAACTCAAAGCAATTCTCCTCTCTCAAAAGCTGCAAGGGAAGAGAATGAGAGGTTGTTCAATCCTTTTGTAAGGCTCCTTAATTTCAGCTCTGCCTCTCCTGAGGCAACTGTTCTTCTGGTTCTTCAGCCAATTAGAAGGCTATTATCACCACACAATACTAGTCCTTCAGTTACTCATGACCAAAAACTAGCTGCTCAGAATTCCCTGTATTGGTTTGGAAGTAGGTAAGTAATATTGTGCATGCTTTATATAACCCACCAGGAAGAGCAAATAATCCAAACATGCTCTATGACTGGACCTTTATTAGCCAATCACTCCCATTACTTACACAAAATGAATACAGGATAGTTTTGAGAGACAGCCCTAACAGCTGGGAGCTTCATGTACAAAGTGATACTTGAATTGAATCTTGAAGGAAATGAGGAATTCTAAGAGGAGGAGGTGAAGAGGGAGTCAGTCATTCCACGCATGGGAGGCAATCACTGCAAAAACAGAGGAGAGATGTGTGATCGGTGCAAGTACTGCATAAATTCATTTTGTTGCCCCTTCACTTTCCCTTCCCTACTTTACCCTCTAAAGAGCTTACTCCCTCCCCACCCCCACCCCACCCAGTTACTCTTAAAGAACCCAGGTAAATGACTTTTTTTTTCTGTATACATTCTTGGATGATTTCTGATAAATTATGATAATATTAAACATTAAGGAATTTTCACATTCTTAGGAGTTCTCTGTAATATACAAAATAAGATGCTTGTGAGCGATAAATAGAAAGGTACCCCAAAATGGAAAATAACTCTTGCTAAACATATATTTGCTATTTCTTTCTTAGTACCAATTGTGTATGTATACTGTCATGATTTAAATAGGACTATGGTAGCAAAGATTTTAAAGACTGTATAGATTTGATCCCCACTCCACATAGCTGCTCAAATGATTGAACTGGGGGTTAGACTGCAGTTTGTCTGCAAAAGATCTCTAGGTTTTATTGGATTGTAAATTCAATAAAAGTCAGCGGTGTGATAATGGCAGCAGAAAAAGGTCATTTGATCTTGGCCCAAATTAGGAGAGATATAGCTTCTGGGAATAAAGAAAGAGGTGGTAAGACATTGGGAATCTGGAAAGGGTCCTGAGGAAGGGGAACTAGGATGGTGAAGGAGCATGAGTTCATGTCATGTGAAGATTGTTTGAAGACACTGGTTATTTAAAAAAAAAAAAAAGGAGAGAGAGAGTAAAAAGAAAAAAGAAAAAGACGCAGCTAGGTGGCATAGTGGATAGAGCACCAGTCCTGGAATCAGGAAGATTTGAGTTCAAATCCAGCCACAGACACTTGCTAGCTGTGTGACCCGGAGCAAGTCATTTAACCTCAATTGCCTCCAAAAAAAAGAAAAAGAAATTAAGAAACTGGTTATGTTTAGGCTGGAGAAAAGATTAACATGATAGATATGTTCGAATATTTGAAAGGTCATGGAATAAGGATTAGACTTGTTCTTTTTGGTCCCAAAGGATATAACCAGGAACAAAGAGTAGAAGTTCCCAAGTGTTAAATTTGGGCTTATCTTCTTCTTTTTTTTTTTTTTTGCTTAGGCAGTTGGGGTTAAGTGACTTGTCCAGGGTCACACAGCTAGTAAGTGTCAAGTGTTTGGTCTGAGGCTGGATTTGAACTCAGGTACTCCTGATTTCAGGGCCAGTGCTCTATCCACAGTGCCACCAAGCTACTCCCTTGATCTTCTTTAATATTAGAGTTGTCCTAAGGAGGAGAGCTGGTTTGAAAGGTGGTAGTTTCCCTGTATTTCAGGTCTTCAGGATGAGACTGGATGAGCACTGGTCAGGCATGTTGGAGTAAAGATTCCTTTTGTGTATAGATTGGACAGGTTGGCCCCCCGCCGAGCTTCTTTCACCTCTCAAGTTCTGTGATTCTGTGCAATCTTACAGGCATAGTCGAATTCATACCCAATTCATTTATCATGTCTAACAATAAACATAATCATTGTTATTTAATAAGACGTTTTGAAATGTCCCTTATGTGATACTAAGCAAGTATGTAAACATGAAACATAGTCATTGTAGTTAAATTATAAATACATTAACATTAGTCATTCAGTAAGCATTTATTAAGCCTGGACTCTGTGCCAGGCATTATGCTAAATGATGGGGATACAAAGAAAGACAAAAGGCGGTCCCTGCCCTCAGGGAGCTCACAATTTAATGGGGGAAACAACAAGCAAACAGGTATGTACAAAAAAGCTAATATACAGAATAAATGTAAAATAATCAACAGAGGAAAGGCACTAGAATTAAGAGAGATTGGGAAAGGCTTCCTATAGAAAATGGTATTTAAACTGGGATTTGAAGGAAGCCAGGAAATTCAGGAGGCCAGATGAGGAGGGGAGCATTCTAGGTGTGGGAGACAGTCATGTGGGAGAAGGAGAGTGTCTTGTGGCCAGTGGCACTGGATCCAAGAATACCTGCAGAGGTGTATAGTTTTGGGTTTTTGTTTTGTTTTTTTTTAGGCAATTGGGGTTAAGTGACTTGCCCATGGTCACACAGCTAGTAAGTGTCAAGTGTTTGGTCTGAGGTCAGATCTGAACTCAGGTCCTCCTGACTTCAGGGCCGATGCTCTATCCACTGTGCCCCTGGAGGTGTAAAATTTAAGAAGACTAGGAAGGTGATGGCAGTGGTGTGTGGGGTGGGGGGGGGGGGGGGTTATGAAGGGCTTTGAATTTCAAAAAGAGAATTTTGTATTTGATTTTGGAGGTGGTAGGGAACTACTGGAGTTTACTGAGCACAGGTGACAAAGTCAGACCTGCCGTTAGAAAAATTACCTTGGTGACTGAATGGAGGATGGACTGCAGTGGGGAAAGACTACTGTGATCGTCTAGGTGTGAGGAGATTAAGGCCTGCACCAGAGTAGTGATATTATCATAGGAGAGTTTTATTTTATTTTTATTGTAGATGATTTTTAGGTGGGGGAGGTTTAGGACCTGTGACTTCATGTAGAAGCTCTTGTCAAGGAACTTCCCTACTAATGCAGGTTAGCACTTTTCCTTCAACTTATTTATAGTCTCAGGAAGCTGCCCGGGACACTGAGGTTAGATGACTTGCCCAGAATCACACAGTTTCTATGTGTTAGAGATCGGACTTGAACCCATATCTTTCTAATTCCTAGGTCAATCAGTTCTCCATCCTCCACACCATGCTGCTTCTGGTATTACAGATGTCAATGACAAATAAATAGCTATCTTCGAGAGCAACCTTCCCCAAAGGAATTTTACATTAATACCTATTACTCTTTTGTTACAAGGAAGGATTCAGTTTTTGGGTGGGGAGAGAAGGGAAATTAGTGAGAGAGAGGAATATTAGGAAGTGACTCTCTTACTTTTTTTTTTTGGCATGTATGTGAGATTGTGTCATTAAAACACAAATCACCAATCAGTTTTTAAAATGGGGGTTAGGAAGGAAGAATATTTACTACTGAATTCACAGAAACAGGAGATCAGTTCAAGAAAATTACTTTAAGGTAAAAGATTGTGTGAGTACTGAACATGATTATTAGATGTAAATTATTATAGCTATTATTGATATAAAACTTATAGAAATTCAAGAATCATTGATTTTATTTAATCTTATTACTCAACAATGTCTGAATGACTTTAAGTATGGTCTTTGTTGAAAGAGTTTTATTGGTTAAGTATAACTAAAAAAACACTTAAGTGCCTGTTTGGATAGCTATAACAGCATCCCTGCCTTCAAGAGCTTAAATTTTAATATTAAGGTGAGCAATTAGAATAAGGGTAGGAGGAATAATTGATTAGTTTCTTTGAACCACAAGTTAATTTTTTCCCCCAAAGTTTTCATACCTCTTACTCTTTTTGTCCTGCCAACTTTCTTTGTAAAGTAAAATAAAATTATTGCTGCTTTACTTCCATTTTACAGGGAGAAAAACTGAGCCACAGAGAAACAATAACTCAGTCATTTGTTACATAACCAAAGAAAAGTCATGCTGTACTTTCTCCCAAGTCTCCTGACATTGCTCTTTCAATCACTGAACCTTCCTTTTCCTGTTTTTATCTGTGATGGCTTTTTTTTTTAATTGTAAAATTCTCTTCCTCATGAACCTTTGATTCAATGTCAAACAAAGGCTGCCAGGGAAATAATGAAATCCTATCTACCCATGTCTTCTTGAATTCAATGTGATAATTTACAGTAGCCATCTTTCTCTTTGTTCCTATAAGAACATATAAATATATATGTAATATATAAGAATACACATGAGCAAATATATCTGAATCCCTGTCACTTCTATGTGCTAACCTTTATGATTTTATCAATAAATCTCCCAATGGATGTACCACTGTTCCGACTAATTTTTCATGGATTCCCTGATTCAAGACAGCAGTCCCCTCAGAAGCTAAGCTTCAAGATCCTCTCTGCCTTCATCATCTGCTTCTGTTTTGACCATCAAAATTGAATTATTAAGTGTACACTTTCTTCTTCATCTCAATGGATATGATAATAACTAAGACAAATGATCTGGCATTATTCTCACATTTTAATTTCTAAATAATTATGTATACCTCTGTGGGTAAATCACTGTTAACTGATGATGCTCAGGTAAATGAGGGCATACATAGACACACACACACACACACACATATACACATACATACGTATATTCATATGTTTCCTCATGAAGATGAGTAGCAGGTGTGCCCTTGTCTAGGTTTATGTAGGCTTGAAGCTAGAGCAGGTGAATAGACCATAATTGTGTGTCTAGGGCAGCAATAACACTGCATAGCATTAGGGCTCTCAGGAGAATTCAGATTCCAAAGCCTCACTAGGCTTGTTATTCACCAAAAGCACTGCACTGATCTTGCAATTTCCTCACGAGAAATTAGGAAGCTGTTCATCTTGAGTGCTTGTGGGTCCTATGTAGGATGTGGGCCTACCACCTAGCAGCTCCACTCCCCCTCCAGAGGGTATGACTTTGAAAACGTACTCTTAGGTTATAGGAGAAACTGAGAACATTTTTATAAGAATAACCCTGCCAGGTTTCTTTTCTCTCATAGATACATCTTCCTGCAGAGTTCATGGCAGGCACAAAAAGGCATCTGTTCAAACCCTATATAACTAGCTGTTGCCCACTTTCCATTAGGGTGGTAATTCTCTGCAACTTGAATATTCACTGTGCTCCCACAGAGTGCAGAAAACACTGAATTAGGGAGTGGGTGAACAGTCTATGGGAGGACTGTGGCCCCTACCACCAACAAAGTGCTTTCAAGCTAATTCAGGCAAGGATGTTACTGGTTGAACTAGATGACTGGGATGAAATATGTAAATTGGACAACACTGTGAATACACTGAAGAAAAAGTAAATACAAAGCTTCAATGTCTATCTGTGTGCAGTTACCAAGTACTTTTATTCCATGACCTTGCTCTCCTGTATCGTCCATTCTCAACAAGTGACCTAGCATTGTTAATATATAATGATCAAGATCAAGGCTTCTGACCTTGAGATTGACTGGACTATTTGTGATTGATGGGAGCTTCTTCCCTTACCATTTGGTACCTAAAGAATTATTCTTAGGCTTATGTACATTATTCATTGCATGATAATTTTCAAAATTCTAGATGAATCAGAACTATTTTACAAATTTATTCCTTACAAATACTAGAAATTTTGAGCTAGTGTTTTGTTTGTTTGTTTGCTTTTTTGGTGAAGCAATCAGGGTTAAGTGACTTGCCCAGGGTTACACAGCTGGTAAGTTCTACCTATTTTTCTTAATATACTCTTTGAGGTTTTTTTTTTTAAAGATACAATAGCAACTGAAGAGAAACATCTTTTTTTTTTGGCATAGCCTATAAATGATGTCTTTCATGGTTGAATAAGTATATAATAGAGAAGGAACAGCCTACTTATGTTTCTGGACGCAGTGAGAAGCAGAAATAGCTAACTAGCTAGCATTTAGGTAGTACTTTAAAGTTTGCAAAGCCTTTTACATATGTCATCTCATTTAATCTTCACCTTGTGAGGTACTTGCTATTATTACCCCCATTTAACAGTTGAGAAAACCAAGTCTGAGAGATGTTAAATGACTTGCCTATAGTCATATAGCTGGTAAATGTCTTAGGCAAGATTTGAACTCAGGTCTACTTGGACTTTCTAGGTAAACTCAAGTCCAGTAGTCTATCCATTGCACCAACTAGCTGCCTCAAAAATGACATTGCACAAAAGGAAGAATCCTGCATCCACCCCTTCAGAGTCTCAACTGAGGACCCTGAGTCATTCTCAACTCAGCTGTCATTCATCACTTTTCCATATCCAATCAGTTGTCAAAGTATTGTCAATTCTACTTTTTCAATATCTCTTGCAATGTCCTCTGCTCTGGCAGCAACTACCCTAATTCAGATCATGTATTGTAAATGATATTTTGCCTAGATCATTGTGATAGCCTGTTAATTGGTTTCCTTGCCTCATAGCTTTCCTTTCTTGTAATGACTGAATTACATTTTACATAGTCTGGGATGCTTTCCCTTTAAGGAGGCCAGGAAGCTGTCCTCTGGGTTTGACTGATCCAGCCTACCATAGACATAAAAAGCCCAGCCTATGTGGAGTTGGTGTTCCTGAGGTCAGGCAGAATTCCCACTCATCCAGTGTTGCTGCTCTGGCAAATCTGGAGGTGGAAGCAAGCAGCATCTATTTTTAGTAATTATATCCTTTTAATCTTTTATTAAAATAAAATTTGTTTTTATTGCACTTGATGGTCTGCAAGTGTTTCATTGCATTTCATCTCAAGTCTTAATCATGCAGTGTCCTGAGTTAGAAGATTAGGTAGTGGTTGGCAGGTTTGGGTGGCAATGACTTTGTGGCTCCAGTTGTTGAAGTGAGGTCAGGGAAGTGTGGAAAAAGAGCAACACATGGGTTTACAGCCTAGAGGTCTCTTAATAGGGAAGGGAGGTAGGTGATTCCCTCTGCCCTTAGGCCAGCAAGTATGGCTCTTGTTAGATGTATATGGGTTGAAAAAGACAAAAATGGTCTAAGCAGTCCTTTACACAATGATTGTAGGCAAGATCTGTCTTATAATTAGTGACTAACTACTATTCAAATTACCTATTTGCAAGGCTGCCTCCTAGACTACAAGCCCTTGGTAAAGGATCAAGCAATTAATAAGCATTTATTATGTACCTACTATATACCAAATATCATGCTAGGTACTGGAGATAAAAAAACAAAAGCAAAACTATTGTTGTCCCCAAGGACTTTACGTTCTATTCGGAGAGACAAACATATCTATCTATCTATCTATATATAAAGTAGATGTAAGAGATACCAGGTAATTTTTTTAAGGGGAAAGGCAATCTGTATAGTGGTAGTGGCTGGGTATCAGGAAAGATCTCATAAAAGATGTCATTTGATCTGAGTCATGAAGGAAACTATGGATTCCAAGAGGCAGTGGACAGGAAGGAGTACATTCCAGGAATTTGGGACTGCCAGGACAAAGGCACAGGAAGAAGGGATGGAATATGGTATATGAAAACCATTAAGAAGGGAATAACAGCAACCAAGATTAGAAGGAAAGTAGAAAATTGGGAAAGAATTTTTATAACCAGTCTCTCTGATAAGGGTCTCATTTCTAAAATATATAGAAAATTAAGTCAAATTTATAAAAATACAAGCCATTCCCCAATTGACAAATGGTCAAAGGATATGAGTAGGCGATTTTCAGATGAAGAAATTAAAGGCATCTATAGTCATATGAAAAAATGTTCTAAATCACTATTGATTAGAGAAATGAAAATCAAAACAACTCTGAGGTACCACATCACGCCTATCAGATTGGCCAACATGACAAAACAGGAAGATGATAAATGTTGGAGAAGATGTGGGAAAATTGGAACAGTAATGCATTGTTGATGGAGTTGATTCAACCATTTTGGAGAGCAATTTGGAACTATGCCCAAAGGGCTATAAAAATGTGCATACCCTTTGACCCAGCAATAGCACTTCTAGGGTTATATCCCAGAGAGATCATACAAATGGGAAAAGGAACTACATGTACAAAAATATTTATAGCAGCTATTTTTGTGGTGGCAAAGAACTGGAAATTAAGAGGATGCCCATCAATTGGGGAGTGACTGAACAAGTTGTGGTATATGAATGTAATGGAATGCTATTGTGCTATAAGAAATGATAAACAGGTTGACTTCAGAAATACCTGGAAAGACTTGTATGGTCTGATACTGAGTGAAATGAGCAGAACCAGGAGAACATTGTACACAGTAATAGCCATGTTGTGAAATGACTGATGTTGATAGACTTAGCCCTTTTCAGCAATGCAAGGATCTAAGATATCTCCAAAGGTCTCATGATGGAAAATGCTATCCACATCCAAAGAAAGAACTGTGGAGTTTGAATGCAGATCGAAACATAGTATTTGCTCTTTTTTTTCTTCTGTTTTGTTTTGTATTCTCTTTCTTGTGGTTCCTCCTATTGGTTCTAATTCTTCTTTACAACATCACTAATGTGAAAATATGTTTAATAGGAATGTGTTTATAGAGCCTATATCAGATTGCTCACCAACTTGGGGAGGGAGGTGGAGAAGGAGGGGGAGAAAAATTTAAAACTCAAAAGCTTATGGAAGTTGATAAATCAAAATAAATTTTTAAAAAAGAAGGGAATAACATATAAAAGGGCTGGGAAGGCATGTTAGGGGCAGTTTGTAAAGGATTTCAAATGCCAAACAGAAGAATTTATATCTGTTCCTAAAGATGACAGTGAACTATTGGGAAAAGAGAGTGAGATGATCAGAACTACCCTTAAGGAAAATCACTTTGTCAAGTGTGTGAAGGATGGATTGGAATGGGGAGAGACTTGAAGCAGAGAGACCAATTAAAAGGCTATTGAAATAGTGCAGGCAGGAATGAAACCTGAACCAGGGAGGTGACTTTGTAAGAGGAGCAGTGATTTGAGAGATGTTGTGGAAGGAGAAAAGACAAGTTTTGGCAGCTGGTTGGCTATTGTTGGAGCCTTCTTAGTTCAGTTTCTATGTTAGGATAGAATGAGGTACTTATATGTCATTTAACATTTGACAAAGGAGGTTTACTTTGCCCTAACACAGTTAGAATATGCAGCAGGGACATAACAGCACTGCCTCTTCATCTGGAGCCAAGTCTGGTCAGTAGATCATCAAGGTATGACCTTGATGCATGATCTTAGGCACCGACCAATTTGGAGAGGACCAGACTCCTTGTGAATAGGACTCTTTATTCCCCTAGGTGGCCAAGAAGCTGTGTCAGGGAAGCCAGGGCCAGTCAGGGCCCAGGGACAGCTTTGTCCTATCACAGCTATAACAGGGTGGGTGAAAATGAAGATTCAAAGGAATCAAATTGAGGGTGAAAGTCTGGCCGCCTGGAAGGATGGGGATACATTTAATAACAGGGAATTTCAAGAGAGGGTGGATTTTAGAGGAAATGACAAGGGGTTCTGTTTTGGATATTTTGAGTTTAAATGCCTGTATAACATCCAGTTTGAAATGTCCAATAGGCAGCTGATGTGCAAGACTGGAACTCAGGAGAGGGCAGGATATATACTTGTGAGACATCTGAATAGATATCATTAAACCTACAGAAGTGGAAAGGTCACTAAGTGGCACTCCCCTTCTGTCTTCTCCCCCTCACTCCTTTTCAGCTTTCAGTGTGTTGTCTTCCCCCATTAGATTGTAAGCTCTAGAGGGCAGGGCCTGTCTGTGTATTCCTAGCATCTACTGCCCTGTCTAGTTTCAACTCCAAGGAACAAGATGCCCTTCCTAGGATAAGCTCATCACTTATAAACTAAGATAGTTTATAAGGATAAACTCACCATTAGACTGCTATCTCAAGCCTTGATTGACTCAATCTCCCTCAGCCTCTTCTCCCCTCTGTTTGGAGGGCTGAGGGTAGAGTATCAAACTCCTCCCAATGCCTTCCTTTATAGAGGGCAGAAACTGGGCTATAAGACTGCTCCACCTCTCATCTGCTACCCTATCCAGTTTCATCTCCATGGAAAAAGAGACCCCCACCCCCCCCCCCCCCCCCCCCCCCCCCCCGGTATCTTGTCCCCTCCCTGCCCCTTTCTGAGCCTGTTGAAGGCAGATAATGTATTTCTTTTTATTAATTGTATCCCCAGTGCTTAGGACAGTGTCTGGCACATATTAGGAACTTAATAAATGTTTATTAACTATTTATTGAAAACAATGTGTAGGATTTATTATATAGGTTTTCATGAAATGGAAATTTATTGTTTCATATTGAATTCTCTCTTATGTTCTGCTGTGTACATGGAAACTTTTTTTGCTTTGTATTTAAGTTTGAAGTGAATAAAAATTTTAAATAAAAATATATGTATACAGCTTTTCTAGGACTTTGGCTGGGAGAAAGGGAAGAAAGGCTTAGGGTAAAAGTAAAGGTTTTTTTTTTTAAGATGGGGAAAACTTGACTATGTTTATAGGCATCAGGGAAGAAGCCAGTTGGTAGGGAGAGATTGAAGATAATTGTGGATGTGATCTATTAGAAAGGGGTACAGTGGTTAGAGTGCTAGACCTAGAGTCAGGAAGAACTGAATTCAAATCCTGCCTCAAGCACTAACTAGCTGTGTGACCATGAACAAGTCACTTAGCCTCTGTTTCAGTTTCCTCATCTGTAAAATCTATTTTACAGATTATCCCTAGCTAATAATATCATCTACTTCCCAGGGATGTTGTGAGTCTATAAGGAGATAATATTTGTAAAGTGTTTTGTGAACCTTTAAGCACTATGTAAATACTAGCAATGATGATGATGATGATGATGACATGAGGGGACAGGATCAAGGATACCTGTGGAAAGGTTAGCCTTGGTGAATAAAAGAGTTACCTCTTCATCAGAGTCTGGAATAAAAGGGGAAAAGAGACATGGGGGGATGATGTCAAAGGGTTGTGAGATGAGAACAAAGACAAAACATTCTTTCCAGTACACCATGACATTCTCAGAACTTATCAGGGCAAGTACATTTCAAACCCAAGAACTCTAGTCTGTCAATGGGATAATGAGTCTTAATGTTAGGAAGTCCTCTATTGGCTAATGCAATAAGTTTCTGGTGAATTTTGCTCTTCTGCTATGAAACTGTTCTCAAGTCTTCTACGCTGATAACAGATAACCCAAAGGGCTTGCTTGAATCTTTAAAAGCCATCACCGGTGCATGCTTGAGGCAGCTGAGCAAATCCTTGAAGGCCTGCTCACATTTCTCATTTCAATGACCTCCAAATGATGTCAGTGGCCAGATTTGATTTTTTTACTTTTCTGCTTCCAATTCTTCTCAGCTATATATATATATATATATATATATATATATATAATATATGTATATGGCTGATTGTAGCCACCATCACCTAGAAAAATCTCTAGCTCTTAAACATTCTTCAGAAATGGTTGAGTGAAGATGAGTCTTTTTTCACTTTACAAACAAAAAAAAGTCAATCTTTAAAAAAAAAATCAGAGTTAGGATTTAGAGCTGGATTAAGGGTAAGGGTCACTATTCATTCCTAGCTGAGACATTATATGACCCACATATTTGTCAAAGGTTCTGCAGACCTGTCACTTGTCTACCAACAACTTCAGGCAGGTGACATCTAGTTGGTCTAACAATTTCGGGAGACTTTCCTCATGTTCTTCTCATATCTTTCCAAATAGGATGAAATCATCCAGATACACCAGCATCTCATAGTAGTTCATGTCATCAACCACCTTTTCCATGAGGCTTTGGAAAGTGCTTGAGAGTCCCAGAAATGCCTTGAGGCATGTGCACAAACTTGTTGGATCCTTTTGGAGAGATAAAGGCCATCTTTTCCTTATCTTCCTCTATAATGGGGATCTGAGATTACTCACTGAGTAAATCAAACAAAAACCTTGGGGTGCCTAGCAGATAGTTCTGAGTATGGTGTACTGGTCTTAGTTCTTTTATTTGATATCTGATAATCCACTTTACATCAAAATCTCAAGGGGCAGCTAGGTGGTACAGTGGATAGAGCACCAACCCTAGAATTCAAATCCAGTCTCAGACACGTAGTAGCTGTATGACCCTGAGCAAGTCACTTAACCCTATTTGCCTTAGTTTTCTCATCTGTAAAATGAGCTAGAGAAGGAAATGGGAAACTACTCAAGTATCTTTGCCAAGAAAACTCCAAATGAGGTCATGAAGAGTTGCACACCACTGAATAACAATAATCAAAATCTTTCCAATCTTTTCCAATAGACACACTATGGTCAAGGGATATAACTTACAGGCCTATGTGTTGATACCACTGAGTATCAGTTCCTCCAGGTAGAGGGTAATTTTCTTAGAACACTTTTGAAATCAGAAGTTCTTAGAAAAATCCACTCTCTGAGATGAAAAACCTTAGGAATCACTTAGAGGAACTGTTACTTTCTGAATTGTAATAATTTCTGAAGGAATAGTGTATGTTGCTCTTTGAGTATACCCTACAACAGACTCATGCTATGAGAACACAGCAGCACTTAGGTTTGAGTTTTTTCATCAGACAATTCTTCCATTTTTCAGGCACTAGAGAATCACCAAAGCCGAATATCTGGCCTATTATCTTTGTGTAGCTTTCACATAGAAAACATGGATGGGCAGAATCTCCAGGTATCAAGCTCCAATTTGTTGCCTCCAATACTCTGCCAGGACCTTGAATAGGCTAGAGTTGGTCTTAATGGTGACATTCCAGAAAAGTTTACCAGGGCTACATTGTCTACCATGCTGATACCTAGGACTTCCCTGGGGAATGCTAATAACATATCTCAAATATGAGTAGTCTTCATTCAGTCTGCAAAAAACTATCAGTCAATCAGTCAATCTTCATTAAGTGTCTACTTGTGGTCAGGCACAGTGCTAAGCACTGGTATTTACAAATAATATTTTTATAAATTAAATTTTATTTACAAATTATATATTATATATACAATTTGCAAATTTTATATATGTGTATATATACAAATTACAAAATATATTTATAAAAAAAAGTATTTACAAATAAAAACCAAGTTCTTACCCTTAAAGAATTTATAATCTAATGAAGGAAGACAACACAAAAGGAAGCTGAAAAGGGGAGGGGAGGGGAGTTAAGGTACCGTGTGTGTGTGTGTGTGTGTGTGTGTGTGTGTGTGTGTGTGTGTGTG